>NC_064930.1:7275000-7875000 GCF_023897955.1 Schistocerca gregaria | reverse complement strand
TTCAATACCGATGCAATTTCTGTGTTTCATCAACACTCTGAACGTCCACAGATTACAGAATGCCTCAAAATGTATTTCGAAAACTACTACTGGTCTCCCAGGAATCGATAAAAGCGTAGACAGTTTGAGACATTACTCCCATGGAGAAAAGTGCTCGTGGTGCGTGTTGTATTCAATACCGATGCAATTTCTGTGTTTCATCAACACTCTGAACGTCCACAGATTACAGAATGCTTCCAATTGTGTTTCGAAAACTACTACTGGTCTCCCAGGAATCGATAAAAGCGTAGACAGTTTGAGACATTACTCCCATGGAGAAAAGTGCTCGTGGTGCGTGTTGTATTCAATACCGATGCAATTTCTGTGTTTCATCAACACTCTGAACGTCCACAGATTACAGAATGCCTCAAAATGTATTTCGAAAACCACTACTGGTCTCCCAGGAATCGATAAAAGCGTAGACAGTTTGAGACATTACTCCCATGGAGAAAAGTGCTCGTGGTGCGTGTTGTATTCAATACCGATGCAATTTCTGTGTTTCATCAACACTCTGAACGTCCACAGATTACAGAATGCTTCCAATTGTGTTTCGAAAACTACTACTGGTCTCCCAGGAATGGATAAAAGCGTAGACAGTTTGAGACATTACTCCCATGGAGAAAAGTGCGCATGGTGCGTGTTGTATTCAATACCGATGCAATTTCTGTGTTTCATCAACACTCTGAAAGTCCACAGATTACAGAATGCCTCAAAATGTATTTCGAAAACTACTACTGGTCTCCCAGGAATCGATAAAAGCGTAGACAGTTTGAGACATTACTCCCATGGAGAAAAGTGCTCATGGTGCGTGTTGTATTTAATACCGATGCAATTTCTATGTATCATCAACACTCTGAACGTCCACAGATTACAGAATGCTTCCAATTGTGTTTCGAAAACTACTACTGGTCTCCCAGGAATCGATAAAAGCGTAGACAGTTTGAGACATTACTCACATGGAGAAAAGTGCTCGTGGTGCGTGTTGTATTCAATACCGATGCAATTTCTGTGTTTCATCAACACTCTGAACGTCCACAGATTACAGAATGCTTCCAATTGTGTTTCGAAAACTACTACTGGTCTCCCAGGAATCGATAAAAGCGTAGACAGTTTGAGACATTACTCCCATGGAGAAAAGTGCTCGTGGTGCGTGTTGTATTCAATACCGATGCAATTTCTGTGTTTCATCAACATTCTGAACGTCCACAGATTACAGAATGCTTCCAATTGTGTTTCGAAAACTACTACTGGTCTCCCAGGAATCGATGAAAGCGTAGACAGTTTGAGACATTACTCCCATGGAGAAAAGTGCTCGTGGTGCGTGTTGTATTCAATACCGATGCAATTTCTGTGTTTCATCAACACTCTGAACGTCCACAGATTACAGAATGCTTCCAATTGTGTTTCGAAAACTACTACTGGTCTCCCAGGAATCGATAAAAGCGTAGACAGTTTGAGACATTACTCCCATGCAGAAAAGTGCTCGTGGTGCGTGTTGTATTCAATACCGATGCAATTTCTGTGTTTCATCAACACTCTGAACGTCCACAGATTACAGAATGCTTCCAATTGTGTTTCGAAAACTACTACTGGTCTCCCAGGAATCGATAAAAGCGTAGACAGTTTGAGACATTACTCCCATGGAGAAAAGTGCTCGTGGTGCGTGTTGTATTCAATACCGATGCAATTTCTGTGTTTCATCAACACTCTGAACGTCCACAGATTACAGAATGCTTCCAATTGTGTTTCGAAAACTACTACTGGTCTCCCAGGAATCGATAAAAGCGTAGACAGTTTGAGACATTACTCCCATGGAGAAAAGTGCTCGTGGTGCGTGTTGTATTCAATACCGATGCAATTTCTGTGTTTCATCAACACTCTGAACGTCCACAGATTACAGAATGCTTCCAATTGTGTTTCGAAAACTACTACTGGTCTCCCAGGAATCGATAAAAGCGTAGACAGTTTGAGACATTACTCCCATGGAGAAAAGTGCTCGTGGTGCGTGTTGTATTCAATACCGATGCAATTTCTGTGTTTCATCAACACTCTGAACGTCCACAGATTACAGAATGCTTCCAATTGTGTTTCGAAAACTACTATTGGTCTCCCAGGAATCGATAAAAGCGTAGACAGTTTGAGACATTACTCCCATGGAGAAAAGTGCTCGTGGTGCGTTTTGTATGCAATACCAATGCATTTTCTGTGTTTCATCAACACTCTGAACGTCCACAGATTACAGAATGCTTCCAATTGTGTTTCGAAAACTACTACTGGTCTCCCAGGAATCGATAAAAGCGTAGACAGTTTGAGACACTACTCCCATGGAGAAAAATGCTCGTGGTGCGTGTTGTATTCAATACCGATGCAATTTCTGTATTTCATCAACACTCTGAACGTCCACAGATTACAGAATGCTTCCAATTGTGTTTCGAAAACTACTACTGGTCTCCCAGGAATCGATAAAAGCGTAGACAGTTTGAGACATTACTCCCATGGAGAAAAGTGCTCGTGGTGCGTGTTGTATTCAATACCGATGCAATTTCTGTGTTTCATCAACACTCTGAACGTCCACAGATTACAGAATGCTTCCAATTGTGTTTCGAAAACTACTACTGGTCTCCCAGGAATCGATAAAAGCGTAGACAGTTTGAGACATTACTCCCATGGAGAAAAGTGCTCGTGGTGCGTGTTGTATTCAATACCGATGCAATTTCTGTGTTTCATCAACACTCTGAACGTCCACAGATTACAGAATGCTTCCAATTGTGTTTCGAAAACTACTACTGGTCTCCCAGGAATCGATAAAAGCGTAGACAGTTTGAGACATTACTCCCATGGAGAAAAGTGCTCGTGGTGCGTGTTGTATTCAATACCGATGCAATTTCTGTTTTTCATCAACACTCTGAACGTCCACAGATTACAGAATGCTTCCAATTGTGTTTCGAAAACTACTACTGGTCTCCCAGGAATCGATAAAAGCGTAGACAGTTTGAGACATTACTCCCATGGAGAAAAGTGCCCGTGGTGCGTGTTGTATTCAATACCGATGCAATTTCTGTGTTTCATCAACACTCTGAACGTCCGCAGATTACAGAATGCTTCCAATTGTGTTTCGAAAACTACTACTGGTCTCCCAGGAATCGATAAAAGCGTAGACAGTTTGAGACATTACTCCCATGGAGAAAAGTGCTCGTGGTGCGTGTTGTATTCAATACCGATGCAATTTCTGTGTTTCATCAACACTCTGAACGTCCACAGATTACAGAATGCTTCCAATTGTGTTTCGAAAACTACTACTGGTCTCCCAGGAATCGATAAAAGCGTAGACAGTTTGAGACATTACTCCCATGGAGAAAAGTACTCGTGGTGCGTGTTGTATTCAATACCGATGCAATTTCTGTGTTTCATCAACACTCTGAACGTCCACAGATTACAGAATGCTTCCAATTGTGTTTCGAAAACTACTACTGGTCTCCCAGGAATCGATAAAAGCGTAGACAGTTTGAGACATTACTCCCATGGAGAAAAGTGCTCGTGGTGCGTGTTGTATTCAATACCGATGCAATTTCTGTGTTTCATCAACACTCTGAACGTCCACAGATTACAGAATGCTTCCAATTGTGTTTCGAAAACTACTACTGGTCTCCCAGGAATCGATAAAAGCGTAGACAGTTTGAGACATTACTCCCATGGAGAAAAGTGCTCGTGGTGCGTGTTGTATTCAATACCGATGCAATTTCTGTGTTTCATCAACACTCTGAACGTCCACAGATTACAGAATGCTTCCAATTGTGTTTCGAAAACTACTACTGGTCTCCCAGGAATCGATAAAAGCGTAGACAGTTTGAGACATTACTCCCATGGAGAAAAGTGCTCGTGGTGCGTGTTGTATTCAATACCGATGCAATTTCTGTGTTTCATCAACACTCTGAACGTTCACAGATTACAGAATGCTTCCAATTGTGTTTCGAAAACTACTACTGGTCTCCCAGGAATCGATAATAGCGTAGACAGTTTGAGACATTACTCCCATGGAGAAAAGTGCTCGTGGTTGCTGTTGTATTCAATACCGATGCAATTTCTGTGTTTCATCAACACTCTGAACGTCCACAGATTACAGAATGCTTCCAATTGTGTTTCGAAAACTACTACTGGTCTCCCAGGAATCGATAAAAGCGTAGACAGTTTGAGACATTACTCCCATGGAGAAAAGTGATCGTGGTGCGTGTTGTATTCAATACCGATGCAATTTCTGTGTTTCATCAACACTCTGAACGTCCACAGATTACAGAATGCTTCCAATTGTGTTTCGAAAACTACTACTGGTCTCCCAGGAATCGATAAAAGCGTGGACAGTTTGAGACATTACTCCCATGGAGAAAAGTGCTCGTGGTGCGTGTTGTATTCAATACCGATGCAATTTCTGTGTTTCATCAACACTCTGAAGGTCCACAGATTACAGAATGCTTCCAATTGTGTTTCGAAAACTACTACTGGTCTCCCAGGAATCGATAAAAGCGTAGACAGTTTGAGACATTACTCCCATGGAGAAAAGTGCTCGTGGTGCGTGTTGTATTCAATACCCATGCAATTTCTGTGTTTCATCAACACTCTGAACGTCCACAGATTACAGAATGCTTCCAATTGTGTTTCGAAAACTACTACTGGTCTCCCAGGAATCGATAAAAGCGTAGACAGTTTGAGACATTACTCCCATGGAGAAAAGTGCTCGTGGTGCGTGTTGTATTCAATACCGATGCAATTTCTGTGTTTCATCAACACTCTGAACGTCCACAGATTACAGAATGCTTCCAATTGTGTTTCGAAAACTACTACTGGTCTCCCAGGAATCGATAAAAGCGTAGACAGTTTGAGACATTACTCACATGGAGAAAAGTGCGCATGGTGCGTGTTGTATTCAATACCGATGCAATTTCTGTGTTTCATCAACACTCTGAACGTCCACAGATTACAGAATGCCTCAAAATGTATTTCGAAAACTACTACTGGTCTCCCAGGAATCGATAAAAGCGTAGACAGTTTGAGACATTACTCCCATGGAGAAAAGTGCCCGTGGTGCGTGTTGTATTCAATACCGATGCAATTTCTGTGTTTCATCAACACTCTGAACGTCCGCAGATTACAGAATGCTTCCAATTGTGTTTCGAAAACTACTACTGGTCTCCCAGGAATCGATAAAAGCGTAGACAGTTTGAGACATTACTCCCATGGAGAAAAGTGCTCGTGGTGCGTGTTGTATTCAATACCGATGCAATTTCTGTGTTTCATCAACACTCTGAACGTCCACAGATTACAGAATGCCTCAAAATGTATTTCGAAAACCACTACTGGTCTCCCAGGAATCGATAAAAGCGTAGACAGTTTGCGACATTACTCCCATGGAGAAAAGTGCTCGTGGTGCGTGTTGTATTCAATACCGATGCAATTTCTGTGTTTCATCAACACTCTGAACGTCCACAGATTACAGAATGCTTCCAATTGTGTTTCGAAAACTACTACTGGTCTCCCAGGAATCGATAAAAGCGTAGACAGTTTGAGACATTACTCACACGGAGAAAAGTGCGCATGGTGCGTGTTGTATTCAATACCGATGCAATTTCTGTGTTTCATCAACACTCTGAACGTCCACAGATTACAGAATGCCTCAAAATGTATTTCGAAAACTACTACTGGTCTCCCAGGAATCGATAAAAGCGTAGACAGTTTGAGACATTACTCCCATGGAGAAAAGTGCTCGTGGTGCGTGTTGCATTCAATACAGATGCAATTTCTGTGTTTCATCAACACTCTGAACGTCCACAGATTACAGAATGCTTCCAATTGTGTTTCGAGAACTACTACTGGTCTCCCAGGAATCGATAAAAGCGTAGACAGTTTGAGACATTACTCCCATGGAGAAAAGTGCTCGTGGTGCGTGTTGTATTCAATACTGATGCAATTTCTGTGTTTCATCAACACTCTGAACGTCCACAGATTACAGAATGCCTCCAATTGTGTTTCGAAAACTACTACTGGTCTCCCAGGAATCGATAAAAGCGTAGACAGTTTGAGACATTACTCCCATGGAGAAAAGTGCTCGTGGTGCGTGTTGTATTCAATACCGATGCAATTTCTGTGTTTCATCAACAC
This sequence comes from Schistocerca gregaria, assembly GCF_023897955.1. Classification (NCBI taxonomy): domain Eukaryota; kingdom Metazoa; phylum Arthropoda; class Insecta; order Orthoptera; family Acrididae; genus Schistocerca; species Schistocerca gregaria. Next base: position 7,868,808 of record NC_064930.1, on the reverse strand, counting down.
TCTGAACGTCCACAGATTACAGAATGCTTCCAATTGTGTTTCGAAAACTACTACTGGTCTCCCAGGAATCGATAAAAGCGTAGACAGTTTTTGACATTACTCACATGGAGAAAAGTGCGCATGGTGCGTGTTGTATTCAATACCGATGCAATTTCTGTGTTTCATCAACACTCTGAACGTCTACAGATTACAGAATGCCTCCAATTGTGTTTCGAAAACTACTACTGGTCTCCCAGGAATCGATAAAAGCGTAGACAGTTTGAGACATTAATCCCATGGAGAAAAGTGCTCGTGGTGCGTGTTGTATTCAATACCGATGCAATTTCTGTGTTTCATCAACACTCTGAACGTCCGCAGATTACAGAATGCTTCCAATTGTGTTTCGAAAACTACTACTGGTCTCCCAGGAATCGATAAAAGCGTAGACAGTTTGGGACATTACTCCCATGGAGAAAAGTGCTTGTGGTGCGTGTTGTATTCAATACCGATGCAATTTCTGTGTTTCATCAACACTCTGAACGTCCACAGATTACAGAATGCTTCCAATTGTGTTTCGAAAACTACTACTGGTCTCCCAGGAATCGATAAAAGCGTAGACAGTTTGAGACATTACTCACATGGAGAAAAGTGCTCGTGGTGCGTGTTGTATTCAATACCGATGCAATTTCTGTGTTTCATCAACACTCTGAACGTCCACAGATTACAGAATGCCTCAAAATGTATTTCGAAAACTACTACTGGTCTCCCAGGAATCGATAAAAGCGTAGACAGTTTGAGACATTACTCCCATGGAGAAAAGTGCTCGTGGTGCGTGTTGTATTCAATACCGATGCAATTTCTGTGTTTCATCAACACTCTGAACGTCCACAGATTACAGAATGCTTCCAATTGTGTTTCGAAAACTACTACTGGTCTCCCAGGAATCGATAAAAGCGTAGACAGTTTGGGACATTACTCCCATGGAGAAAAGTGCTCGTGGTGCGTGTTGTATTCAATACCGATGCAATTTCTGTGTTTCATCAACACTCTGAACGTCCACAGATTACAGAATGCCTCCAAATGTATTTCGAAAACTACTACTGGTCTCCCAGGAATCGATAAAAGCGTAGACAATTTGAGACATTACTCCCATGGAGAAAAGTGCTCGTGGTGCGTGTTGTATTCAATACCGATGCAATTTCTGTGTTTCATCAACACTCTGAACGTCCACAGATTACAGAATGCTTCCAATTGTGTTTCGAAAACTACTACTGGTCTCCCAGGAATCGATAAAAGCGTAGACAGTTTGAGACATTACTCCCATGCAGAAAAGTGCTCGTGGTGCGTGTTGTATTCAATACCGATGCAATTTCTGTGTTTCATCAACACTCTGAACGTCCACAGATTACAGAATGCCTCAAAATGTATTTCGAAAACTACTACTGGTCTCCCAGGAAACGATAAAAGCGTAGACAGTTTGAGACATTACTCCCATGGAGAAAAGTGCTCGTGGTGCGTGTTGTATTCAATACCGATGCAATTTCTGTGTTTCATCAACACTCTGAACGTCCACAGATTACAGAATGCTTCCAATTGTGTTTCGAAAACTACTACTGGTCTCCCAGGAATCGATAAAAGCGTAGACAGTTTGAGACAATACTCACATGGAGAAATGTGCGCATGGTGCGTGTTGTATTCAATACCGATGCAATTTCTGTGTTTCATCAACACTCTGAACGTCCACAGATTACAGAATGCCTCCAAATGTATTTCGAAAACTACTACTGGTCTCCCAGGAATCGATAAAAGCGTAGACAGTTTGAGACATTACTCCCATGGAGAAAAGTGCTCGTGGTGTGTGTTGTATTCAATACCGATGCAATTTCTGTGTTTCATCAACACTCTGAACGTCCACAGATTACAGAATGCTTCCAATTGTGTTTCGAAAACTACTACTGGTCTCCCAGGAATCGATAAAAGCGTAGACAGTTTGAGACATTACTCACATTTAGAAAAGTGCGCATGGTGCGTGTTGTATTCAATACCGATGCAATTTCTGTGTTTCATCAACACTCTGAACGTCCACAGATTACAGAATGCTTCCAATTGTGTTTCGAAAACTACTACTGGTCTCCCAGGAATCGATAAAAGCGTAGACAGTTTGAGACATTACTCCCATGGAGAAAAGTGCTCGTGGTGTGTGTTGTATTCAATACCGATGCAATTTCTGTGTTTCATCAACACTCTGAACGTCCACAGATTACAGAATGCTTCCAATTGTGTTTCGAAAACTACTACTGGTCTCCCAGGAATCGATAAAAGCGTAGACAGTTTGGGACATTACTCCCATGGAGAAAAGTGCTCGTGGTGCGTGTTGTATTCAATACCGATGCAATTTCTGTGTTTCATCAACACTCTGAACGTCCACAGATTACAGAATGCCTCAAAATGTATTTCGAAAACTACTACTGGTCTCCCAGGAATCGATAAAAGCGTAGACAGTTTGAGACATTACTCCCATGGAGAAAAGTGCTCGTGGTGCGTGTTGTATTCAATACCGATGCAATTTCTGTGTTTCATCAACACTCTGAACGTCCACAGATTACAGAATGCTTCCAATTGTGTTTCGAAAACTGCTACTGGTCTCCCAGGAATCGATAAAAGCGTAGACAGTTTGAGACATTACTCCCATGGAGAAAAGTGCTCGTGGTGCGTGTTGTATTCAATACCGATGCAATTTCTGTGTTTCATCAACATTCTGAACGTCCACAGATTACAGAATGCCTCCAAATGTATTTCGAAAACTACTACTGGTCTCCCAGGAATCGATAAAAGCGTAGACAGTTTGAGACATTACTCCCATGGAGAAAAGTGCTCGTGGTGCGTGTTGTATTCAATACCGATGCAATTTCTGTGTTTCATCAACACTCTGAACGTCCACAGATTACAGAATGCTTCCAATTGTGTTTCGAAAACTAATACTGGTCTCCCAGGAATCGATAAAAGCGTAGACAGTTTGAGACATTACTCCCATGGAGAAAAGTGCTCGTGGTGCGTGTTGTATTCAATACCGATGCAATTTCTGTGTTTCATCAACACTCTGAACGTCCACAGATTACAGAATGCTTCCAACTGTGTTTCGAAAACTACTACTGCTCTCCCAGGAATCGATAAAAGCGTAGACAGTTTGAGACATTACTCCCATGGAGAAAAGTGCTCGTGGTGCGTGTTGTATTCAATACCGATGCAATTTCTGTGTTTCATCAACACTCTGAACGTCCACAGATTACAGAATGCTACCAATTGTGTTTCGAAAACTACTACTGGTCTCCCAGGAATCGATAAAAGCGTAGACAGTTTGAGACATTACTCCCATGGAGAAAAGTGCTCGTGGTGCGTGTTGTATTCAATACCGATGCAATTTCTGTGTTTCATCAACACTCTGAACGTCCACAGATTACAGAATGCTTCCAACTGTGTTTCGGAAACTACTACTGGTCTCCCAGGAATCGATAAAAGCGTAGACAGTTTAAGACATTACTCCCATGGAGAAAAGTGCTCGTGGTGCGTGTTGTATTCAATACCGATGCAATTTCTGTGTTTCATCAACACTCTGAACGTCCACAGATTACAGAATCCTTCCAATTGTGTTTCGAAAACTACTACTAGTCTCCCAGGAATCGATAAAAGCGTAGACAGTTTGAGACATTACTCCCATGGAGAAAAGTGCTCGTGGTGCGTGTTGTATTCAATACCGATGCAATTTCTGTGTTTCATCAACACTCTGAACGACCACAGATTACAGAATGCTTCCAATTGTGTTTCGAAAACTACTACTGGTCTCCCAGGAATCGATAAAAGCGTAGACAGTTTGAGACATTACTCCCATGGAGAAAAGTGCTCGTGGTGCGTGTTGTATTCAATACCGATGCAATTTCTGTGTTTCATCAACACTCTGAACGTCCACAGATTACAGAATGCTTCCAATTGTGTTTCGAAACCTGCTACTGGTCTCCCAGGAATCGATAAAAGCGTAGAGAGTTTGAGACATTACTCCCATGGAGAAAAGTGCTCGTGGTGCGTGTTGTATTCAATACCGATGCAATTTCTGTGTTTCATCAACATTCTGAACGTCCACAGTTTACAGAATGCCTCCAAATGTATTTCGAAAACTACTACTGGTCTCCCAGGAATCGATAAAAGCGTAGACAGTTTGAGACATTACTCCCATGGAGAAAAGTGCTCGTGGTGCGTGTTGTATTCAATACCGATGCAATTTCTGTGTTTCATCAACACTCTGAACGTCCACAGATTACAGAATGCTACCAATTGTGTTTCGAAAACTACTACTGGTCTCCCAGGAATCGATAAAAGGGTAGACAGTTTGAGACATTACTCCCATGGAGAAAAGTGCTCGTGGTGCGTGTTGTATTCAATACCGATGCAATTTCTGTGTTTCATCAACACTCTGAACGTCCACAGATTACAGAATGCTTCCAACTGTGTTTCGGAAACTACTACTGGTCTCCCAGGAATCGATAAAAGCGTAGACAGTTTAAGACATTACTCCCATGGAGAAAAGTGCTCGTGGTGCGTGTTGTATTCAATACCGATGCAATTTCTGTGTTTCATCAACACTCTGAACGTCCACAGATTACAGAATCCTTCCAATTGTGTTTCGAAAACTACTACTAGTCTCCCAGGAATCGATAAAAGCGTAGACAGTTTGAGACATTACTCCCATGGAGAAAAGTGCTCGTGGTGCGTGTTGTATTCAATACCGATGCAATTTCTGTGTTTCATCAACACTCTGAACGACCACAGATTACAGAATGCTTCCAATTGTGTTTCGAAAACTACTACTGGTCTCCCAGGAATCGATAAAAGCGTAGACAGTTTGAGACATTACTCCCATGGAGAAAAGTGCTCGTGGTGCGTGTTGTATTCAATACCGATGCAATTTCTGTGTTTCATCAACACTCTGAACGTCCACAGATTACAGAATGCTTCCATTTGTGTTTCGAAAACTACTACTGGTCTCCCAGGAATCGATAAAAGCGTAGACAGTTTGAGACATTACTCCCATGGAGAAAAGTGATCGTGGTGCGTGTTGTATTCAATACCGATGCAATTTCTGTGTTTCATCAACACTCTGAACGTCCACAGATTACAGAATGCTTCCAATTGTGTTTCGAAAGCTACTACTGGTCTCCCAGGAATCGATAAAAGCGTAGACAGTTTGAGACATTACTCCCATGGAGAAAAGTGCTCGTGGTGCGTGTTGTATTCAATACCGATGCAATTTCTGTGTTTCATCAACACTCTGAACGTCCACAGATTACAGAATGCTTCCAATTGTGTTTCGAAAACTAATACTGGTCTCCCAGGAATCGATAAAAGCGTAGACAGTTTGAGACATTACTCCCATGGAGAAAAGTGCTCGTGGTGCGTGTTGTATTCAATACCGATGCAATTTCTGTGTTTCATCAACACTCTGAACGTCCACAGATTACAGAATGCTTCCAACTGTGTTTCGAAAACTACTACTGGTCTCCCAGGAATCGATAAAAGCGTAGACAGTTTGAGACATTACTCCCATGGAGAAAAGTGCTCGTAGTGCGTGTTGTATTCAATACCGATGCAATTTCTGTGTTTCATCAACACTCTGAACGTCCACAGATTACAGAATGCTTCCAATTGTGTTTCGAAAACTACTACTGGTCTCCCAGGAATCGATAAAAGCGTAGACAGTTTGAGACATCACTCCCATGGAGAAAAGTGCTCGTGGTGCGTGTTGTATTCAATACCGATGCAATTTCTGTGTTTCATCAACGCTCTGAACGTCCACAGATTACAGAATGCTTCCAATTGTGTTTCGAAAACTACTACTGGTCTCCCAGGAATCGATAAAAGCGTAGACAGTTTGAGACATTACTCCCATGGAGAAAAGTGCTCGTGGTGCGTGTTGTATTCAATACCGATGCAATTTCTGTGTTTCATCAACACTCTGAACGTCCACAGATTACAGAATGCTTCCAATTGTGTTTCGAAAACTGCTACTGGTCTCCCAGGAATCGATAAAAGCGTAGAGAGTTTGAGACATTACTCCCATGGAGAAAAGTGCTCGTGGTGCGTGTTGTATTCAATACCGATGCAATTTCTGTGTTTCATCAACATTCTGAACGTCCACAGATTACAGAATGCCTCCAAATGTATTTCGAAAACTACTACTGGTCTCCCAGGAATCGATAAAAGCGTAGACAGTTTGAGACATTACTCCCATGGAGAAAAGTGCTCGTGGTGCGTGTTGTATTCAATACCGATGCAATTTCTGTGTTTCATCAACACTCTGAACGTCCACAGATTACAGAATGCTTCCAATTGTGTTTCGAAAACTGCTACTGGTCTCCCAGGAATCGATAAAAGCGTAGACAGTTTGAGACATTACTCCCATGGAGAAAAGTGCTCGTGGTGCGTGTTGTATTCAATACCGATGCAATTTCTGTGTTTCATCAACATTCTGAACGTCCACAGATTACAGAATGCCTCCAAATGTATTTCGAAAACTACTACTGGTCTCCCAGGAATCGATAAAAGCGTAGACAGTTTGAGACATTACTCCCATGGAGAAAAGTGCTCGTGGTGCGTGTTGTATTCAATACCGATGCAATTTCTGTGTTTCATCAACACTCTGAACGTCCACAGATTACAGAATGCTTCCAATTGTGTTTCGAAAACTGCTACTGGTCTCCCAGGAATCGATAAAAGCGTAGACAGTTTGAGACATTACTCCCATGGAGAAAAGTGCTCGTGGTGCGTGTTGTATTCAATACCGATGCAATTTCTGTGTTTCATCAACATTCTGAACGTCCACAGATTACAGAATGCCTCCAAATGTATTTCGAAAACTACTACTGGTCTCCCAGGAATCGATAAAAGCGTAGACAGTTTGAGACATTACTCCCATGGAGAAAAGTGCTCGTGGTGCGTGTTGTATTCAATACCGATGCAATTTCTGTGTTTCATCAACACTCTGAACGTCCACAGATTACAGAATGCTTCCAATTGTGTTTCGAAAACTAATACTGGTCTCCCAGGAATCGATAAAAGCGTAGACAGTTTGAGACATTACTCCCATGGAGAAAAGTGCTCGTGGTGCGTGTTGTATTCAATACCGATGCAATTTCTGTGTTTCATCAACACTCTGAACGTCCACAGATTACAGAATGCTTCCAACTGTGTTTCGAAAACTACTACTGGTCTCCCAGGAATCGATAAAAGCGTAGACAGTTTGAGACATTACTCCCATGGAGAAAAGTGCTCGTGGTGCGTGTTGTATTCAATACCGATGCAATTTCTGTGTTTCATCAACACTCTGAACATCCACAGATTACAGAATGCTACCAATTGTGTTTCGAAAACTACTACTGGTCTCCCAGGAATCGATAAAAGCGTAGACAGTTTGAGACATTACTCCCATGGAGAAAAGTGCTCGTGGTGCGTGTTGTATTCAATACCGATGCAATTTCTGTGTTTCATCAACGCTCTGAACGTCCACAGATTACAGAATGCTTCCAATTGTGTTTCGAAAACTACTACTGGTCTCCCAGGAATCGATAAAAGCGTAGACAGTTTGAGACATTACTCCCATGGAGAAAAGTGCTCGTGGTGCGTGTTGTATTCAATACCGATGCAATTTCTGTGTTTCATCAACACTCTGAACGTCCACAGATTACAGAATGCTTCCAATTGTGTTTCGAAAACTGCTACTGGTCTCCCAGGAATCGATAAAAGCGTAGACAGTTTGAGACATTACTCCCATGGAGAAAAGTGCTCGTGGTGCGTGTTGTATTCAATACCGATGCAATTTCTGTGTTTCATCAACATTCTGAACGTCCACAGATTACAGAATGCCTCCAAATGTATTTCGAAAACTACTACTGGTCTCCCTGGAATCGATAAAAGCGTAGACAGTTTGAGACATTACTCCCATGGAGAAAAGTGCTCGTGGTGCGTGTTGTATTCAATACCGATGCAATTTCTGTGTTTCATCAACACTCTGAACGTCCACAGATTACAGAATGCTTCCAATTGTGTTTCGAAAACTGCTACTGGTCTCCCAGGAATCGATAAAAGCGTAGACAGTTTGAGACATTACTCCCATGGAGAAAAGTGCTCGTGGTGCGTGTTGTATTCAATACCGATGCAATTTCTGTGTTTCATCAACACTCTGAACGTCCACAGATTACAGAATGCTTCCAATTGTGTTTCGAAAACTGCTACTGGTCTCCCAGGAATCGATAAAAGCGTAGACAGTTTGAGACATTACTCCCATGGAGAAAAGTGCTCGTGGTGCGTGTTGTATTCAATACCGATGCAATTTCTGTGTTTCATCAACACTCTGAACGTCCACAGATTACAGAATGCTTCCAACTGTGTTTCGGAAACTACTACTGGTCTCCCAGGAATCGATAAAAGCGTAGACAGTTTAAGACATTACTCCCATGGAGAAAAGTGCTCGTGGTGCGTGTTGTATTCAATACCGATGCAATTTCTGTGTTTCATCAACACTCTGAACGTCCACAGATTACAGAATCCTTCCAATTGTGTTTCGAAAACTACTACTAGTCTCCCAGGAATCGATAAAAGCGTAGACAGTTTGAGACATTACTCCCATGGAGAAAAGTGCTCGTGGTGCGTGTTGTATTCAATACCGATGCAATTTCTGTGTTTCATCAACACTCTGAACGACCACAGATTACAGAATGCTTCCAATTGTGTTTCGAAAAGTACTACTGGTCTCCCAGGAATCGATAAAAGCGTAGACAGTTTGAGACATTACTCCCATGGAGAAAAGTGCTCGTGGTGCGTGTTGTATTCAATACCGATGCAATTTCTGTGTTCCATCAACACTCTGAACGTCCACAGATTACAGAATGCCTCCAAATGTATTTCGAAAACTACTACTGGTCTCCCAGGAATCGATAAAAGCGTAGACAGTTTGAGACATTACTCCCATGGAGAAAAGTGCTCGTGGTGCGTGTTGTATTCAATACCGATGCAATTTCTGTGTTTCATCAACACTCTGAACGTCTACAGATTACAGAATGCCTCCAATTGTGTTTCGAAAACTACTACTGGTCTCCCAGGAATCGATAAAAGCGTAGACAGTTTGGGACATTACTCCCATGGAGAAAAGTGCTCGTGGTGCGTGTTGTATTCAATACCGATGCAATTTCTGTGTTTCATCAACACTCTGAACGTCCACAGATTACAGAATGCCTCAAAATGTATTTCGAAAACTACTACTGGTCTCCCAGGAATCGATAAAAGCGTAGACAGTTTGAGACATTACTCCCATGGAGAAAAGTGCTCGTGGTGCGTGTTGTATTCAATACCGATGCAATTTCTGTGTTTCATCAACACTCTGAACGTCCACAGATTACAGAATGCTTCCAATTGTGTTTCGAAAACTGCTACTGGTCTCCCAGGAATCGATAAAAGCGTAGACAGTTTGAGACATTACTCCCATGGAGAAAAGTGCTCGTGGTGCGTGTTGTATTCAATACCGATGCAATTTCTGTGTTTCATCAACATTCTGAACGTCCACAGATTACAGAATGCCTCCAAATGTATTTCGAAAACTACTACTGGTCTCCCAGGAATCGATAAAAGCGTAGACAGTTTGAGACATTACTCCCATGGAGAAAAGTGCTCGTGGTGCGTGTTGTATTCAATACCGATGCAATTTCTGTGTTTCATCAACACTCTGAACGTCCACAGATTACAGAATGCTTCCAATTGTGTTTCGAAAACTAATACTGGTCTCCCAGGAATCGATAAAAGCGTAGACAGTTTGAGACATTACTCCCATGGAGAAAAGTGCTCGTGGTGCGTGTTGTATTCAATACCGATGCAATTTCTGTGTTTCATCAACACTCTGAACGTCCACAGATTACAGAATGCTTCCAACTGTGTTTCGAAAACTACTACTGCTCTCCCAGGAATCGATAAAAGCGTAGACAGTTTGAGACATTACTCCCATGGAGAAAAGTGCTCGTGGTGCGTGTTGTATTCAATACCGATGCAATTTCTGTGTTTCATCAACACTCTGAACGTCCACAGATTACAGAATGCTAGCAATTGTGTTTCGAAAACTACTACTGGTCTCCCAGGAATCGATAAAAGCGTAGACAGTTTGAGACATTACTCCCATGGAGAAAAGTGCTCGTGGTGCGTGTTGTATTCAATACCGATGCAATTTCTGTGTTTCATCAACACTCTGAACGTCCACAGATTACAGAATGCTTCCAATTGTGTTTCGAAAACTAATACTGGTCTCCCAGGAATCGATAAAAGCGTAGACAGTTTGAGACATTACTCCCATGGAGAAAAGTGCTCGTGGTGCGTGTTGTATTCAATACCGATGCAATTTCTGTGTTTCATCAACACTCTGAACGTCCACAGATTACAGAATGCTTCCAACTGTGTTTCGAAAACTACTACTGGTCTCCCAGGAATCGATAAAAGCGTAGACAGTTTGAGACATTACTCCCATGGAGAAAAGTGCTCGTGGTGCGTGTTGTATTCAATACCGATGCAATTTCTGTGTTTCATCAACACTCTGAACGTCCACAGATTACAGAATGCTTCCAATTGTGTTTCGAAAACTACTACTGGTCTCCCAGGAATCGATAAAAGCGTAGACAGTTTGAGACATTACTCCCATGGAGAAAAGTGCTCGTGGTGCGTGTTGTATTCAATACCGATGCAATTTCTGTGTTTCATCAACGCTCTGAACGTCCACAGATTACAGAATGCTTCCAATTGTGTTTCGAAAACTACTACTGGTCTCCCAGGAATCGATAAAAGCGTAGACAGTTTGAGACATTACTCCCATGGAGAAAAGTGCTCGTGGTGCGTGTTGTATTCAATACCGATGCAATTTCTGTGTTTCATCAACACTCTGAACGTCCACAGATTACAGAATGCTTCCAATTGTGTTTCGAAAACTGCTACTGGTCTCCCAGGAATCGATAAAAGCGTAGACAGTTTGAGACATTACTCCCATGGAGAAAAGTGCTCGTGGTGCGTGTTGTATTCAATACCGATGCAATTTCTGTGTTTCATCAACATTCTGAACGTCCACAGATTACAGAATGCCTCCAAATGTATTTCGAAAACTACTACTGGTCTCCCAGGAATCGATAAAAGCGTAGACAGTTTGAGACATTACTCCCATGGAGAAAAGTGCTCGTGGTGCGTGTTGTATTCAATACCGATGCAATTTCTGTGTTTCATCAACACTCTGAACGTCCACAGATTACAGAATGCTTCCAATTGTGTTTCGAAAACTGCTACTGGTCTCCCAGGAATCGATAAAAGCGTAGACAGTTTGAGACATTACTCCCATGGAGAAAAGTGCTCGTGGTGCGTGTTGTATTCAATACCGATGCAATTTCTGTGTTTCATCAACATTCTGAACGTCCACAGATTACAGAATGCCTCCAAATGTATTTCGAAAACTACTACTGGTCTCCCAGGAATCGATAAAAGCGTAGACAATTTGAGACATTACTCCCATGGAGAAAAGTGCTCGTGGTGCGTGTTGTATTCAATACCGATGCAATTTCTGTGTTTCATCAACACTCTGAACGTCCACAGATTACAGAATGCTTCCAATTGTGTTTCGAAAACTGCTACTGGTCTCCCAGGAATCGAAAAAAGCGTAGACAGTTTGAGACATTACTCCCATGGAGAAAAGTGCTCGTGGTGCGTGTTGTATTCAATACCGATGCAATTTCTGTGTTTCATCAACATTCTGAACGTCCACAGATTACAGAATGCCTCCAAATGTATTTCGAAAACTACTACTGGTCTCCCAGGAATCGATAAAAGCGTAGACAGTTTGAGACATTACTCCCATGGAGATAAGTGCTCGTGGTGCGTGTTGTATTCAATACCGATGCAATTTCTGTGTTTCATCAACACTCTGAACGTCCACAGATTACAGAATGCTTCCAATTGTGTTTCGAAAACTAATACTGGTCTCCCAGGAATCGATAAAAGCGTAGACAGTTTGAGACATTACTCCCATGGAGAAAAGTGCTCGTGGTGCGTGTTGTATTCAATACCGATGCAATTTCTGTGTTTCATCAACACTCTGAACGTCCACAGATTACAGAATGCTTCCAACTGTGTTTCGCAAACTACTACTGGTCTCCCAGGAATCGATAAAAGCGTAGACAGTTTGAGACATTACTCCCATGGAGAAAAGTGCTCGTGGTGCGTGTTGTATTCTATACCGATGCAATTTCTGTGTTTCATCAACACTCTGAACGTCCACAGATTACAGAATGCTACCAATTGTGTTTCGAAAACTACTACTGGTCTCCCAGGAATCGATAAAAGCGTAGACAGTTTGAGACATTACTCCCATGGAGAAAAGTGCTCGTGGTGCGTGTTGTATTCAATACCGATGCAATTTCTGTGTTTCATCAACGCTCTGAACGTCCACAGATTACAGAATGCTTCCAATTGTGTTTCGAAAACTACTACTGGTCTCCCAGGAATCGATAAAAGCGTAGACAGTTTGAGACATTACTCCCATGGAGAAAAGTGCTCGTGGTGCGTGTTGTATTCAATACCGATGCAATTTCTGTGTTTCATCAACACTCTGAACGTCCACAGATTACAGAATGCTTCCAATTGTGTTTCGAAAACTGCTACTGGTCTCCCAGGAATCGATAAAAGCGTAGACAGTTTGAGACATTACTCCCATGGAGAAAAGTGCTCGTGGTGCGTGTTGTATTCAATACCGATGCAATTTCTGTGTTTCATCAACATTCTGAACGTCCACAGATTACAGAATGCCTCCAAATGTATTTCGAAAACTACTACTGGTCTCCCTTGAATCGATAAAAGCGTAGACAGTTTGAGACATTACTCCCATGGAGAAAAGTGCTCGTGGTGCGTGTTGTATTCAATACCGATGCAATTTCTGTGTTTCATCAACACTCTGAACGTCCACAGATTACAGAATGCTTCCAATTGTGTTTCGAAAACTGCTACTGGTCTCCCAGGAATCGATAAAAGCGTAGACAGTTTGAGACATTACTCCCATGGAGAAAAGTGCTCGTGGTGCGTGTTGTATTCAATACCGATGCAATTTCTGTGTTTCATCAACACTCTGAACGTCCACAGATTACAGAATGCTTCCAATTGTGTTTCGAAAACTGCTACTGGTCTCCCAGGAATCGATAAAAGCGTAGACAGTTTGAGACATTACTCCCATGGAGAAAAGTGCTCGTGGTGCGTGTTGTATTCAATACCGATGCAATTTCTGTGTTTCATCAACATTCTGAACGTCCACAGATTACAGAATGCCTCCAAATGTATTTCGAAAACTACTACTGGTCTCCCAGGAATCGATAAAAGCGTAGACAGTTTGAGACATTACTCCCATGGAGAAAAGTGCTCGTGGTGCGTGTTGTATTCAATACCGATGCAATTTCTGTGTTTCATCAACACTCTGAACGTCCACAGATTACAGAATGCTTCCAACTGTGTTTCGAAAACTACTACTGGTCTCCCAGGAATCGATAAAAGCGTAGACAGTTTGAGACATTACTCCCATGGAGAAAAGTGCTCGTGGTGCGTGTTGTATTCAATACCGATGCAATTTCTGTGTTTCATCAACACTCTGAACGTCCACAGATTACAGAATGCTTCCAATTGTGTTTCGAAAACTACTACTGGTCTCCCAGGAATCGATAAAAGCGTAGACAGTTTGAGACATTACTCCCATGGAGAAAAGTGCTCGTGGTGCGTGTTGTATTCAATACCGATGCAATTTCTGTGTTTCATCAACGCTCTGAACGTCCACAGATTACAGAATGCTTCCAATTGTGTTTCGAAAACTACTACTGGTCTCCCAGGAATCGATAAAAGCGTAGACAGTTTGAGACATTACTCCCATGGAGAAAAGTGCTCGTGGTGCGTGTTGTATTCAATACCGATGCAATTTCTGTGTTTCATCAACACTCTGAACGTCCACAGATTACAGAATGCTTCCAATTGTGTTTCGAAAACTGCTACTGGTCTCCCAGGAATCGATAAAAGCGTAGACAGTTTGAGACATTACTCCCATGGAGAAAAGTGCTCGTGGTGCGTGTTGTATTCAATACCGATGCAATTTCTGTGTTTCATCAACATTCTGAACGTCCACAGATTACAGAATGCCTCCAAATGTATTTCGAAAACTACTACTGGTCTCCCAGGAATCGATAAAAGCGTAGACAGTTTGAGACATTACTCCCATGGAGAAAAGTGCTCGTGGTACGTGTTGTATTCAATACCGATGCAATTTCTGTGTTTCATCAACACTCTGAACGTCCACAGATTACAGAATGCTTCCAATTGTGTTTCGAAAACTACTACTGGTCTCCCAGGAATCGATAAAAGCGTAGACAGTTAGAGACATTACTCCCATGGAGAAAAGTGCTCTTGGTGCGTGTTGTATTCAATAAAGATGCAATTTCTGTGTTTCATCAACACTCTAAACGTCCACAGATTACAGAATGCCTCCAAATGTATTTCGAAAACTACTACTGGTCTCCCAGGAATCGATAAAAGCGTAGACAGTTTGAGACATTACTCCCATGGAGAAAAGTGCTCGTGGTGCGTGTTGTATTCAATACCGATGCAATTTCTGTGTTTCATCAACACTCTGAACGTCCACAGATTACAGAATACCTCCAAATGTATTTCGAAAACTACTACTGGTCTCCCAGGAATCGATAAAAGCGTAGACAGTTTGAGACATTAGTCCCATGGAGAAAAGTGCTCGTGGTGCGTGTTGTATTCAATACCGATGCAATTTCTGTGTTTCATCAACACTCTGAACGTCCACAGATTACAGAATGCTTCCAATTGTGTTTCGAAAACTACTACTGGTCTCCCAGGAATCGATAAAAGCGTAGACAGTTTGAGACATTACTCCCATGGAGAAAAGTGCTCGTGGTGCGTGTTGTATTCAATACCGATGCAATTTCTGTGTTTCATCAACACTCTGAACGTCCACAGATTACAGAATGCTTCCAATTGTGTTTCGAAAACTACTACTGGTCTCCCAGGAATCGATAAAAGCGTAGACAGTTTGAGACATTACTCCCATGGAGAAAAGTGCTCGTGGTGCGTGTTGTATTCAATACCGATGCAATTTCTGTGTTTCATCAACACTCTGAACGTCCACAGATTACAGAATGCCTGAAAATGTATTTCGAAAACTACTACTGGTCTCCCAGGAATCGATAAAAGCGTAGACAGTTTTGAGACATTACTCCCATGGAGAAAAGTGCTCGTGGTGCGTGTTGTATTCAATACCGATGCAATTTCTGTGTTTCATCAACACTCTGAACGTCCACAGATTACAGAATGCTTCCAATTGTGTTTCGAAAACTACTACTGGTCTCCCAGGAATCGATAAAAGCGTAGACAGTTTGAGACATTACTCACATGGAGAAATGTGCGCATGGTGCGTGTTGTATTCAATACCGATGCAATTTCTGTGTTTCATCAACACTCTGAACGTCCACAGATTACAGAATGCCTCAAAATGTATTTCGAAAACTACTACTGGTCTCCCAGGAATCGATAAAAGCGTAGACAGTTTGAGACATTACTCCCATGGAGAAAAGTGCTCGTGGTGTGTGTTGTATTCAATACCGATGCAATTTCTGTGTTTCATCAACACTCTGAACGTCGACAGATTACAGAATGCTTCCAATTGTGTTTCGAAAACTACTACTGGTCTCCCAGGAATCGATAAAAGCGTAGACAGTTTGAGACATTACTCACATGGAGAAAAGTGCGCATGGTGCGTGTTGTATTCAATACCGATGCAATTTCTGTGTTTCATCAACACTCTGAACGTCCACAGATTACAGAATGCTTCCAATTGTGTTTCGAAAACTACTACTGGTCTCCCAGGAATCGATAAAAGCGTAGACAGTTTGAGACATTACTCCCATGGAGAAAAGTGCTCGTGGTGCGTGTTGTATTCAATACCGATACAATTTCTGTGTTTCATCAACACTCTGAACGTCCACAGATTACAGAATGCTTCCAACTGTGTTTCGAAAACTACTACTGGTCTCCCAGGAATCGATAAAAGCGTAGACAGTTTAAGACATTACTCCCATGGAGAAAAGTGCTCGTGGTGCGTGCTGTATTCAATACCGATGCAATTTCTGTGTTTCATCAACACTCTGAACGTCCACAGATTACAGAATGCTTCCAATTGTGTTTCGAAAACTACTACTGGTCTCCCAGGAATCGATAAAAGCGTAGACAGTTTGAGACATTACTCCCATGGAGAAAAGTGCTCGTGGTGCGTGTTGTATTCAATACCGATGCAATTTCTGTGTTTCATCAACACTCTGAACGTCCACAGATTACAGAATGCTTCCAATTGTGTTTCGAAAACTACTACTGGTCTCCCAGGAATCGATAAAAGCGTAGACACTTTGAGACATTACTCCCATGGAGAAAAGTGCTCGTGGTGCGTGTTGTATTCAATACCGATGCAATTTCTGTGTTTCATCAACACTCTGAACGTCCACAGATTACAGAATGCTTCCATTTGTGTTTCGAAAACTACTACTGGTCTCCCAGGAATCGATAAAAGCGTAGACAGTTTGAGACATTACTCCCATGGAGAAAAGTGATCGTGGTGCGTGTTGTATTCAATACCGATGCAATTTCTGTGTTTCATCAACACTCTGAACGTCCACAGATTACAGAATGCTTCCAATTGTGTTTCGAAAACTACTACTGGTCTCCCAGGAATCGATAAAAGCGTAGACAGTTTGAGACATTACTCCCATGGAGAAAAGTGCTCGTGGTGCGTGTTGTATTCAATACCGATGCAATTTCTGTGTTTCATCAACACTCTGAACGTCCACAGATTACAGAATGCTTCCAATTGTGTTTCGAAAACTACTACTGGTCTCCCAGGAATCGATAAAAGCGTAGACAGTTTGAGACATTACTCCCATGGAGAAAAGTGCTCGTGGTGCGTGTTGTATTCAATACCGATGCAATTTCTGTGTTTCATCAACACTCTGAACGTCCACAGATTACAGAATGCTTCCAATTGTGTTTCGAAAACTAATACTGGTCTCCCAGGAATCGATAAAAGCGTAGACAGTTTGAGACATTACTCCCATGGAGAAAAGTGCTCGTGGTGCGTGTTGTATTCAATACCGATGCAATTTCTGTGTTTCATCAACACTCTGAACGTCCACAGATAACAGAATGCTTCCAACTGTGTTTCGAAAACTACTACTGGTCTCCCAGGAATCGATAAAAGCGTAGACAGTTTGAGACATTACTCCCATGGAGAAAAGTGCTCGTGGTGCGTGTTGTATTCAATACCGATGCAATTTCTGTGTTTCATCAACACTCTGAACGTCCACAGATTACAGAATGCTTCCAATTGTGTTTCGAAAACTACTACTGGTCTCCCAGGAATCGATAAAAGCGTAGACAGTTTGAGACATTACTCCCATGGAGAAAAGTGCTCGTGGTGCGTGTTGTATTCAATACCGATGCAATTTCTGTGTTTCATCAACACTCTGAACGTCCACAGATTACAGAATGCTTCCAATTGTGTTTCGAAAACTACTACTGGTCTCCCAGGAATCGATAAAAGCGTAGACAGTTTGAGACATTACTCCCATGGAGAAAAGTGCTCGTGGTGCGTGTTGTATTCAATACCGATGCAATTTCTGTGTTTCATCAACACTCTGAACGTCCACAGATTACAGAATGCTTCCAATTGTGTTTCGAAAACTACTACTGGTCTCCCAGGAATCGATAAAAGCGTAGACAGTTTGAGACATTACTCCCATGGAGAAAAGTGCTCGTGGTGCGTGTTGTATTCAATACCGATGCAATTTCTGTGTTTCATCAACACTCTGAACGTCCACAGATTACAGAATGCTTCCAATTGTGTTTCGAAAACTACTACTGGTCTCCCAGGAATCGATAAAAGCGTAGACAGTTTGAGACATTACTCCCATGGAGAAAAGTGCTCGTGGTGCGTGTTGTATTCAATACCGATGCAATTTCTGTGTTTCATCAACACTCTGAACGTCCACAGATTACAGAATGCTTCCAATTGTGTTTCGAAAACTACTACTGGTCTCCCAGGAATCGATAAAATCGTAGACAGTTTGAGACATTACTCACATGGAGAAAAGTGCTCGTGGTGCGTGTTGTATTCAATACCGATGCAATTTCTGTGTTTCATCAACACTCTGAACGTCCACAGATTACAGAATGCTTCCAATTGTGTTTCGAAAACTGCTACTGGTCTCCCAGGAATCGATAAAAGCGTAGACAGTTTGAGACATTACTCCCATGGAGAAAAGTGCTCGTGGTGCGTGTTGTATTCAATACCGATGCAATTTCTGTGTTTCATCAACACTCTGAACGTCCACAGATTACAGAATGCTTCCAATTTTGTTTCGAAAACTACTACTGGTCTCCCAGGAATCGATAAAAGCGTAGACAGTTTGAGACATTACTCCCATGGAGAAAAGTGCTCGTGGTGCGTGTTGTATTCAATACCGATGCAATTTCTGTGTTTCATCAACACTCTGAACGTCCACAGATTACAGAATGCTTCCAATTGTGTTTCGAAAACTGCTACTGGTCTCCCAGGAATCGATAAAAGCGTAGACAGTTTGAGACATTGCTCCCATGGCGAAAAGTGCTCGTGGTGCGTGTTGTATTCAATACCGATGCAATTTCTGTGTTTCATCAACAGTCTGAACGTCCACAGATTACAGAATGCTTCCAATTGTGTTTCGAAAACTACTACTGGTCTCCCAGGAATCGATAAAAGCGTAGACAGTTTGAGACATTACTCCCATGGAGAAAAGTGCTCGTGGTGCGTGTTGTATTCAATACCGATGCAATTTCTGTGTTTCATCAACAGTCTGAACGTCCACAGATTACAGAATGCTTCCAATTGTGTTTCGAAAACTACTACTGGTCTCCCAGGAATCGATAAAAGCGTAGACAGTTTGAGACATTACTCCCATGGAGAAAAGTGCTCGTGGTGCGTGTTGTATTCAATACCGATGCAATTTCTGTGTTTCATCACCACTCTGAACGTCCGCAGATTACAGAATGCTTCCAATTGTGTTTCGAAAACTACTACCGGTCTCCCAGGAATCGATAAAAGCGTAGACAGTTTGAGACATTACTCCCATGGAGAAAAGTGCTCGTGGTGCGTGTTGTATTCAATACCGATGCAATTTCTGTGTTTCATCAACACTCTGAACGTCCACAGATTACAGAATGCTTCCAATTGTGTTTCGAAAACTACTACTGGTCTCCCAGGAATCGATAAAAGCGTAGACAGTTTGAGACATTACTCCCATGGAGAAAAGTGCTCGTGGTGCGTGTTGTATTCAATACCGATGCAATTTCTGTGTTTCATCAACACTCTGAACGTCCACAGATTACAGAATGCTTCCAATTGTGTTTCGAAAACTGCTACTGGTCTCCCAGGAATCGATAAAAGCGTAGACAGTTTGAGACATTACTCCCATGGAGAAAAGTGCTCGTGGTGCGTGTTGTATTCAATACCGATGCAATTTCTGTGTTTCATCAACACTCTGAACGTCCACAGATTACAGAATGCTTCCAATTGTGTTTCGAAAACTGCTACTGGTCTCCCAGGAATCGATAAAAGCGTAGACAGTTTGAGACATTACTCACATGGAGAAAAGTGCGCATGGTGCGTGTTGTATTCAATACTGATGCAATTTCTGTGTTTCATCAACACTCTGAACGTCCACAGATTACAGAATGCTTCCAATTGTGTTTCGAAAACTACTACTGGTCTCCCAGGAATCGATAAAAGCGTAGACAGTTTGAGACATTACTCCCATGGAGAAAAGTGCTCGTGGTGCGTGTTGTATTCAATACCGATGCAATTTCTGTGTTTCATCAGCACTCTGAACGTCCACAGATTACAGAATGCTTCCAATTGTGTTTCGAAAACTACTACTGGTCTCCCAGGAATCGATAAAAGCGTAGACAGTTTGAGACATTACTCCCATGGAGAAAAGTGCTCGTGGTGCGTGTTGTATTCAATACCAATGCAATTTCTGTGTTTCATCAACACTCTGAACGTCCACAGATTACAGAATGCTTCCAATTGTGTTTCGAAAACTACTACTGGTCTCCCAGGAATCGATAAAAGCGTAGACAGTTTGAGACATTACTCCCATGGAGAAAAGTGCTCGTGGTGCGTGTTGTATTCAATACCGTTGCAATTTCTGTGTTTCATCAACACTCTGAACATCCACAGATTACAGAATGCCTCCAAATGTATTTCGAAAACTACTACTGGTCTCCCAGGAATCGATAAAAGCGTAGACAGTTTGAGACATTACTCCCATGGAGAAAAGTGCTCGTGGTGCGTGTTGTATTCACTACCGATGCAATTTCTGTGTTTCATCAACACTCTGAACGTCCACAGATTACAGAATGCTTCCAATTGTGTTTCGAAAACTACTACTGGTCTCCCAGGAATCGATAAAAGCGTAGACAGTTTGAGACATTACTCCCATGGAGAAAAGTGCTCGTGGTGCGTGTTGTATTCAATACCGATGCAATTTCTGTGTTTCATCAACACTCTGAACGTCCACAGATTACAGAATGCTTCCAATTGTGTTTCGAAAACTACTACTGGTCTCCCAGGAATCGATAAAAGCGTAGACAGTTTGAGACATTACTCCCATGGAGAAAAGTGCTCGTGGTGCGTGTTGTATTCAATACCGATGCAATTTCTGTGTTTCATCAACACTCTGAACGTCCACAGATTACAGAATGCTTCCAATTGTGTTTCGAAAACTACTACTGGTCTCCCAGGAATCGATAAAAGCGTAGACAGTTTGAGACATTACTCCCATGGAGAAAAGTGCTCGTGGTGCGTGTTGTATTCAATACCGTTGCAATTTCTGTGTTTCATCAACACTCTGAACATCCACAGATTACAGAATGCCTCCAAATGTATTTCGAAAACTACTACTGGTCTCCCAGGAATCGATAAAAGCGTAGACAGTTTGAGACATTACTCCCATGGAGAAAAGTGCTCGTGGTGCGTGTTGTATTCACTACCGATGCAATTTCTGTGTTTCATCAACACTCTGAACGTCCACAGATTACAGAATGCTTCCAATTGTGTTTCGAAAACTACTACTGGTCTCCCAGGAATCGATAAAAGCGTAGACAGTTTGAGACATTACTCCCATGGAGAAAAGTGCTCGTGGTGCGTGTTGTATTCACTACCGATGCAATTTCTGTGTTTCATCAACACTCTGAACGTCCACAGATTACAGAATGCTTCCAATTGTGTTTCGAAAACTACTACTGGTCTCCCAGGAATCGATAAAAGCGTAGACAGTTTGAGACATTACTCCCATGGAGAAAAGTGCTCGTGGTGCGTGTTGTATTCAATACCGATGCAATTTCTGTGTTTCATCAACACTCTGAACGTCCACAGATTACAGAATGCTTCCAATTGTGTTTCGAAAACTACTACTGGTCTCCCAGGAATCGATAAAAGCGTAGACAGTTTGAGACATTACTCCCATGGAGAAAAGTGCTCGTGGTGCGTGTTGTATTCAATACCGATGCAATTTCTGTGTTTCATCAACACTCTGAACGTCCACAGATTACAGAATGCTTCCAATTGTGTTTCGAAAACTACTACTGGTCTCCCAGGAATCGATAAAAGCGTAGACAGTTTGAGATATTACTCCCATGGAGAAAAGTGCTCGTGGTGCGTGTTGTATTCAATACCGATGCAATTTCTGTGTTTCATCAACACTCTGAACGTCCACAGATTACAGAATGCTTCCAATTGTGTTTCGAAAACTACTACTGGTCTCCCAGGAATCGATAAAAGCGTAGACAGTTTGAGACATTACTCCCATGGAGAAAAGTGCTCGTGGTGCGTGTTGTATTCAATACCGATGCAATTTCTGTGTTTCATCAACACTCTGAACGTCCGCAGATTACAGAATGCTTCCAATTGTGTTTCGAAAACTACTACTGGTCTCCCAGGAATCGATAAAAGCGTAGACAGTTTGAGACATTACTCCCATGGAGAAAAGTGCTCGTGGTGCGTGTTGTATTCAATGCCGATGCAATTTCTGTGTTTCATCAACACTCTGAACGTCCACAGATTACAGAATGCTTCCAATTGTGTTTCGAAAACTACTACTGGTCTCCCAGGAATCGATAAAAGCGTAGACAGTTTGAGACATTACTCCCATGGAGAAAAGTGCTCGTGGTGCGTGTTGTATTCAATACCGATGCAATTTCTGTGTTTCATCAACACTCTGAACGTCCACAGATTACAGAATGCTTCCAATTGTGTTTCGAAAACTACTACTGGTCTCCCAGGAATCGATAAAAGCGTAGACAGTTTGAGACATTACTCCCATGGAGCAAAGTGCTCGTGGTGCGTGTTGTATTCAATACCGATGCAATTTCTGTGTTTCATCAACACTCTGAACGTCCACAGATTACAGATTGCTTCCAATTGTGTTTCGAAAACTACTACTGGTCTCCCAGGAATCGATAAAAGCGTAGACAGTTTGAGACATTACTCCCATGGAGCAAAGTGCTCGTGGTGCGTGTTGTATTCAGTACCGATGCAATTTCTGTGTTTCATCAACAATCTGAACACCCACAGATTACAGAATGCCTCCAAATGTATTTCGAAAACTACTACTGGTCTCCCAGGAATCGATAAAAGCGTAGACAGTTTGAGACATTACTCCCATGGAGAAAAGTGCTCGTGGTGCGTGTTGTATTCACTACCGTTGCAATTTCTGTGTTTCATCAACAATCTGAACACCCACAGATTACAGAATGCTTCCAATTGTGTTTCGAAAACTACTACTGGTCTCCCAGGAATCGATAAAAGCGTAGACAGTTTGAGACATTAATCCCATGGAGAAAAGTGCTCGTGGTGCGTGTTGTATTCAATACCGATGCAATTTCTGTGTTTCATCAACACTCTGAACGTCCACAGATTACAGAATGCTTCCAATTGTGTTTCGAAAACTACTACTGGTCTCCCAGGAATCGATAAAAGCGTAGACAGTTTGAGACATTACTCCCATGGAGAAAAGTGCTCGTGGTGCGTGTTGTATTCAATACCGATGCAATTTCTGTGTTTCATCAACACTCTGAACGTCCACAGATTACAGAATGCTTCCAATTGTGTTTCGAAAACTACTACTGGTCTCCCAGGAATCGATAAAAGCGTAGACAGTTTGAGACATTACTCCCATGGAGAAAAGTGCTCGTGGTGCGTGTTGTATTCAATACCGTTGCAATTTCTGTGTTTCATCAACACTCTGAACGTCCACAGATTACAGAATGCTTCCAATTGTGTTTCGAAAACTACTACTGGTCTCCCAGGAATCGATAAAAGCGTAGACAGTTTGAGACATTACTCCCATGGAGAAAAGTGCTCGTGGTGCGTGTTGTATTCAATACCGTTGCAATTTCTGTGTTTCATCAACACTCTGAACATCCACAGATTACAGAATGCCTCCAAATGTATTTCGAAAACTACTACTGGTCTCCCAGGAATCGATAAAAGCGTAGACAGTTTGAGACATTACTCCCATGGAGAAAAGTGCTCGTGGTGCGTGTTGTATTCAATACCGATGCAATTTCTGTGTTTCATCAACACTCTGAACGTCCACAGATTACAGAATGCTTCCAATTGTGTTTCGAAAACTACTACTGGTCTCCCAGGAATCGATAAAAGCGTAGACAGTTTGAGACATTACTCCCATGGAGAAAAGTGCTTGTGGTGCGTGTTGTATTCAATACCGATGCAATTTCTGTGTTTCATCAACACTCTGAACGTCCACAGATTACAGAATGCTTCCAATTGTGTTTCGAAAACTACTACTGGTCTCCCAGGAATCGATAAAAGCGTAGACAGTTTGAGACATTACTCCCATGCAGAAAAGTGCTCGTGGTGCGTGTTGTATTCAATACCGATGCAATTTCTGTGTTTCATCAACACTCTGAACGTCCACAGATTACAGAATGCTTCCAATTGTGTTTCGAAAACTACTACTGGTCTCCCAGGAATCGATAAAAGCGTAGACAGTTTGAGACATTACTCCCATGGAGAAAAGTGCTCGTGGTGCGTGTTGTATTCAATACCGATGCAATTTCTGTGTTTCATCAACACTCTGAACGTCCACAGATTACAGAATGCTTCCAATTGTGTTTCGGAAACTACTACTGGTCTCCCAGGAATCGATAAAAGCGTAGACAGTTTGAGACATTACTCCCATGGAGAAAAGTGCTCGTGGTGCGTGTTGTATTCAATACCGATGCAATTTCTGTGTTTCATCAACACTCTGAACGTCCACAGATTACAGAATGCTTCCAATTGTGTTTCGGAAACTACTACTGGTCTCCCAGGAATCGATAAAAGCGTAGACAGTTTGAGACATTACTCCCATGGAGAAAAGTGCTCGTGGTGCGTGTTGTATTCACTACCGATGCAATTTCTGTGTTTCATCAACACTCTGAACGTCCACAGATTACAGAATGCTTCCAATTGTGTTTCGAAAACTACTACTGGTCTCCCAGGAATCGATAAAAGCGTAGACAGTTTGAGACATTACTCCCATGGAGAAAAGTGCTCGTGGTGCGTGTTGTATTCAATACCGATGCAATTTCTGTGTTTCATCAACACTCTGAACGTCCACAGATTACAGAATGCTTCCAATTGTGTTTCGAAAACTACTACTGGTCTCCCAGGAATCGATAAAAGCGTAGACAGTTTGAGACATTACTCCCATGGAGAAAAGTGCTCGTGGTGCGTGTTGTATTCAATACCGATGCAATTTCTGTGTTTCATCAACACTCTGAACGTCCACAGATTACAGAATGCTTCCAATTGTGTTTCGAAAACTACTACTGGTCTCCCAGGAATCGATAAAAGCGTAGACAGTTTGAGACATTACTCCCATGGAGAAAAGTGCTCGTGGTGCGTGTTGTATTCAATACCGATGCAATTTCTGTGTTTCATCAACACTCTGAACGTCCACAGATTACAGAATGCTTCCAATTGTGTTTCGAAAACTACTACTGGTCTCCCAGGAATCGATAAAAGCGTAGACAGTTTGAGACATTACTCCCATGGAGAAAAGTGCTCGTGGTGCGTGTTGTATTCAATACCGATGCAATTTCTGTGTTTCATCAACACTCTGAACGTCCACAGATTACAGAATGCTTCCAATTGTGTTTCGAAAACTACTACTGGTATACCAGGAATCGATAAAAGCGTAGACAGTTTGAGACATTACTCCCATGGAGAAAAGTGCTCGTGGTGCGTGTTGTATTCAATACCGATGCAATTTCTGTGTTTCATCAACACTCTGAACGTCCACAGATTACAGAATGCTTCCAATTGTGTTTCGAAAACTACTACTGGTCTCCCAGGAATCGATAAAAGCGTAGACAGTTTGAGACATTACTCCCATGGAGAAAAGTGCTCGTGGTGCGTGTTGTATTCAATACCGATGCAATTTCTGTGTTTCATCAACACTCTGAACGTCCACAGATTACAGAATGCTTCCAATTGTGTTTCGAAAACTACTACTGGTCTCCCAGGAATGGATAAAAGCGTAGACAGTTTGAGACATTACTCCCATGGAGAAAAGTGCTCGTGGTGCGTGTTGTATTCAATACCGATGCAATTTTTGTGTTTCATCAACACTCTGAACGTCCACAGATTACAGAATGCTTCCAATTGTGTTTCGGAAACTACTACTGGTCTCCCAGGAATCGATAAAAGCGTAGACAGTTTGAGACATTACTCCCATGGAGAAAAGTGCTCGTGGTGCGTGTTGTATTCAATACCGATGCAATTTCTGTGTTTCATCAACACTCTGAACGTCCACAGATTACAGAATGCTTCCAATTGTGTTTCGAAAACTACTACTGGTCTCCCAGGAATCGATAAAAGCGTAGACAGTTTGAGACATTACTCCCATGGAGAAAAGTGCTCATGGTGCGTGTTGTATTCAATACCGATGCAATTTCTGTGTTTCATCATCAACACTCTGAACGTCCACAGATTACAGAATGCTTCCAATTGTGTTTCGAAAACTACTACTGGTCTCCCAGGAATCGATAAAAGCGTAGACAGTTTGAGACATTACTCCCATGGAGAAAAGTGCTCGTGGTGCGTGTTGTATTCAATACCGATGCAATTTCTGTGTTTCATCATCAACACTCTGAACGTCCACAGATTACAGAATGCTTCCAATTGTGTTTCGAAAACTACTACTGGTCTCCCAGGAATCGATAAAAGCGTAGACAGTTTGAGACATTACTCCCATGGAGAAAAGTTCTCATGGTGCGTGTTGTATTCAATACCGATGCAATTTCTGTGTTTCATCAACACTCTGAACGTCCACAGATTACAGAATGCTTCCAATTGTGTTTCGAAAACTACTACTGGTCTCCCAGGAATCGATAAAGGCGTAGACAGTTTGAGACATTACTCCCATGGAGAAAAGTGCTCGTGGTGCGTGTTGTATTCAATACCGATGCAATTTCTGTGTTTCATCAACACTCTGAACGTCCACAGATTACAGAATGCTTCCAATTGTGTTTCGAAAACTACTACTGGTCTCCCAGGAATCGATAAAAGCGTAGACAGTTTGAGACATTACTCCCATGGAGAAAAGTGCGCATGGTGCGTGTTGTATTCAATACCGATGCAATTTCTGTGTTTCATCAACACTCTGAACGTCCACAGATTACAGAATGCTTCCAATTGTGTTTCGAAAACTACTACTGGTCTCCCAGGAATCGATAAAAGCGTAGACAGTTTGAGACATTACTCCCATGGAGAAAAGTGCTCGTGGTGCGTGTTGTATTCAATACCGATGCAATTTCTGTGTTTCATCAACACTCTGAACGTCCACAGATTACAGAATGCTTCCAATTGTGTTTCGAAAACTACTACTGGTCTCCCAGGAATCGATAAAAGCGTAGACAGTTTGAGACATTACTCCCATGGAGAAAAGTGCTCGTGGTGCGTGTTGTATTCAATACCGATGCAATTTCTGTGTTTCATCAACACTCTGAACGTCCACAGATTACAGAATGCCTCAAAATGTATTTCGAAAACTACAACTGGTCTCCCAGGAATCGATAAAAGCGTAGACAGTTTGAGACATTACTCCCATGGAGAAAAGTGCTCGTGGTGCGTGTTGTATTCAATACCGATGCAATTTCTGTGTTTCATCAACACTCTGAACGTCCACAGATTACGGAATGTTTCCAATTGTGTTTCGAAAACTACTTCTGGACTCCCAGGAATCGATAAAAGCGTAGACAGTTTGAGACATTACTCCCATGGAGAAAAGTGCTCGTGGTGCGTGTTGTATTCAATACCGATGCAATTTCTGTGTTTCATCAACACTCTGAACGTCCACAGATTACAGAATGTTTCCAATTGTGTTTCGAAAACTACTTCTGGTCTCCCAGGAATCGATAAAAGCGTAGACAGTTTGAGACATTACTCCCATGGAGAAAAGTGCTCGTGGTGCGTGTTGTATTCAATACCGATGCAATTTCTGTGTTTCATCAACACTCTGAACGTCCACAGATTACAGAATGCTTCCAATTGTGTTTCGAAAACTACTACTGGTCTCCCAGGAATCGATAAAAGCGTAGACAGTTTGAGACATTACTCCCATGGAGAAAAGTGCTCGTGGTGCGTGTTGTATTCAATACCGATGCAATTTCTGTGTTTCATCAACACTCTGAACGTCCACAGATTACAGAATGCTTCCAATTGTGATTCGAAAACAACTACTGGTCTCCCAGGAATCGATAAAAGCGTAGACAGTTTGAGACATTACTCCCATGGAGAAAAGTGCTCGTGGTGCGTGTTGTATTCAATACCGATGCAATTTCTGTGTTTCATCAACACTCTGAACGTCCACAGATTACAGAATGCTTCCAATTGTGTTTCGAAAACTACTACTGGTCTCCCAGGAATCGATAAAAGCGTAGACAGTTTGAGACATTACTCCCATGGAGAAAAGTGCTCGTGGTGCGTGTTGTATTCAATACCGATGCAATTTCTGTGTTTCATCAACACTCTAACGTCCACAGATTACAGAATGCTTCCAATTGTGTTTCGAAAACTACTACTGGTCTCCCAGGAATCGATAAAAGCGTAGACAGTTTGAGACATTTCTCCCATGGAGAAAAGTGCTCGTGGTGCGTGTTGTATTCAATACCGATGCAATTTCTGTGTTTCATCAACACTCTGAACGTCCACAGATTACAGAATGCTTCCAATTGTGATTCGAAAACTACTACTGGTCTCCCAGGAATCGATAAAAGCGTAGACAGTTTGAGACATTACTCCCATGGAGAAAAGTGCTCGTGGTGCGTGTTGTATTCAATACCGATGCAATTTCTGTGTTTCATCAACACTCTGAACGTCCACAGATTACAGAATGCTTCCAATTGTGTTTCGAAAACTACTTCTGGTCTCCCAGGAATCGATAAAAGCGTAGACAGTTTGAGACATTACTCCCATGGAGAAAAGTGCTCGTGGTGCGTGTTGTATTCAATACCGATGCAATTTCTGTGTTTCATCAACACTCTGAACGTCCACAGATTACAGAATGCTTCCAATTGTGTTTCGAAAACTACTACTGGTCTCCCAGGAATCGATAAAAGCGTAGACAGTTTGAGACATTACTCCCATGGAGAAAAGTGCTCGTGGTGCGTGTTGTATTCAATACCGATGCAATTTCTGTGTTTCATCAACACTCTGAACGTCCACAGATTACAGAATGCTTCCAATTGTGTTTCGAAAACTACTACTGGTCTCCCAGGAATCGATAAAAGCGTAGACAGTTTGAGACATTACTCCCATGGAGAAAAGTGCTCGTGGTGCGTGTTGTATTCAATACCGATGCAATTTCTGTGTTTCATCAACACTCTGAACGTCCACAGATTACAGAATGCTTCCAATTGTGATTCGAAAACTACTACTGGTCTCCCAGGAATCGATAAAAGCGTAGACAGTTTGAGACATTACTCCCATGGAGAAAAGTGCTCGTGGTGCGTGTTGTATTCAATACCGATGCAATTTCTGTGTTTCATCAACACTCTGAACGTCCACAGATTACAGAATGCTTCCAATTGTGTTTCGAAAACTACTACTGGTCTCCCAGGAATCGATAAAAGCGTAGACAGTTTGAGACATTACTCCCATGGAGAAAAGTGCTCGTGGTGCGTGTTGTATTCAATACCGATGCAATTTCTGTGTTTCATCAACACTCTGAACGTCCACAGATTACAGAATGCTTCCAATTGTGATTCGAAAACTACTACTGGTCTCCCAGGAATCGATAAAAGCGTAGACAGTTTGAGACATTACTCCCATGGAGAAAAGTGCTCGTGGTGCGTGTTGTATTCAATACCGATGCAATTTCTGTGTTTCATCAACACTCTGAACGTCCACAGATTACAGAATGCTTCCAATTGTGTTTCGAAGACTACTACAGGTCTCCCAGGAATCGATAAAAGCGTAGACAGTTTGAGACATTACTCCCATGGAGAAAAGTGCTCGTGGTGCGTGTTGTATTCAATACCGATGCAATTTCTGTGTTTCATCAACACTCTGAACGTCCACAGATTACAGAATGCTTCCAATTGTGTTTCGAAAACTACTACTGGTCTCCCAGGAATCGATAAAAGCGTAGACAGTTTGAGACATTACTCCCATGGAGAAAAGTGCTCGTGGTGCGTGTTGTATTCAATACCGATGCAATTTCTGTGTTTCATCAACACTCTGAACGTCCACAGATTACAGAATGCTTCCAATTGTGTTTCGAAAACTACTACTGGTCTCCCAGGAATCGATAAAAGCGTAGACAGTTTGAGACATTACTCCCATGGAGAAAAGTGCTCGTGGTGCGTGTTGTATTCAATACCGATGCAATTTCTGTGTTTCATCAACACTCTGAACGTCCACAGATTACAGAATGCTTCCAATTGTGTTTCGAAAACTACTACTGGTCTCCCAGGAATCGATAAAAGCGTAGACAGTTTGAGACATTACTCCCATGGAGAAAAGTGCTCGTGGTGCGTGTTGTATTCAATACCGATGCAATTTCTGTGTTTCATCAACACTCTGAACGTCCACAGATTACAGAATGCTTCCAATTGTGTTTCGAAAACTACTACTGGTCTCCCAGGGATCGATAAAAGCGTAGACAGTTTGAGACATTACTCCCATGGAGAAAAGTGCTCGTGGTGCGTGTTGTATTCAATACCGATGCAATTTCTGTGTTTCATCAACACTCTGAACGTCCACAGATTACAGAATGCTTCCAATTGTGTTTCGGAAACTACTACTGGTCTCCCAGGAATCGATAAAAGCGTAGACAGTTTGAGACATTACTCCCATGGAGAAAAGTGCTCGTGGTGCGTGTTGTATTCAATACCGATGCAATTTCTGTGTTTCATCAACACTCTGAACGTCTACAGATTACAGAATGCCTCCAATTGTGTTTCGAAAACTACTACTGGTCTCCCAGGAATCGATAAAAGCGTAGACAGTTTGAGACATTACTCCCATGGAGAAAAGTGCTCGTGGTGCGTGTTGTATTCAATACCGATGCAATTTCTGTGTTTCATCAACACTCTGAACGTCCACAGATTACAGAATGCTTCCAATTGTGTTTCGAAAACTACTACTGGTCTCCCAGGAATCGATAAAAGCGTAGACAGTTTGAGACATTACTCCCATGGAGAAAAGTGCTAATGGTGCGTGTTGTATTCAATACCGATGCAATTATTGTGTTTCATCAACACTCTGAACGTCCACAGATTACAGAATGCTTCCAATTGTGTTTCGAAAACTACTACTGGTCTCCCAGGAATCGATAAAAGCGTAGACAGTTTGAGACATTACTCCCATGGAGAAAAGTGCTCGTGGTGCGTGTTGTATTCAATACCGATGCAATTTCTGTGTTTCATCAACACTCTGAACGTCCACAGATTACAGAATGCTTCCAATTGTGTTTCGAAAACTACTACTGGTCTCCCAGGAATCGATAAAAGCGTAGACAGTTTGAGACATTACTCCCATGGAGAAAAGTGCTCGTGGTGCGTGTTGTATTCAATACCGATGCAATTTCTGTGTTTCATCAACACTCTGAACGTCTACAGATTACAGAATGCCTCCAATTGTGTTTCGAAAACTACTACTGGTCTCCCAGGAATCGATAAAAGCGTAGACAGTTTGAGACATTACTCCCATGGAGAAAAGTGCTCGTGGTGCGTGTTGTATTTAATACCGATGCAATTTCTGTCTTTCATCAACACTCTGAACGTCCACAGATTACAGAATGCTTCCAATTGTGTTTCGAAAACTACTGCTGGTCTCCCAGGAATCGATAAAAGCGTAGACAGTTTGAGACATTACTCCCATGGAGAAAAGTGCTCGTGGTGAGTGTTGTATTCAATACCGATGCAATTTCTGTGTTTCATCAACACTCTGAACGTCCACAGATTACAGAATGCCTCCAAATGTATTTCGAAAACTACTACTGGTCTCCCAGGAATCGATAAAAGCGTAGACAGTTTGAGACATTACTCCTATGGAAAAAAGTGCTCGTGGTGCGTGTTGTATTCAATACCGATGCAATTTCTGTGTTTCATCAACACTCTGAACGTCCACAGATTACAGAATGCATCCAATTGTGTTTCGAAAACTACTACTGGTCTCCCAGGAATCGATAAAAGCGTAGACAGTTTGAGACATTACTCCCATGCAGAAAATTGCTCGTGGTGCGTGTTGTATTCAATACCGATGCTATTTCTGTGTTTCATCAACACTCTGAACGTCCACAGATTACAGAATGCCTCCAAATGTATTTCGAAAACTACTACTGGTCTCCCAGGAATCGATAAAAGCGTAGACAGTTTGAGACATTACTCCCATGGAGAAAAGTGCTCGTGGTGCGTGTTGTATTCAATACCGATGCAATTTCTGTGTTTCATCAACACTCTGAACGTCCACAGAATACACAATGCTTCCAATTGTGTTTCGAAAACTACTACTGGTCTCCCAGGAATCGATAAAAGCGTAGACAGTTTGAGACATTACTCCCATGGAGAAAAGTGCTCGTGGTGTGTGTTGTATTCAATACCGATGCAATTTCTGTGTTTCATCAACACTCTGAACGTCCACAGATTACAGAATGCCTCCAAATGTATTTCGAAATCTACTACTGGTCTCCCAGGAATCGATAAAAGCGTAGACAGTTAGAGACATTACTCCCATGGAGAAAAGTGCTAATGGTGCGTGTTGTATTCAATACCGATGCAATTTCTGTGTTTCATCAACACTCTGAACGTCCACAGATTACAGAATGCTTCCAATTGTGTTTCGAAAACTACTACTGGTCTCCCAGGAATCGATAAAAGCGTAGACAGTTTGAGACATTACTCCCATGGAGAAAAGTGCTCGTGGTGCGTGTTGTATTCAATACCGATGCAATTTCTGTGTTTCATCAACACTCTGAACGCCCACAGATTACAGAATGCTTCCAATTGTGTTTCGAAAACTACTACTGGTCTCCCAGGAATCGATAAAAGCGTAGACAGTTTGAGACATTACTCCCATGGAGAAAAGTGCTCGTGGTGCGTGTTGTATTCAATACCGATGCAATTTCTGTGTTTCATCAACACTCTGAACGTCCACAGATTACAGAATGCCTCCAAATGTATTTCGAAAACTACTACTGGTCTCCCAGGAATCGATAAAAGCGTAGACAGTTTGAGACATTACTCCCATGGAGAAAAGTGCTCGTGGTGCGTGTTGTATTCAATACCGATGCAATTTCTGTGTTTCATCAACACTCTGAACGTCCACAGATTACAGAATGCCTCCAATTGTGTTTCGAAAACTACTACTGGTCTCCCAGGAATCGATAAAAGCGTAGACAGTTTGAGACATTACTCCCATGGAGAAAAGTGCTCGTGGTGCGTGTTGTATTTAATACCGATGCAATTTCTGTGTTTCATTAACACTCTGAACGTCCACAGATTACAGAATGCTTCCAATTGTGTTTCGAAAACTACTACTGGTCTCCCAGGAATCGATAAAAGCGTAGACAGTTTGAGACATTACTCCCATGGAGAAAAATGCTCGTGGTGCGTGTTGTATTCAATACCGATGCAATTTCTGTGTTTCATCAACACTCTGAACGTCTACAGATTACAGAATGCCTCCAATTGTGTTTCGAAAACTACTACTGGTCTCCCTGGAATCGATAAAAGCGTAGACAGTTTGAGACATTACTCCCATGGAGAAAAGTGCTCGTGGTGCGTGTTGTATTCAATACCGATGCAATTTCTGTGTTTCATCAACACTCTGAACGTCCACAGATTACAGAATGCCTCCAAATGTATTTCGAAAACTACTACTGGTCTCCCAGGAATCGATAAAAGCGTAGACAGTTTGGGACATTACTCCCATGGAGAAAAGTGCTCGTGGTGCGTGTTGTATTCAATACCGATGCAATTTCTGTGTTTCATCAACACTCTGAACGTCCACAGATTACAGAATGCTTCCAATTGTGTTTCGATAACTACTACTGGTCTCCCATGAATCGATAAAAGCGTAGACAGTTTGAGACATTACTCCAATGGAGAAAAGTGCTCGTGGTGCATGTTGTATTTAATACCGATGCAATTTCTGTGTTTCATCAACACTCTGAACGTCCACAGATTACAGAATGCTTCCAATTGTGTTTCGAAAACTACTGCTGGTCTCCCAGGAATCGGTAAAAGCGTAGACAGTTTGAGACATTACTCCCATGGAGAAAAGTGCTCGTGGTGCGTGTTGTATTCAATACCGATGCAATTTCTGTGTTTCATCAACACTCTGAACGTCCACAGATTACAGAATGCCTCCAAATGTATTTCGAAAACTACTACTGGTCTCCCAGGAATCGATAAAAGCGTAGACAGTTTGAGACATTACTCCCATGGAGAAAAGTGCTCGTGGTGCGTGTTGTATTCAATACCGATGCAATTTCTGTGTTTCATCAACACTCTGAACGTCCACAGATTACAGAATGCCTCCAAATGTATTTCGAAAACTACTACTGGTCTCCCAGGAATCGATAAAAGCGTAGACAGTTTGAGACATTACTCCCATGGAGAAAAGTGCTCGTGGTGCGTGTTGTATTCAATACCGATGCAATTTCTGTGTTTAATCAACACTCTGAACGTCTACAGATTACAGAATGCCTCCAATTGTGTTTCGAAAACTACTACTGGTCTCCCAGGAATCGATAAAAGCGTAGACAGTTTGAGACATTACTCCCATGGAGAAAAGTGCTCGTGGTGCGTGTTGTATTTAATACCGATGCAATTTCTGTGTTTCATTAACACTCTGAACGTCCACAGATTACAGAATGCTTCCAATTGTGTTTCGAAAACTACTACTGGTCTCCCAGGAATCGATAAAAGCGTAGACAGTTTGAGACATTACTCCAATGGAGAAAAGTCCTCGTGGTGCGTGTTGTATTTAATACCGATGCAATTTCTGTGTTTCATCAACACTCTGAACGTCCACAGATTACAGAATGCTTCCAATTGTGTTTCGAAAACTACTGCTGGTCTCCCAGGAATCGATAAAAGCGTAAACAGTTTGAGACATTACTCCCATGGAGAAAAGTGCTCGTGGTGAGTGTTGTATTCAATACCGATGCAATTTCTGTGTTTCATCAACACTCTGAACGTCCACAGATTACAGAATGCCTCCAAATGTATTTCGAAAACTACTACTGGTCTCCCAGGAATCGATAAAAGCGTAGACAGTTTGAGACATTACTCCTATGGAAAAAAGTGCTCGTGGTGCGTGTTGTATTCAATACCGATGCAATTTATGTGTTTCATCAACACTCTGAACGTCCACAGATTACAGAATGCTTCCAATTGTGTTTCGAAAACTACTACTGGTCTCCCAGGAATCGATAAAAGCGTAGACAGTTTGAGACATTACTCCCATGGAGAAAAGTGCTCGTGGTGCGTGTTGTATTCAATACCGATGCTATTTCTGTGTTTCATCAACACTCTGAACGTCCACAGATTACAGAATGCCTCCAAATGTATTTCGAAAACTACTACTGGTCTCCCAGGAATCGATAAAAGCGTAGACAGTTTGAGACATTACTCCCATGGAGAAAAGCGCTCGTGGTGCGTGTTGTATTCAATACCGATGCAATTTCTGTGTTTCATCAACACTCTGAACGTCCACAGATTACAGAATGCTTCCAATTGTGTTTCGAAAACTACTACTGGTCTCCCAGGAATCGATAAAAGCGTAGACAGTTTGAGACATTACTCCCATGGAGAAAAGTGCTCGTGGTGTGTGTTGTATTCAATACCGATGCAAATTCTGTGTTTCATCAACACTCTGAACGTTCACAGATTACAGAATGCCTCCAAATGTATTTCGAAATCTACTACTGGTCTCCCAGGAATCGATAAAAGCGTAGACAGTTAGAGACATTACTCCCATGGAGAAAAGTGCTAATGGTGCGTGTTGTATTCAATACCGATGCAATTTCTGTGTTTCATTAACACTCAGAACGTCCACAGATTACAGAATGCTTCCAATTGTGTTTCGAAAACTACTACTGGTCTCCCAGGAATCGATAAAAGCGTAGACAGTTTGAGACATTACTCCCATGGAGAAAAGTGCTCGTGGTGCGTGTTGTATTCAATACCGATGCAATTTCTGTGTTTCATCAACACTCTGAACGCCCACAGATTACAGAATGCTTCCAATTGTGTTTCGAAAACTACTACTGGTCTCCCAGGAATCGATAAAAGCGTAGACAGTTTGAGACATTACTCCCATGGAGAAAAGTGCTCGTGGTGCGTGTTGTATTCAATACCGATGCAATTTCTGTGTTTCATCAACACTCTGAACGTCCACAGATTACAGAATGCCTCCAAATGTATTTCGAAAACTACTACTGGTCTCCCAGGAATCGATAAAAGCGTAGACAGTTTGAGACATTACTCCCATGGAGAAAAGTGCTCGTGGTGCGTGTTGTATTCAATACCGATGCAATTTCTGTGTTTCATCAACACTCTGAACGTCTACAGATTACAGAATGCCTCCAATTGTGTTTCGAAAACTACTACTGGTCTCCCAGGAATCGATAAAAGCGTAGACAGTTTGAGACATTACTCCCATGGAGAAAAGTGCTCGTGGTGTGTGTTGTATTCAATACCGATGCAAATTCTGTGTTTCATCAACACTCTGAACGTTCACAGATTACAGAATGCCTCCAAATGTATTTCGAAATCTACTACTGGTCTCCCAGGAATCGATAAAAGCGTAGACAGTTAGAGACATTACTCCCATGGAGAAAAGTGCTAATGGTGCGTGTTGTATTCAATACCGATGCAATTTCTGTGTTTCATTAACACTCTGAACGTCCACAGATTACAGAATGCTTCCAATTGTGTTTCGAAAACTACTACTGGTCTCCCAGGAATCGATAAAAGCGTAGACAGTTTGAGACATTACTCCCATGGAGAAAAGTGCTCGTGGTGCGTGTTGTATTCAATACCGATGCAATTTCTGTGTTTCATCAACACTCTGAACGCCCACAGATTACAGAATGCTTCCAATTGTGTTTCGAAAACTACTACTGGTCTCCCAGGAATCGATAAAAGCGTAGACAGTTTGAGACATTACTCCCATGGAGAAAAGTGCTCGTGGTGCGTGTTGTATTCAATACCGATGCAATTTCTGTGTTTCATCAACACTCTGAACGTCCACAGATTACAGAATGCCTCCAAATGTATTTCGAAAACTACTACTGGTCTCCCAGGAATCGATAAAAGCGTAGACAGTTAGAGACATTACTCCCATGGAGAAAAGTGCTCGTGGTGCGTGTTGTATTCAATACCGATGCAATTTCTGTGTTTCATCAACACTCTGAACGTCTACAGATTACAGAATGCCTCCAATTGTGTTTCGAAAACTACTACTGGTCTCCCTGGAATCGATAAAAGCGTAGACAGTTTGAGACATTACTCCCATGGAGAAAAGTTCTCGTGGTGCGTGTTGTATTCAATACCGATGCAATTTCTGTGTTTCATCAACACTCTGAACGTCCACAGATTACAGAATGCCTCCAAATGTATTTCGAAAACTACTACTGGTCTCCCAGGAATCGATAAAAGCGTAGACAGTTTGAGACATTACTCCCATGGAGAAAAGTGCTCGTGGTGCGTGTTGTATTCAATACCGATGCAATTTCTGTGTTTCATTAACACTCTGAACGTCCACAGATTACAGAATGCTTCCAATTGTGTTTCGATAACTACTACTGGTCTCCCATGAATCGATAAAAGCGTAGACAGTTTGAGACATTACTCCAATGGAGAAAAGTGCTCGTGGTGCGTGTTGTATTTAATACCGATGCAATTTCTGTGTTTCATCAACACTCTGAACGTCCACAGATTACAGAATGCTTCCAATTGTGTTTCGAAAACTACTGCTGGTCTCCCAGGAATCGATAAAAGCGTAGACAGTTTGAGACATTACTCCCATGGAGAAAAGTGCTCGTGGTGCGTGTTGTATTCAATACCGATGCAATTTCTGTGTTTCATCAACACTCTGAACGTCCACAGATTACAGAATGCCTCCAAATGTATTTCGAAAACTACTACTGGTCTCCCAGGAATCGATAAAAGCGTAGACAGTTTGAGACATTACTCCCATGGAGAAAAGTGCTCGTGGTGCGTGTTGTATTCAATACCGATGCAATTTCTGTGTTTCATCAACACTCTGAACGTCCACAGATTTCAGAATGCCTCCAAATGTATCTCGAAAACTACTACTGGTCTCCCAGGAATCGATAAAAGCGTACACAGTTTGAGACATTACTCCCATGGAGAAAAGTGCTCGTGGTGCGTGTTGTATTCAATACCGATGCAATTTCTGTGTTTCATCAACACTCTGAACGTCCACAGATTACAGAATGCTTCCAATTGTGTTTCGAAAACTACTACTGGTCTCCCAGGAATGGATAAAAGCGTAGACAGTTTGAGACATTACTCCCATGGAGAAAAGTGCTCGTGGTGCGTGTTGTATTCAATACCGATGCAATTTCTGTGTTTCATCAACACTCTGAACGTCCACAGATTACAGAATGCTTCCAATTGTGTTTCGAAAACTACTACTGGTCTCCCAGGAATCGATAAAAGCGTAGACAGTTTGAGACATTACTCCCATGGAGAAAAGTGCTCGTGGTGCGTGTTGTATTCAATACCGATGCTATTTCTGTGTTTCATCAACACTCTGAACGTCCACAGATTCCAGAATGCCTCCAAATGTATTTCGAAAACTACTACTGGTCTCCCAGGAATCGATAAAAGCGTAGACAGTTTGAGACATTACTCCCATGGAGAAAAGTGCTCGTGGTGCGTGTTGTATTCAATACCGATGCTATTTCTGTGTTTCATCAACACTCTGAACGTCCACAGATTACAGAATGCCTCCAAATGTATTTCGAAAACTACTACTGGTCTCCCAGGAATCGATAAAAGCGTAGACAGTTTGAGACATTACTCCCATGGAGAAAAGTGCTAATGGTGCGTGTAGTATTCAATACCGATGCAATTTCTGTGTTTCATCAACACTCTGAACGTCCACAGATTACAGAATGCTTCCAATTGTGTTTCGAAAACTACTACTGGTCTCCCAGGAATCGATAAAAGCGTAGACAGTTTGAGACATTACTCCCATGGAGAAAAGTGCTCGTGGTGCGTGTTGTATTCAATACCGATGCAAATTCTGTGTTTCATCAACACTCTGAACGCCCACAGATTACAGAATGCTTCCAATTGTGTTTCGAAAACTACTACTGGTCTCCCAGGAATCGATAAAAGCGTAGACAGTTTGAGACATTACTCCCATGGAGAAAAGTGCTCGTGGTGCGTGTTGTATTCAATACCGATGCAATTTCTGTGTTTCATCAACACTCTGAACGTCCACAGATTACAGAATGCCTCCAAATGTATTTCGAAAACTACTACTGGTCTCCCAGGAATCGATATAAGCGTAGACAGTTTGAGACATTACTCCCATGGAGAAAAGTGCTCGCGGTGCGTGTTGTATTCAATACCGATGCAATTTCTGTGTTTCATCAACACTCTGAACGTCTACAGATTACAGAATGCCTCCAATTGTGTTTCGAAAACTACTACTGGTCTCCCAGGAATCGATAAAAGCGTAGACAGTTTGAGACATTACTCCCATGGAGAAAAGTGCTCGTGGTGCGTGTTGTATTTAATACCGATACAATTTCTGTGTTTCATTAACACTCTGAACGTCCACAGATTACAGAATGCTTCCAATTGTGTTTCGAAAACTACTACTGGTCTCCCAGGAATCGATAAAAGCGTAGACAGTTTGAGACATTACTCCCATGGAGAAAAATGCTCGTGGTGCGTGTTGTATTCAATACCGATGCAATTTCTGTGTTTCATCAACACTCTGAACGTCTACAGATTACAGAATGCCTCCAATTGTGTTTCGAAATCCACTACTGGTCTCCCTGGAATCGATAAAAGCGCAGACAGTTTGAGACATTACTCCCATGGAGAAAAGTGCTCGTGGTGCGTGTTGTATTCAATACCGATGCAATTTCTGTGTTTCATCAACACTCTGAACGTCCACAGATTACAGAATGCCTCCAAATGTATTTCGAAAACTACTACTGGTCTCCCAGGAATCGATAAAAGCGTAGACAGTTTGAGACATTACTCCCATGGAGAAAAGTGCTCGTGGTGCGTGTTGTATTCAATACCGATGCAATTTCTGTGTTTCATCAACACTCTGAACGTCCACAGATTACAGAATGCTTCCAATTGTGTTTCGATAACTACTACTGGTCTCCCATGAATCGATAAAAGCGTAGACAGTTTGAGACATTACTCCAATGGAGAAAAGTGCTCGTGGTGCGTGTTGTATTTAATACCGATGCAATTTCTGTGTTTCATCAACACTCTGAACGTCCACAGATTACAGAATGCTTCCAATTGTGTTTCGAAAACTACTACTGGTCTCCCAGGAATCGATAAAAGCGTAGACAGTTTGAGACATTACTCCCATGGAGAAAAGTGCTCGTGGTGCGTGTTGTATTCAATACCGATGCAATTTCTGTGTTTCATCAACACTCTGAGCGTCCACAGATTACAGAATGCCTCCAAATGTATTTCGAAAACTACTACTGGTCTCCCAGGAATGGATAAAAGCGTAGACAGTTTGAGACATTACTCCCATGGAGAAAAGTGCTCGTGGTGCGTGTTGTATTCAATACCGATGCAATTTCTGTGTTTCATCAACACTCTGAACGTCCACAGATTACAGAATGCTTCCAATTGTGTTTCGAAAACTACTGCAGGTCTCCCAGGAATCGGTAAAAGCGTAGACAGTTTGAGACATTACTCCCATGGAGAAAAGTGCTCGTGGTGCGTGTTGTATTCAATACCGATGCAATTTCTGTGTTTCATCAACACTCTGAACGTCCACAGATTACAGAATGCCTCCAAATGTATTTCGAAAACTACTACTGGTCTCCCAGGAATCGATAAAAGCGTAGACAGTTTGAGACATTACTCCCATGGAGAAAAGTGCTCGTGGTGCGTGTTGTATTCAATACCGATGCAATTTCTGTGTTTCATCAACACTCTGAACGTCCACAGATTACAGAATGCCTCCAAATGTATTTCGAAAACTACTACTGGTCTCCCAGGAATCGATAAAAGCGTAGACAGTTTCAGACATTACTCCCATGGAGAAAAGTGCTCGTGGTGCGTGTTGTATTCAATACCGATGCAATTTCTGTGTTTAATCAACACTCTGAACGTCTACAGATTACAGAATGCCTCCAATTGTGTTTCGAAAACTACTACTGGTCTCCCAGGAATCGATAAAAGCGTAGACAGTTTGAGACATTACTCCCATGGAGAAAAGTGCTCGTGGTGCGTGTTGTATTTAATACCGATGCAATTTCTGTGTTTCATTAACACTCTGAACGTATACAGATTACAGAATGCTTCCAATTGTGTTTCGAAAACTACTACTGGTCTCCCAGGAATCGATAAAAGCGTAGACAGTTTGAGACATTACTCCAATGGAGAAAAGTGCTCGTGGTGCGTGTTGTATTTAATAGCGATGCAATTTCTGTGTTTCATCAACACTCTGAACGTCCACAGATTACAGAATGCTTCCAATTGTGTTTCGAAAACTACTGCTGGTCTCCCAGGAATCGATAAAAGCGTAGACAGTTTGAGACATTACTCCCATGGAGAAAAGTGCTCGTGGTGAGTGTTGTATTCAATACCGATGCAATTTCTGTGTTTCATCAACACTCTGAACGTCCACAGATTACAGAATGC
Source organism: Schistocerca gregaria (assembly GCF_023897955.1). Lineage (NCBI taxonomy): Eukaryota > Metazoa > Arthropoda > Insecta > Orthoptera > Acrididae > Schistocerca > Schistocerca gregaria. Next base: position 7,827,222 of record NC_064930.1, on the reverse strand, counting down.
CTCCAAATGTATTTCGAAAACTACTACTGGTCTCCCAGGAATCGATAAAAGCGTAGACAGTTTGAGACATTACTCCTATGGAAAAAAGTGCTCGTGGTGCGTGTTGTATTCAATACCGATGCAATTTCTGTGTTTCATCAACACTCTGAACGTCCACAGATTACAGAATGCTTCCAATTGTGTTTCGAAAACTACTACTGGTCTCCCAGGAATCGATAAAAGCGTAGACAGTTTGAGACATTACTCCCATGGAGAAAAGTGATCGTGGTGTGTGTTGTATTCAATACCGATGCAAATTCTGTGTTTCATCAACACTCTGAACGTTCACAGATTACAGAATGCCTCCAAATGTATTTCGAAATCTACTACTGGTCTCCCAGGAATCGATAAAAGCGTAGACAGTTAGAGACATTACTCCCATGGAGAAAAGTGCTAATGGTGCGTGTTGTATTCAATACCGATGCAATTTCTGTGTTTCATTAACACTCTGAACGTCCACAGATTACAGAATGCTTCCAATTGTGTTTCGAAAACTACTACTGGTCTCCCAGGAATCGATAAAAGCGTAGACAGTTTGAGACATTACTCCCATGGAGAAAAGTGCTCGTGGTGCGTGTTGTATTCAATACCGATGCAATTTCTGTGTTTCATCAACACTCTGAACGCCCACAGATTACAGAATGCTTCCAATTGTGTTTCGAAAACTACTACTGGTCTCCCAGGAATCGATAAAAGCGTAGACAGTTTGAGACATTACTCCCATGGAGAAAAGTGCTCGTGGTGCGTGTTGTATTCAATACCGATGCAATTTCTGTGTTTCATCAACACTCTGAACGTCCACAGATTACAGAATGCCTCCAAATGTATTTCGAAAACTACTACTGGTCTCCCAGGAATCGATAAAAGCGTAGACAGTTAGAGACATTACTCCCATGGAGAAAAGTGCTCGTGGTGCGTGTTGTATTCAATACCGATGCAATTTCTGTGTTTCATCAACACTCTGAACGTCTACAGATTACAGAATGCCTCCAATTGTGTTTCGAAAACTACTACTGGTCTCCCTGGAATCGATAAAAGCGTAGACAGTTTGAGACATTACTCCCATGGAGAAAAGTTCTCGTGGTGCGTGTTGTATTCAATACCGATGCAATTTCTGTGTTTCATCAACACTCTGAACGTCCACAGATTACAGAATGCCTCCAAATGTATTTCGAAAACTACTACTGGTCTCCCAGGAATCGATAAAAGCGTAGACAGTTTGAGACATTACTCCCATGGAGAAAAGTGCTCGTGGTGCGTGTTGTATTCAATACCGATGCAATTTCTGTGTTTCATTAACACTCTGAACGTCCACAGATTACAGAATGCTTCCAATTGTGTTTCGATAACTACTACTGGTCTCCCATGAATCGATAAAAGCGTAGACAGTTTGAGACATTACTCCAATGGAGAAAAGTGCTCGTGGTGCGTGTTGTATTTAATACCGATGCAATTTCTGTGTTTCATCAACACTCTGAACGTCCACAGATTACAGAATGCTTCCAATTGTGTTTCGAAAACTACTGCTGGTCTCCCAGGAATCGATAAAAGCGTAGACAGTTTGAGACATTACTCCCATGGAGAAAAGTGCTCGTGGTGCGTGTTGTATTCAATACCGATGCAATTTCTGTGTTTCATCAACACTCTGAACGTCCACAGATTACAGAATGCCTCCAAATGTATTTCGAAAACTACTACTGGTCTCCCAGGAATCGATAAAAGCGTAGACAGTTTGAGACATTACTCCCATGGAGAAAAGTGCTCGTGGTGCGTGTTGTATTCAATACCGATGCAATTTCTGTGTTTCATCAACACTCTGAACGTCCACAGATTTCAGAATGCCTCCAAATGTATCTCGAAAACTACTACTGGTCTCCCAGGAATCGATAAAAGCGTACACAGTTTGAGACATTACTCCCATGGAGAAAAGTGCTCGTGGTGCGTGTTGTATTCAATACCGATGCAATTTCTGTGTTTCATCAACACTCTGAACGTCCACAGATTACAGAATGCTTCCAATTGTGTTTCGAAAACTACTACTGGTCTCCCAGGAATGGATAAAAGCGTAGACAGTTTGAGACATTACTCCCATGGAGAAAAGTGCTCGTGGTGCGTGTTGTATTCAATACCGATGCAATTTCTGTGTTTCATCAACACTCTGAACGTCCACAGATTACAGAATGCTTCCAATTGTGTTTCGAAAACTACTACTGGTCTCCCAGGAATCGATAAAAGCGTAGACAGTTTGAGACATTACTCCCATGGAGAAAAGTGCTCGTGGTGCGTGTTGTATTCAATACCGATGCTATTTCTGTGTTTCATCAACACTCTGAACGTCCACAGATTACAGAATGCCTCCAAATGTATTTCGAAAACTACTACTGGTCTCCCAGGAATCGATAAAAGCGTAGACAGTTTGAGACATTACTCCCATGGAGAAAAGTGCTCGTGGTGCGTGTTGTATTCAATACCGATGCTATTTCTGTGTTTCATCAACACTCTGAACGTCCACAGATTACAGAATGCCTCCAAATGTATTTCGAAAACTACTACTGGTCTCCCAGGAATCGATAAAAGCGTAGACAGTTTGAGACATTACTCCCATGGAGAAAAGTGCTAATGGTGCGTGTTGTATTCAATACCGATGCAATTTCTGTGTTTCATCAACACTCTGAACGTCCACAGATTACAGAATGCTTCCAATTGTGTTTCGAAAACTACTACTGGTCTCCCAGGAATCGATAAAAGCGTAGACAGTTTGAGACATTACTCCCATGGAGAAAAGTGCTCGTGGTGCGTGTTGTATTCAATACCGATGCAAATTCTGTGTTTCATCAACACTCTGAACGCCCACAGATTACAGAATGCTTCCAATTGTGTTTCGAAAACTACTACTGGTCTCCCAGGAATCGATAAAAGCGTAGACAGTTTGAGACATTACTCCCATGGAGAAAAGTGCTCGTGGTGCGTGTTGTATTCAATACCGATGCAATTTCTGTGTTTCATCAACACTCTGAGCGTCCACAGATTACAGAATGCCTCCAAATGTATTTCGAAAACTACTACTGGTCTCCCAGGAATGGATAAAAGCGTAGACAGTTTGAGACATTACTCCCATGGAGAAAAGTGCTCGTGGTGCGTGTTGTATTCAATACCGATGCAATTTCTGTGTTTCATCAACACTCTGAACGTCCACAGATTACAGAATGCTTCCAATTGTGTTTCGAAAACTACTGCTGGTCTCCCAGGAATCGATAAAAGCGTAGACAGTTTGAGACATTACTCCCATGGAGAAAAGTGCTCGTGGTGAGTGTTGTATTCAATACCGATGCAATTTCTGTGTTTCATCAACACTCTGAACGTCCACAGATTACAGAATGCCTCCAAATGTATTTCGAAAACTACTACTGGTCTCCCAGGAATCGATAAAAGCGTAGACAGTTTGAGACATTACTCCTATGGAAAAAAGTGCTCGTGGTGCGTGTTGTATTCAATACCGATGCAATTTCTATGTTTCATCAACACTCTGAACGTCCACAGATTACAGAATGCTTCCAATTGTGTTTCGAAAACTACTACTGGTCTCCCAGGAATCGATAAAAGCGTAGACAGTTTGAGACATTACTCCCATGGAGAAAAGTGCTCGTGGTGCGTGTTGTATTCAATACCGATGCTATTTCTGTGTTTCATCAACACTCTGAACGTCCACAGATTACAGAATGCCTCCAAATGTATTTCGAAAACTACTACTGGTCTCCCAGGAATCGATAAAAGCGTAGACAGTTTGAGACATTACTCCCATGGAGAAAAGTGCTCGTGGTGCGTGTTGTATTCAATACCGATGCAATTTCTGTGTTTCATCAACACTCTGAACGTCCACAGATTACAGAATGCCTCCAAATGTATTTCGAAAATTACTACTGGTCTCCCAGGAATCAAAAAAAGCGTAGACAGGTTGAGACATTACTCCCATGGAGAAAAGTGCTCGTGGTGCGTGTTGTATTCAATACCGATGCAATTTCTGTGTTTCATCAACACTCTGAACGTCTACAGATTACAGAATGCCTCCAATTGTGTTTCGAAAACTACTACTGGTCTCCCAGGAATCGATAAAAGCGTAGACAGTTTGAGACATTACTCCCATGGAGAAAAGTACTCGTGGTGCGTGTTGTATTTAATACCGATGCAATTTCTGTGTTTCATTAACACTCTGAACGTCCACAGATTACAGAATGCTTCCAATTGTGTTTCGAAAACTACTACTGGTCTCCCAGGAATCGATAAAAGCGTAGACAGTTTGAGACATTACTCCCATGGAGAAAAGTGCTCGTGGTGCGTGTTGTATTCAATACCGATGCAATTTCTGTGTTTCATCAACACTCTGAACGTCCACAGATTACAGAATGCCTCCAAATGTATTTCGAAAACTACTACTGGTCTCCCAGGAATCGATAAAAGCGTAGACAGTTTGAGACATTACTCCTATGGAAAAAAGTGCTCGTGGTGCGTGTTGTATTCAATACCGATGCAATTTCTGTGTTTCATCAACACTCTGAACGTCCACAGATTACAGAATGCTTCCAATTGTGTTTCGAAAACTACTACTGGTCTCCCAGGAATCGATAAAAGCGTAGACAGTTTGAGACATTACTCCCATGGAGAAAAGTGCTCGTGGTGCGTGTTGTATTCAATACCGATGCTATTTCTGTGTTTCATCAACACTCTGAACGTCCACAGATTACAGAATGCCTCCAAATGTATTTCGAAAACTACTACTGGTCTCCCAGGAATCGATAAAAACGTAGACAGTTAGAGACATTACTCCCATGGAGAAAAGTGCTAATGGTGCGTGTTGTATTCAATACCGATGCAATTTCTGTGTTTCATCAACACTCTGAACGTCCACAGATTACAGAATGCTTCCAATTGTGTTTCGAAAACTACTACTGGTCTCCCAGGAATCGATAAAAGCGTAGACAGTTTGAGACATTACTCCCATGGAGAAAAGTGCTAATGGTGCGTGTTGTATTCAATACCGATGCAATTTCTGTGTTTCATCAACACTCTGAACGTCCACAGATTACAGAATGCTTCCAATAGTGTTTCGAAAACTACTACTGGTCTCCCAGGAATCGATAAAAGCGTAGACAGTTTGAGACATTACTCCCATGGAGAAAAGTGCTCGTGGTGCGTGTTGTATTCAATACCGATGCAAATTCTGTGTTTCATCAACACTCTGAACGCCCACAGATTACAGAATGCTTCCAATTGTGTTTCGAAAACTACTACTGGTCTCCCAGGAATCGATAAAAGCGTAGACAGTTTGAGACATTACTCCCATGGAGAAAAGTGCTCGTGGTGCGTGTTGTATTCAATACCGATGCAATTTCTGTGTTTCATCAACACTCTGAACGTCTACAGATTACAGAATGCCTCCAATTGTGTTTCGAAAACTACTACTGGTCTCCCAGGAATCGATAAAAGCGTAGACAGTTTGAGACATTACTCCCATGGAGAAAAGTGCTCGTGGTGCGTGTTGTATTTAATACCGATGCAATTTCTGTGTTTCATTAACACTCTGAACGTCCACAGATTACAGAATGCCTCCAATTGTGTTTCGAAATCTACTACTGGTCTCCCTGGAATCGATAAAAGCGCAGACAGTTTGAGACATTACTCCCATGGAGAAAAGTGCTCGTGGTGCGTGTTGTATTCAATACCGATGCAATTTCTGTGTTTCATCAACACTCTGAACGTCCACAGATTACAGAATGCCTCCAAATGTATTTCGAAAACTACTACTGGTCTCCCAGGAATCGATAAAAGCGTAGACAGTTTGAGACATTACTCCCATGGAGAAAAGTGCTCGTGGTGCGTGTTGTATTCAATACCGATGCAATTTCTGTGTTTCATCAACACTCTGAACGTCCACAGATTACAGAATGCTTCCAATTGTGTTTCGATAACTACTACTGGTCTCCCATGAATCGATAAAAGCGTAGACAGTTTGAGACATTACTCCAATGGAGAAAAGTGCTCGTGGTGCGTGTTGTATTTAATACCGATGCAATTTCTGTGTTTCATCAACACTCTGAACGTCCACAGATTACAGAATGCTTCCAATTGTGTTTCGAAAACTACTGCTGGTTTCCCAGGAATCGATAAAAGCGTAGACAGTTTGAGACATTACTCCCATGGAGAAAAGTGCTCGTGGTGCGTGTTGTATTCAATACCGATGCAATTTCTGTGTTTCATCAACACTCTGAGCGTCCACAGATTACAGAATGCCTCCAAATGTATTTCGAAAACTACTACTGGTCTCCCAGGAATGGATAAAAGCGTAGACAGTTTGAGACATTACTCCCATGGAGAAAAGTGCTCGTGGTGCGTGTTGTATTCAATACCGATGCAATTTCTGTGTTTCATCAACACTCTGAACGTCCACAGATTACAGAATGCTTCCAATTGTGTTTCGAAAACTACTGCTGGTCTCCCAGGAATCGATAAAAGCGTAGACAGTTTGAGACATTACTCCCATGGAGAAAAGTGCTCGTGGTGAGTGTTGTATTCAATACCGATGCAATTTCTGTGTTTCATCAACACTCTGAACGTCCACAGATTACAGAATGCCTCCAAATGTATTTCGAAAACTACTACTGGTCTCCCAGGAATCGATAAAAGCGTAGACAGTTTGAGACATTACTCCCATGGAGAAAAGTGCTCGTGGTGCGTGTTGTATTTAATACCGATGCAATTTCTGTGTTTCATTAACACTCTGAACGTCCACAGATTACAGAATGCTTCCAATTGTGTTTCGAAAACTACTACTGGTCTCCCAGGAATCGATAAAAGCGTAGACAGTTTGAGACATTACTCCCATGGAGAAAAGTGCTCGTGGTGCGTGTTGTATTCAATACCGATGCAATTTCTGTGTTTCATCAACACTCTGAACGTCCACAGATTACAGAATGCTTCCAATTGTGTTTCGAAAACTACTGCTGGTCTCCCAGGAATCGATAAAAGCGTAGACAGTTTGAGACATTACTCCCATGGAGAAAAGTGCTCGTGGTGAGTGTTGTATTCAATACCGATGCAATTTCTGTGTTTCATCAACACTCTGAACGTCCACAGATTACAGAATGCCTCCAAATGTATTTCGAAAACTACTACTGGTCTCCCAGGAATCGATAAAAGCGTAGACAGTTTGAGACATTACTCCTATGGAAAAAAGTGCTCGTGGTGCGTGTTGTATTCAATACCGATGCAATTTCTATGTTTCATCAACACTCTGAACGTCCACAGATTACAGAATGCTTCCAATTGTGTTTCGAAAACTACTACTGGTCTCCCAGGAATCGATAAAAGCGTAGACAGTTTGAGACATTACTCCCATGGAGAAAAGTGCTCGTGGTGCGTGTTGTATTCAATACCGATGCTATTTCTGTGTTTCATCAACACTCTGAACGTCCACAGATTACAGAATGCTTCCAATTGTGTTTCGAAAACTACTGCTGGTTTCCCAGGAATCGATAAAAGCGTAGACAGTTTGAGACATTACTCCCATGGAGAAAAGTGCTCGTGGTGCGTGTTGTATTCAATACCGATGCAATTTCTGTGTTTCATCAACACTCTGAACGTCCACAGATTACAGAATGCTTCCAATTGTGTTTCGAAAACTACTGCTGGTCTCCCAGGAATCGATAAAAGCGTAGACAGTTTGAGACATTACTCCCATGGAGAAAAGTGCTCGTGGTGAGTGTTGTATTCAATACCGATGCAATTTCTGTGTTTCATCAACACTCTGAACGTCCACAGATTACAGAATGCTTCCAATTGTGTTTCGAAAACTACTGCTGGTCTCCCAGGAATCGATAAAAGCGTGACAGTTTGAGACATTACTCCCATGGAGAAAAGTGCTCGTGGTGAGTGTTGTATTCAATACCGATGCAATTTCTGTGTTTCATCAACACTCTGAACGTCCACAGATTACAGAATGCCTCCAAATGTATTTCGAAAACTACTACTGGTCTCCCAGGAATCGATAAAAGCGTAGACAGTTTGAGACATTTCTCCCATGGAGAAAAGTGCTCGTGGTGCGTGTTGTATTTAATACCGATGCAATTTCTGTGTTTCATTAACACTCTGAACGTCCACAGATTACAGAATGCTTCCAATTGTGTTTCGAAAACTACTACTGGTCTCCCAGGAATCGATAAAAGCGTAGACAGTTTGAGACATTACTCCCATGGAGAAAAATGCTCGTGGTGCGTGTTGTATTCAATACCGATGCAATTTCTGTGTTTCATCAACACTCTGAACGTCTACAGATTACAGAAGGCTTCCAATTGTGTTTCGAAATCTACTACTGGTCTCCCTGGAATCGATAAAAGCGCAGACAGTTTGAGACATTACTCCCATGGAGAAAAGTGCTCGTGGTGCGTGTTGTATTCAATACCGATGCAATTTCTGTGTTTCATCAACACTCTGAACGTCCACAGATTACAGAATGCCTCCAAATGTATTTCGAAAACTACTACTGGTCTCCCAGGAATCGATAAAAGCGTAGACAGTTTGAGACATTACTCCCATGGAGAAAAGTGCTCGTGGTGCGTGTTGTATTCAATACCGATGCAATTTCTGTGTTTCATCAACACTCTGAACGTCCACAGATTACAGAATGCTTCCAATTGTGTTTCGATAACTACTACTGGTCTCCCATGAATCGATAAAAGCGTAGACAGTTTGAGACATTACTCCAATGGAGAAAAGTGCTCGTGGTGCGTGTTGTATTTAATACCGATGCAATTTCTGTGTTTCATCAACACTCTGAACGTCCACAGATTACAGAATGCTTCCAATTGTGTTTCGAAAACTACTGCTGGTTTCCCAGGAATCGATAAAAGCGTAGACAGTTTGAGACATTACTCCCATGGAGAAAAGTGCTCGTGGTGCGTGTTGTATTCAATACCGATGCAATTTCTGTGTTTCATCAACACTCTGAGCGTCCACAGATTACAGAATGCCTCCAAATGTATTTCGAAAACTACTACTGGTCTCCCAGGAATGGATAAAAGCGTAGACAGTTTGAGACATTACTCCCATGGAGAAAAGTGCTCGTGGTGCGTGTTGTATTCAATACCGATGCAATTTCTGTGTTTCATCAACACTCTGAACGTCCACAGATTACAGAATGCTTCCAATTGTGTTTCGAAAACTACTGCTGGTCTCCCAGGAATCGATAAAAGCGTAGACAGTTTGAGACATTACTCCCATGGAGAAAAGTGCTCGTGGTGAGTGTTGTATTCAATACCGATGCAATTTCTGTGTTTCATCAACACTCTGAACGTCCACAGATTACAGAATGCCTCCAAATGTATTTCGAAAACTACTACTGGTCTCCCAGGAATCGATAAAAGCGTAGACAGTTTGAGACATTACTCCTATGGAAAAAAGTGCTCGTGGTGCGTGTTGTATTCAATACCGATGCAATTTCTATGTTTCATCAACACTCTGAACGTCCACAGATTACAGAATGCTTCCAATTGTGTTTCGAAAACTACTACTGGTCTCCCAGGAATCGATAAAAGCGTAGACAGTTTGAGACATTACTCCCATGGAGAAAAGTGCTCGTGGTGCGTGTTGTATTCAATACCGATGCTATTTCGGTGTTTCATCAACACTCTGAACGTCCACAGATTACAGAATGCCTCCAAATGTATTTCGAAAACTACTACTGGTCTCCCAGGAATCGATAAAAGCGTAGACAGTTTGAGACATTACTCCCATGGAGAAAAGTGCTCGTGGTGCGTGTTGTATTCAATACCGATGCAATTTCTGTGTTTCATCAACACTCTGAACGTCCACAGATTACAGAATGCCTCCAAATGTATTTCGAAAATTACTACTGGTCTCCCAGGAATCGATAAAAGCGTAGACAGGTTGAGACATTACTCCCATGGAGAAAAGTGCTCGTGGTGCGTGTTGTATTCAATACCGATGCAATTTCTGTGTTTCATCAACACTCTGAACGTCTACAGATTACAGAATGCCTCCAATTGTGTTTCGAAAACTACTACTGGTCTCCCAGGAATCGATAAAAGCGTAGACAGTTTGAGACATTACTCCCATGGAGAAAAGTACTCGTGGTGCGTGTTGTATTTAATACCGATGCAATTTCTGTGTTTCATTAACACTCTGAACGTCCACAGATTACAGAATGCTTCCAATTGTGTTTCGAAAACTACTACTGGTCTCCCAGGAATCGATAAAAGCGTAGACAGTTTGAGACATTACTCCCATGGAGAAAAGTGCTCGTGGTGCGTGTTGTATTCAATACCGATGCAATTTCTGTGTTTCATCAACACTCTGAACGTCCACAGATTACAGAATGCCTCCAAATGTATTTCGAAAACTACTACTGGTCTCCCAGGAATCGATAAAAGCGTAGACAGTTTGAGACATTACTCCTATGGAAAAAAGTGCTCGTGGTGCGTGTTGTATTCAATACCGATGCAATTTCTGTGTTTCATCAACACTCTGAACGTCCACAGATTACAGAATGCTTCCAATTGTGTTTCGAAAACTACTACTGGTCTCCCAGGAATCGATAAAAGCGTAGACAGTTTGAGACATTACTCCCATGGAGAAAAGTGCTCGTGGTGCGTGTTGTATTCAATACCGATGCTATTTCTGTGTTTCATCAACACTCTGAACGTCCACAGATTACAGAATGCCTCCAAATGTATTTCGAAAACTACTACTGGTCTCCCAGGAATCGATAAAAACGTAGACAGTTAGAGACATTACTCCCATGGAGAAAAGTGCTAATGGTGCGTGTTGTATTCAATACCGATGCAATTTCTGTGTTTCATCAACACTCTGAACGTCCACAGATTACAGAATGCTTCCAATTGTGTTTCGAAAACTACTACTGGTCTCCCAGGAATCGATAAAAGCGTAGACAGTTTGAGACATTACTCCCATGGAGAAATGTGCTAATGGTGCGTGTTGTCTTCAATACCGATGCAATTTCTGTGTTTCATCAAGACTCTGAACGTCCACAGATTACAGAATGCTTCCAATTGTGTTTCGAAAACTACTACTGGTCTCCCAGGAATCGATAAAAGCGTAGACAGTTTGAGACATTACTCCCATGGAGAAAAGTGCTCGTGGTGCGTGTTGTATTCAATACCGATGCAAATTCTGTGTTTCATCAACACTCTGAACGCCCACAGATTACAGAATGCTTCCAATTGTGTTTCGAAAACTACTACTGGTCTCCCAGGAATCGATAAAAGCGTAGACAGTTTGAGACATTACTCCCATGGAGAAAAGTGCTCGTGGTGCGTGTTGTATTCAATACCGATGCAATTTCTGTGTTTCATCAACACTCTGAACGTCCACAGATTACAGAATGCCTCCAAATGTATTTCGAAAACTACTACTGGTCTCCCAGGAATCGATAAAAGCGTAGACAGTTTGAGACATTACTCCCATGGAGAAAAGTGCTCGTGGTGCGTGTTGTATTCAATACCGATGCAATTTCTGTGTTTCATCAACACTCTGAACGTCTACAGATTACAGAATGCCTCCAATTGTGTTTCGAAAACTACTACTGGTCTCCCAGGAATCGATAAAAGCGTAGACAGTTTGAGACATTACTCCCATGGAGAAAAGTGCTCGTGGTGCGTGTTGTATTTAATACCGATGCAATTTCTGTGTTTCATTAACACTCTGAACGTCCACAGATTACAGAATGCTTCCAATTGTGTTTCGAAAACTACTACTGGTCTCCCAGGAATCGATAAAAGCGTAGACAGTTTGAGACATTACTCCCATGGAGAAAAATGCTCGTGGTGCGTGTTGTATTCAATACCGATGCAATTTCTGTGTTTCATCAACACTCTGAACGTCTACAGATTACAGAATGCCTCCAATTGTGTTTCGAAATCTACTACTGGTCTCCCTGGAATCGATAAAAGCGCAGACAGTTTGAGACATTACTCCCATGGAGAAAAGTGCTCGTGGTGCGTGTTGTATTCAATACCGATGCAATTTCTGTGTTTCATCAACACTCTGAACGTCCACAGATTACAGAATGCCTCCAAATGTATTTCGAAAACTACTACTGGTCTCCCAGGAATCGATAAAAGCGTAGACAGTTTGAGACATTACTCCTATGGAAAAAAGTGCTCGTGGTGCGTGTTGTATTCAATACCGATGCAATTTCTATGTTTCATCAACACTCTGAACGTCCACAGATTACAGAATGCTTCCAATTGTGTTTCGAAAACTACTACTGGTCTCCCAGGAATCGATAAAAGCGTAGACAGTTTGAGACATTACTCCCATGGAGAAAAGTGCTCGTGGTGCGTGTTGTATTCAATACCGATGCAATTTCTGTGTTTCATCAACACTCTGAACGTCTACAGATTACAGAATGCCTCCAAATGTATTTCGAAAACTACTACTGGTCTCCCAGGAATCGATAAAAGCGTAGACAGGTTGAGACATTACTCCCATGGAGAAAAGTGCTCGTGGTGCGTGTTGTATTCAATACCGATGCAATTTCTGTGTTTCATCAACACTCTGAACGTCTACAGATTACAGAATGCCTCCAATTGTGTTTCGAAAACTACTACTGGTCTCCCAGGAATCGATAAAAGCGTAGACAGTTTGAGACATTACTCCCATGGAGAAAAGTACTCGTGGTGCGTGTTGTATTTAATACCGATGCAATTTCTGTGTTTCATTAACACTCTGAACGTCCACAGATTACAGAATGCTTCCAATTGTGTTTCGAAAACTACTACTGGTCTCCCAGGAATCGATAAAAGCGTAGACAGTTTGAGACATTACTCCCATGGAGAAAAGTGCTCGTGGTGCGTGTTGTATTCAATACCGATGCAATTTCTGTGTTTCATCAACACTCTGAACGTCCACAGATTACAGAATGCCTCCAAATGTATTTCGAAAACTACTACTGGTCTCCCAGGAATCGATAAAAGCGTAGACAGTTTGAGACATTACTCCTATGGAAAAAAGTGCTCGTGGTGCGTGTTGTATTCAATACCGATGCAATTTCTGTGTTTCATCAACACTCTGAACGTCCACAGATTACAGAATGCTTCCAATTGTGTTTCGAAAACTACTACTGGTCTCCCAGGAATCGATAAAAGCGTAGACAGTTTGAGACATTACTCCCATGGAGAAAAGTGCTCGTGGTGCGTGTTGTATTCAATACCGATGCAATTTCTGTGTTTCATCAACACTCTGATCGTCCACAGATTACAGAATGCTTCCAATTGTGTTTCGAAAACTACCACTGGTCTCCCAGGAATCGATAAAAGCGTAGACAGTTTGAGACATTACTCCCATGGAGAAAAGTGCTCGTGGTGCGTGTTGTATTCAATACCGATGCAATTTCTGTGTTTCATCAACACTCTGAACGTCCACAGATTACAGAATGCCTCCAAATGTATTTCGAAAACTACTACTGGTCTCCCAGGAATCGATAAAAGCGTAGACAGTTTGAGACATTACTCCCATGGAGAAAAGTGCTCGTGGTGCGTGTTGTATTCAATACCGATGCAATTTCTGTGTTTCATCAACACTCTGAACGTCTACAGATTACAGAATGCCTCCAATTGTGTTTCGAAAACTACTACTGGTCTCCCAGGAATCGATAAAAGCGTAGACAGTTTGAGACATTACTCCCATGGAGAAAAGTGCTCGTGGTGCGTGTTGTATTTAATACCGATGCAATTTCTGTGTTTCATTAACACTCTGAACGTCCACAGATTACAGAATGCTTCCAATTGTGTTTCGAAAACTACTACTGGTCTCCCAGGAATCGATAAAAGCGTAGACAGTTTGAGACATTACTCCCATGGAGAAAAATGCTCGTGGTGCGTGTTGTATTCAATACCGATGCAATTTCTGTGTTTCATCAACACTCTGAACGTCTACAGATTACAGAATGCCTCCAATTGTGTTTCGAAAACTACTACTGGTCTCCCTGGAATCGATAAAAGCCTAGACAGTTTGAGACATTACTCCCATGGAGAAAAGTGCTCGTGGTGCGTGTTGTATTCAATACCGATGCAATTTCTGTGTTTCATCAACACTCTGAACGTCCACAGATTACAGAATGCCTCCAAATGTATTTCGTAAACTACTACTGGTCTCCCAGGAATCGATAAAAGCGTAGACAGTTTGAGACATTACTCCCATGGAGAAAAATGCTCGTGGTGCGTGTTGTATTCAATACCGATGCAATTTCTGTGTTTCATCAACACTCTGAACGTCCACAGATTACAGAATGCCTCCAAATGTATTTCGTAAACTACTACTGGTCTCCCAGGAATCGATAAAAGCGTAGACAGTTTGAGACATTACTCCCATGGAGAAAAGTGCTCGTGGTGCGTGTTGTATTCAATACCGATGCAATTTCTGTGTTTCATCAACACTCTGAACGTCCACAGATTACAGAATGCTTCCAATTGTGTTTCGATAACTACTACTGGTCTCCCAGGAATCGATAAAAGCGTAGACAGTTTGAGACATTACTCCAATGGAGAAAAGTGCTCGTGGTGCGTGTTGTATTCAATACCGATGCAATTTCTGTGTTTCATCAACACTCTGAACGTCCACAGATTACAGAATGCCTCCAAATGTATTTCGTAAACTACTACTGGTCTCCCAGGAATCGATAAAAGCGTAGACAGTTTGAGACATTACTCCCATGGAGAAAAGTGCTCGTGGTGCGTGTTGTATTCAATACCGATGCAATTTCTGTGTTTCATCAACACTCTGAACGTCCACAGATTACAGAATGCTTCCAATTGTGTTTCGATAACTACTACTGGTCTCCCAGGAATCGATAAAAGCGTAGACAGTTTGAGACATTACTCCCATGGAGAAAAGTGCTCGTGGTGCGTGTTGTATTCAATACCGATGCAATTTCTGTGTTTCATCAACACTCTGAACGTCCACAGATTACAGAATGCCTCCAAATGTATTTCGTAAACTACTACTGGTCTCCCAGGAATCGATAAAAGCGTAGACAGTTTGAGACATTACTCCCATGGAGAAAAATGCTCGTGGTGCGTGTTGTATTCAATACCGATGCAATTTCTGTGTTTCATCAACACTCTGAACGTCCACAGATTACAGAATGCCTCCAAATGTATTTCGTAAACTACTACTGGTCTCCCAGGAATCGATAAAAGCGTAGACAGTTTGAGACATTACTCCCATGGAGAAAAGTGCTCGTGGTGCGTGTTGTATTCAATACCGATGCAATTTCTGTGTTTCATCAACACTCTGAACGTCCACAGATTACAGAATGCCTCCAAATGTATTTCGAAAACTACTACTGGTCTCCCAGGAATCGATAAAAGCGTAGACAGTTTGAGACATTACTCCCATGGAGAAAAATGCTCGTGGTGCGTGTTGTATTCAATACCGATGCAATTTCTGTGTTTCATCAACACTCTGAACGTCCACAGATTACAGAATGCCTCCAAATGTATTTCGTAAACTACTACTGGTCTCCCAGGAATCGATAAAAGCGTAGACAGTTTGAGACATTACTCCCATGGAGAAAAGTGCTCGTGGTGCGTGTTGTATTCAATACCGATGCAATTTCTGTGTTTCATCAACACTCTGAACGTCCACAGATTACAGAATGCTTCCAATTGTGTTTCGATAACTACTACTGGTCTCCCAGGAATCGATAAAAGCGTAGACAGTTTGAGACATTACTCCAATGGAGAAAAGTGCTCGTGGTGCGTGTTGTATTTAATACCGATGCAATTTCTGTGTTTCATCAACACTCTGAACGTCCACAGATTACAGAATGCTTCCAATTGTGTTTCGAAAACTACTACTGGTCTCCCAGGAATCGATAAAAGCGTAGACAGTTTGAGACATTACTCCCATGGAGAAAAGTGCTCGTGGTGCGTGTTGTATTCAATACCGATGCAATTTCTGTGTTTCATCAACACTCTGAACGTCCACAGATTACAGAATGCCTCCAAATGTATTTCGAAAACTACTACTGGTCTCCCAGGAATCGATAAAAGCGTAGACAGTTTGAGACATTACTCCCATGGAGAAAAGTGCTCGTGGTGCGTGTTGTATTCAATACCGATGCAATTTCTGTGTTTCATCAACACTCTGAACGTCCACAGATTACAGAATGCCTCCAAATGTATTTCGAAAACTACTACTGGTCTCCTAGGAATCGATAAAAGCGTAGACAGTTTGAGACATTACTCCCATGGAGAAAAGTGCTTGTGGTGCGTGTTGTATTCAATACCGATGCAATTTCTGTGTTTCATCAACACTCTGAACGTCCACAGATTACAGAATGCTTCCAATTGTGTTTCGAAAACTACTACTGGTCTCCCAGGAATCGATAAAAGCATAGACAGTTTGAGACATTACTCCCATGGAGAAAAGTGCTCGTGGTGCGTGTTGTATTCAATACCGATGCAATTTCTGTGTTTCATCAACACTCTGAACGTCCACAGATTACAGAATGCTTCCAATTGTGTTTCGAAAACTACTACTGGTCTCCCAGGAATCGATAAAAGCGTAGACAGTTTGAGACATTACTCCCATGGAGAAAAGTGCTCGTGGTGCGTGTTGTATTCAATACCGATGCAATTTCTGTGTTTCATCAACACTCTGAACGTCCACAGATTACAGAATGCCTCCAAATGTATTTCGAAAACTACTACTGGTCTCCCAGGAATCGATAAAAGCGTAGACAGTTTGAGACATTACTCCTATGGAAAAAAGTGCTCGTGGTGCGTGTTGTATTCAATACCGATGCAATTTCTGTGTTTCATCAACACTCTGAACGTCCACAGATTACAGAATGCTTCCAATTGTGTTTCGAAAACTACTACTGGTCTCCCAGGAATCGATAAAAGCGTAGACAGTTTGAGACATTACTCCCATGGAGAAAAGTGCTCGAGGTGCGTGTTGTATTCAATACCGATGCTATTTCTGTGTTTCATCAACACTCTGAACGTCCACAGATTACAGAATGCCTCCAAATGTATTTCGAAAACTACTACTGGTCTCCCAGGAATCGATAAAAGCGTAGACAGTTTGAGACATTACTCCCATGGAGAAAAGTGCTCGTGGTGCGTGTTGTATTCAATACCGATGCAATTTCTGTGTTTCATCAACACTCTGAACGTCCACAGATTACAGAATGCTTCCAATTGTGTTTCGAAAACTACTACTGGTCTCCCAGGAATCGATAAAAGCGTAGACAGTTTGAGACATTACTCCCATGGAGAAAAGTGCTCGTGGTGTGTGTTGTATTCAATACCGATGCAATTTCTGTGTTTCATCAACACTCTGAACGTCCACAGATTACAGAATGCCTCCAACTGTATTTCGAAAACTACTACTGGTCTCCCAGGAATCGATAAAAGCGTAGACAGTTAGAGACATTACTCCCATGGAGAAAAGTGCTAATGGTGCGTGTTGTATTCAATACCGATGCAATTTCTGTGTTTCATCAACACTCTGAACGTCCACAGATTACAGAATGCTTCCAATTGTGTTTCGAAAACTACTACTGGTCTCCCAGGAATCGATAAAAGCGTAGACAGTTTGAGACATTACTCCCATGGAGAAAAGTGCTCGTGGTGCGTGTTGTATTCAATACCGATGCAATTTCTGTGTTTCATCAACACTCTGAACGTCCACAGATTACAGAATGCTTCCAATTGTGTTTCGAAAACTACTACTGGTCTCCCAGGAATCGATAAAAGCGTAGACAGTTTGAGACATTACTCCCATGGAGAAAAGTGCTCGTGGTGCGTGTTGTATTCAATACCGATGCAATTTCTGTGTTTCATCAACACTCTGAACGTCCACAGATTACAGAATGCCTCCAAATGTATTTCGAAAACTACTACTGGTCTCCCAGGAATCAATAAAACCGTAGACAGTTTGAGACATTACTCCCATGGAGAAAAGTGCTCGTGGTGCGTGTTGTATTCAATACCGATGCAATTTCTGTGTTTCATCAACACTCTGAACGTCTACAGATTACAGAATGCCTCCAATTGTGTTTCGAAAACTACTACTGGTCTCCCAGGAATCGATAAAAGCGTAGACAGTTTGAGACATTACTCCCATGGAGAAAAGTGCTCGTGGTGCGTGTTGTATTTAATACCGATGCAATTTCTGTGTTTCATTAACACTCTGAACGTCCACAGATTACAGAATGCTTCCAATTGTGTTTCGAAAACTTCTAATGGTCTCCCAGGAATCGATAAAAGCGTAGACAGTTTGAGACATTACTCCCATGGAGAAAAATGCTCGTGGTGCGTGTTGTATTCAATACCTATGCAATTTCTGTGTTTCATCAACACTCTGAACGTCTACAGATTACAGAATGCCTCCAATTGTGTTTCGAAAACTACTAATGGTCTCCCTGGAATCGATAAAAGCGTAGACAGTTTGAGACATTACTCCCATGGAGAAAAGTGCTCGTGGTGTGTGTTGTATTCAATACCGATGCAATTTCTGTGTTTCATCAACACTCTGAACGTCCACAGATTACAGAATGCCTCCAACTGTATTTCGAAAACTACTACTGGTCTCCCAGGAATCTATAAAAGCGTAGACAGTTAGAGACATTACTCCCATGGAGAAAAGTGCTCGTGGTGCGTGTTGTATTCAATACCGATGCAATTTCTGTGTTTCATCAACACTCTGAACGTCCACAGATTACAGAATGCTTCCAATTGTGTTTCGAAAACTACTACTGGTCTCCCAGGAATCGATAAAAGCGTAGACAGTTTGAGACATTACTCCCATGGAGAAAAGTGCTCGTGGTGCGTGTTGTATTCAATACCGATTCAATTTCTGTGTTTCATCAACACTCTGAACGTCCACAGATTACAGAATGCTTCCAATTGTGTTTCGAAAACTACTACTGGTCTCCCAGGAATCGATAAAAGCGTAGACAGTTTGAGACATTACTCCCATGGAGAAAAGTGCTCGTGGTGCGTGTTGTATTCAATACCGATGCAATTTCTGTGTTTCATCAACACTCTGAACGTCCACAGATTACAGAATGCCTCCAAATGTATTTCGAAAACTACTACTGGTCTCCCAGGAATCAATAAAAGCGTAGACAGTTTGAGACATTACTCCCATGGAGAAAAGTGCTCGTGGTGCGTGTTGTATTCAATACCGATGCAATTTCTGTGTTTCATCAACACTCTGAACGTCTACAGATTACAGAATGCCTCCAATTGTGTTTCGAAAACTACTACTGGTCTCCCAGGAATCGATAAAAGCGTAGACAGTTTGAGACATTACTCCCATGGAGAAAAGTGCTCGTGGTGCGTGTTGTATTTAATACCGATGCAATTTCTGTGTTTCATTAACACTCTGAACGTCCACAGATTACAGAATGCTTCCAATTGTGTTTCGAAAACTTCTAATGGTCTCCCAGGAATCGATAAAAGCGTAGACAGTTTGAGACATTACTCCCATGGAGAAAAATGCTCGTGGTGCGTGTTGTATTCAATACCTATGCAATTTCTGTGTTTCATCAACACTCTGAACGTCTACAGATTACAGAATGCCTCCAATTGTGTTTCGAAAACTACTAATGGTCTCCCTGGAATCGATAAAAGCGTAGACAGTTTGAGACATTACTCCCATGGAGAAAAGTGCTCGTGGTGTGTGTTGTATTCAATACCAATGCAATTTCTGTGTTTCATCAACACTCTGAACGTCCACAGATTACAGAATGCCTCCAACTGTATTTCGAAAACTACTACTGGTCTCCCAGGAATCTATAAAAGCGTAGACAGTTAGAGACATTACTCCCATGGAGAAAAGTGCTCGTGGTGCGTGTTGTATTCAATACCGATGCAATTTCTGTGTTTCATCAACACTCTGAACGTCCACAGATTACAGAATGCTTCCAATTGTGTTTCGAAAACTACTACTGGTCTCCCAGGAATCGATAAAAGCGTAGACAGTTTGAGACATTACTCCCATGGAGAAAAGTGCTCGTGGTGCGTGTTGTATTCAATACCGATGCAATTTCTGTGTTTCATCAACACTCTGAACTTCCACAGATTACAGAATGCTTCCAATTGTGTTTCGAAAACTACTACTGGTCTCCCAGGAATCGATAAAAGCGTAGACAGTTTGAGACATTACTCCCATGGAGAAAAGTGCTCGTGGTGCGTGTTGTATTCAATACCGATGCAATTTCTGTGTTTCATCAACACTCTGAACGTCTACAGATTACAGAATGCCTCCAATTGTGTTTCGAAAACTACTACTGGTCTCCCAGGAATCGATAAAAGCGTAGACAGTTTGAGACATTACTCCCATGGAGAAAAGTGCTCGTGGTGCGTGTTGTATTTAATACCGATGCAATTTCTGTGTTTCATTAACACTCTGAACGTCCACAGATTACAGAATGCTTCCAATTGTGTTTCGAAAACTTCTAATGTTCTCCCAGGAATCGATAAAAGCGTAGACAGTTTGAGACATTACTCCCATGGAGAAAAATGCTCGTGGTGCGTGTTGTATTCAATACCGATGCAATTTCTGTGTTTCATCAACACTCTGAACGTCTACAGATTACAGAATGCCTCCAATTGTGTTTCGAAAACTACTAATGGTCTCCCTGGAATCGATAAAAGCGTAGACAGTTTGATACATTACTCCCATGGAGAAAAGTGCTCGTGGTGCGTGTTGTATTCAATACCGATGCAATTTCTGTGTTTCATCAACACTCTGAACGTCCGCAGATTACAGAATGCCTCCAAATGTATTTCGAAAACTACTACTGGTCTCCCAGGAATCAATAAAAGCGTAGACAGTTTGAGACATTACTCCCATGGAGAAAAGTGCTCGTGGTGCGTGTTGTATTTAATAGCGATGCAATTTCTGTGTTTCATTAACACTCTGAACGTCCACAGATTACAGAATGCTTCCAATTGTGTTTCGAAAACTACTACTGGTCTCCCAGGAATCGATAAAAGCGTAGACAGTTTGAGACATTACTCCCATGGAGAAAAATGCTCGTGGTGCGTGTTGTATTCAATACCGATGCAATTTCTGTGTTTCATCAACACTCTGAACGTCCACAGATTACAGAATGCTTCCAATTGTG
This sequence comes from Schistocerca gregaria, assembly GCF_023897955.1. Taxonomy (NCBI): domain Eukaryota; kingdom Metazoa; phylum Arthropoda; class Insecta; order Orthoptera; family Acrididae; genus Schistocerca; species Schistocerca gregaria. The sequence continues at coordinate 7,806,008 of NC_064930.1, read as the reverse complement.
TTTCGAAAACTACTACTGGTCTCCCAGGAATCGATAAAAGCGTAGACAGTTTGAGACATTAGTCCCATGGAGAAAAGTGCTCGTGGTGCGTGTTGTATTCAATACCGATGCAATTTCTGTGTTTCATCAACACTCTGAACGTCCACAGATTACAGAATGCCTCCAAATGTATTTCGAAAACTACTACTGGTCTCCCAGGAATCGATAAAAGCGTAGACAGTTTGAGACATTACTCCCATGGAGAAAAGTGCTCGTGGTGCGTGTTGTATTCAATACCGATGCAATTTCTGTGCTTCATCAACACTCTGAACGTCCACAGATTACAGAATGCTTCCAATTGTGTTTCGAAAACTACTACTGGTCTCCCAGGAATCAATAAAAGCGTAGACAGTTTGAGACATTACTCCCATGGAGAAAAGTGCTCGTGGTGTGTGTTGTATTCAATACCGATGCAATTTCTGTGTTTCATCAACACTCTGAACGTCCACAGATTACAGAATGCCTCCAACTGTATTTCGAAAACTACTACTGGTCTCCCAGGAATCGATAAAAGCGTAGACAGTTAGAGACATTACTCCCATGGAGAAAAGTGCTAATGGTGCGTGTTGTATTCAATACCGATGCAATTTCTGTGTTTCATCAACACTCTGAACGTCCACAGATTACAGAATGCTTCCAATTGTGTTTCGAAAACTACTACTGGTCTCCCAGGAATCGATAAAAGCGTAGACAGTTTGAGACATTACTCCCATGGAGAAAAGTGCTCGTGGTGCGTGTTGTATTCAATACCGATGCAATTTCTGTGTTTCATCAACACTCTGAACGTCCACAGATTACAGAATGCTTCCAATTGTGTTTCGAAAACTACTACTGGTCTCCCAGGAATCGATAAAAGCGTAGACAGTTTGAGACATTACTCCCATGGAGAAAAGTGCTCGTGGTGCGTGTTGTATTCAATACCGATGCAATTTCTGTGTTTCATCAACACTCTGAACGTCCACAGATTACAGAATGCCTCCAAATGTATTTCGAAAACTACTACTGGTCTCCCAGGAATCAATAAAAGCGTAGACAGTTTGAGACATTACTCCCATGGAGAAAAGTGCTCGTGGTGCGTGTTGTATTCAATACCGATGCAATTTCTGTGTTTCATCAACACTCTGAACGTCTACAGATTACAGAATGCCTCCAATTGTGTTTCGAAAACTACTACTGGTCTCCCAGGAATCGATAAAAGCGTAGACAGTTTGAGACATTACTCCCATGGAGAAAAGTGCTCGTGGTGCGTGTTGTATTTAATACCGATGCAATTTCTGTGTTTCATTAACACTCTGAACGTCCACAGATTACAGAATGCTTCCAATTGTGTTTCGAAAACTTCTAATGGTCTCCCAGGAATCGATAAAAGCGTAGACAGTTTGAGACATTACTCCCATGGAGAAAAATGCTCGTGGTGCGTGTTGTATTCAATACCGATGCAATTTCTGTGTTTCATCAACACTCTGAACGTCCACAGATTACAGAATGCTTCCAATTGTGTTTCGAAAACTACTACTGGTCTCCCAGGAATCGATAAAAGCGTAGACAGTTTGAGACATTACTCCCATGGAGAAAAGTGCTCGTGGTGCGTGTTGTATTCAATACCGATGCAATTTCTGTGTTTCATCAACACTCTGAACGTCCACAGATTACAGAATGCCTCCAAATGTATTTCGAAAACTACTACTGGTCTCCCAGGAATCGATAAAAGCGTAGACAGTTTGAGACATTACTCCCATGGAGAAAAGTGCTCGTGGTGCGTGTTGTATTCAATACCGATGCAATTTCTGTGTTTCATCAACACTCTGAACGTCCACAGATTACAGAATGCTTCCAATTGTGTTTCGAAAACTACTACTGGTCTCCCAGGAATCGATAAAATCGTAGACAGTTTGAGACATTACTCCCATGGAGAAAAGTGCTCGTGGTGCGTGTTGTATTCAATACCGATGCAATTTCTGTGTTTCATCAACACTCTGAACGTCCACAGATTACAGAATGCCTCCAAATGTATTTCGAAAACTACTACTGGTCTCCCAGGAATCGATAAAAGCGTAGACAGTTTGAGACATTACTCCCATGGAGAAAAGTGCTCGTGGTGCGTGTTGTATTCAATACCGATGCAATTTCTGTGTTTCATCAACACTCTGAACGTCCACAGATTACAGAATGCCTCCAAATGTATTTCGAAAACTACTACTGGTCTCCCAGGAATCGATAAAAGCGTAGACAGTTTGAGACATTACTCCCATGGAGAAAAGTGCTCGTGGTGCGTGTTGTATTCAATACCGATGCAATTTCTGTGTTTCATCGACACTCTGAACGTCCACAGATTACAGAATGCTTCCAATTGTGTTTCGAAAACTACTACTGGTCTCCCAGGAATCGATAAAAGCATAGACAGTTTGAGACATTACTCCCATGGAGAAAAGTGCTCGTGGTGCGTGTTGTATTCAATACCGATGCAATTTCTGTGTTTCATCAACACTCTGAACGTCCACAGATTACAGAATGCTTCCAATTGTGTTTCGAAAACTACTACTGGTCTCCCAGGAATCGATAAAAGCGTAGACAGTTTGAGACATTACTCCCATGGAGAAAAGTGCTCGTGGTGCGTGTTGTATTCAATACCGATGCAATTTCTGTGTTTCATCAACACTCTGAACGTCCACAGATTACAGAATGCCTCCAAATGTATTTCGAAAACTACTACTGGTCTCCCAGGAATCGATAAAAGCGTAGACAGTTTGAGACATTACTCCCATGGAGAAAAGTGCTCGTGGTGCGTGTTGTATTCAATACCGATGCAATTTCTGTGTTTCATCAACACTCTGAACGTCCACAGATTACAGAATGCTTCCAATTGTGTTTCGAAAACTACTACTGGTCTCCCAGGAATCAATAAAAGCGTAGACAGTTTGAGACATTACTCCCATGGAGAAAAGTGCTCGTGGTGTGTGTTGTATTCAATACCGATGCAATTTCTGTGTTTCATCAACACTCTGAACGTCCACAGATTACAGAATGCCTCCAACTGTATTTCGAAAACTACTACTGGTCTCCCAGGAATCGATAAAAGCGTAGACAGTTAGAGACATTACTCCCATGGAGAAAAGTGCTAATGGTGCGTGTTGTATTCAATACCGATGCAATTTCTGTGTTTCATCAACACTCTGAACGTCCACAGATTACAGAATGCTTCCAATTGTGTTTCGAAAACTACTACTGGTCTCCCAGGAATCGATAAAAGCGTAGACAGTTTGAGACATTACTCCCATGGAGAAAAGTGCTCGTGGTGCGTGTTGTATTCAATACCGATGCAATTTCTGTGTTTCATCAACACTCTGAACGTCCACAGATTACAGAATGCTTCCAATTGTGTTTCGAAAACTACTACTGGTCTCCCAGGAATCGATAAAAGCGTAGACAGTTTGAGACATTACTCCCATGGAGAAAAGTGCTCGTGGTGCGTGTTGTATTCAATACCGATGCAATTTCTGTGTTTCATCAACACTCTGAACGTCCACAGATTACAGAATGCCTCCAAATGTATTTCGAAAACTACTACTGGTCTCCCAGGAATCAATAAAAGCGTAGACAGTTTGAGACATTACTCCCATGGAGAAAAGTGCTCGTGGTGCGTGTTGTATTCAATACCGATGCAATTTCTGTGTTTCATCAACACTCTGAACGTCTACAGATTACAGAATGCCTCCAATTGTGTTTCGAAAACTACTACTGGTCTCCCAGGAATCGATAAAAGCGTAGACAGTTTGAGACATTACTCCCATGGAGAAAAGTGCTCGTGGTGCGTGTTGTATTTAATACCGATGCAATTTCTGTGTTTCATTAACACTCTGAACGTCCACAGATTACAGAATGCTTCCAATTGTGTTTCGAAAACTTCTAATGGTCTCCCAGGAATCGATAAAAGCGTAGACAGTTTGAGACATTACTCCCATGGAGAAAAATGCTCGTGGTGCGTGTTGTATTCAATACCGATGCAATTTCTGTGTTTCATCAACACTCTGAACGTCCACAGATTACAGAATGCTTCCAATTGTGTTTCGAAAACTACTACTGGTCTCCCAGGAATCGATAAAAGCGTAGACAGTTTGAGACATTACTCCCATGGAGAAAAGTGCTCGTGGTGCGTGTTGTATTCAATACCGATGCAATTTCTGTGTTTCATCAACACTCTGAACGTCCACAGATTACAGAATGCCTCCAAATGTATTTCGAAAACTACTACTGGTCTCCCAGGAATCGATAAAAGCGTAGACAGTTTGAGACATTACTCCCATGGAGAAAAGTGCTCGTGGTGCGTGTTGTATTCAATACCGATGCAATTTCTGTGTTTCATCAACACTCTGAACGTCCACAGATTACAGAATGCTTCCAATTGTGTTTCGAAAACTACTACTGGTCTCCCAGGAATCGATAAAATCGTAGACAGTTTGAGACATTACTCCCATGGAGAAAAGTGCTCGTGGTGCGTGTTGTATTCAATACCGATGCAATTTCTGTGTTTCATCAACACTCTGAACGTCCACAGATTACAGAATGCCTCCAAATGTATTTCGAAAACTACTACTGGTCTCCCAGGAATCGATAAAAGCGTAGACAGTTTGAGACATTACTCCCATGGAGAAAAGTGCTCGTGGTGCGTGTTGTATTCAATACCGATGCAATTTCTGTGTTTCATCAACACTCTGAACGTCCACAGATTACAGAATGCCTCCAAATGTATTTCGAAAACTACTACTGGTCTCCCAGGAATCGATAAAAGCGTAGACAGTTTGAGACATTACTCCCATGGAGAAAAGTGCTCGTGGTGCGTGTTGTATTCAATACCGATGCAATATCTGTGTTTCATCGACACTCTGAACGTCCACAGATTACAGAATGCTTCCAATTGTGTTTCGAAAACTACTACTGGTCTCCCAGGAATCGATAAAAGCATAGACAGTTTGAGACATTACTCCCATGGAGAAAAGTGCTCGTGGTGCGTGTTGTATTCAATACCGATGCAATTTCTGTGTTTCATCAACACTCTGAACGTCCACAGATTACAGAATGCTTCCAATTGTGTTTCGAAAACTACTACTGGTCTCCCAGGAATCGATAAAAGCGTAGACAGTTTGAGACATTACTCCCATGGAGAAAAGTGCTCGTGGTGCGTGTTGTATTCAATACCGATGCAATTTCTGTGTTTCATCAACACTCTGAACGTCCACAGATTACAGAATGCCTCCAAATGTATTTCGAAAACTACTACTGGTCTCCCAGGAATCGATAAAAGCGTAGACAGTTTGAGACATTACTCCTATGGAAAAAAGTGCTCGTGGTGCGTGTTGTATTCAATACCGATGCAATTTCTGTGTTTGATCAACACTCTGAACGTCCACAGATTACAGAATGCTTCCAATTGTGTTTCGAAAACTACTACTGGTCTCCCAGGAATCGATAAAAGCGTAGACAGTTTGAGACATTACTCCCATGGAGAAAAGTGCTCGAGGTGCGTGTTGTATTCAATACCGATGCTATTTCTGTGTTTCATCAACACTCTGAACGTCCACAGATTACAGAATGCCTCCAAATGTATTTCGAAAACTACTACTGGTCTCCCAGGAATCGATAAAAGCGTAGACAGTTTGAGACATTACTCCCATGGAGAAAAGTGCTCGTGGTGCGTGTTGTATTCAATACCGATGCAATTTCTGTGTTTCATCAACACTCTGAACGTCCACAGATTACAGAATGCTTCCAATTGTGTTTCGAAAACTACTACTGGTCTCCCAGGAATCGATAAAAGCGTAGACAGTTTGAGACATTACTCCCATGGAGAAAAGTGCTCGTGGTGTGTGTTGTATTCAATACCGATGCAATTTCTGTGTTTCATCAACACTCTGAACGTCCACAGATTACAGAATGCCTCCAACTGTATTTCGAAAACTACTACTGGTCTCCCAGGAATCGATAAAAGCGTAGACAGTTATAGACATTACTCCCATGGAGAAAAGTTCTAATGGTGCGTGTTGTATTCAATACCGATGCAATTTCTGTGTTTCATCAACACTCTGAACGTCCACAGATTACAGAATGCTTCCAATTGTGTTTCGAAAACTACTACTGGTCTCCCAGGAATCGATAAAAGCGTAGACAGTTTGAGACATTATTCCCATGGAGAAAAGTGCTCGTGGTGCGTGTTGTATTCAATACCGATGCAATTTCTGTGTTTCATCAACACTCTGAACGTCCACAGATTACAGAATGCTTCCAATTGTGTTTCGAAAACTACTACTGGTCTCCCAGGAATCGATAAAAGCGTAGACAGTTTGAGACATTACTCCCATGGAGAAAAGTGCTCGTGGTGCGTGTTGTATTCAATACCGATGCAATTTCTGTGTTTCATCAACACTCTGAACGTCCACAGATTACAGAATGCCTCCAAATGTATTTCGAAAACTACTACTGGTCTCCCAGGAATCAATAAAAGCGTAGACAGTTTGAGACATTACTCCCATGGAGAAAAGTGCTCGTGGTGCGTGTTGTATTCAATACCGATGCAATTTCTGTGTTTCATCAACACTCTGAACGTCTACAGATTACAGAATGCCTCCAATTGTGTTTCGAAAACTACTACTGGTCTCCCAGGAATCGATAAAAGCGTAGACAGTTTGAGACATTACTCCCATGGAGAAAAGTGCTCGTGGTGCGTGTTGTATTTAATACCGATGCAATTTCTGTGTTTCATTAACACTCTGGACGTCCACAGATTACAGAATGCTTCCAATTGTGTTTCGAAAACTTCTAATGGTCTCCCAGGAATCGATAAAAGCGTAGACAGTTTGAGACATTACTCCCATGGAGAAAAATGCTCGTGGTGCGTGTTGTATTCAATACCGATGCAATTTCTGTGTTTCATCAACACTCTGAACGTCTACAGATTACAGAATGCCTCCAATTGTGTTTCGAAAACTACTAATGGTCTCCCTGGAATCGATAAAAGCGTAGACAGTTTGAGACATTACTCCCATGGAGAAAAGTGCTCGTGGTGTGTGTTGTATTCAATACCGATGCAATTTCTGTGTTTCATCAACACTCTGAACGTCCACAGATTACAGAATGCCTCCAACTGTATTTCGAAAACTACTACTGGTCTCCCAGGAATCTATAAAAGCGTAGACAGTTAGAGACATTACTCCCATGGAGAAAAGTGCTAATGGTGCGTGTTGTATTCAATACCGATGCAATTTCTGTGTTTCATCAACACTCTGAACGTCCACAGATTACAGAATGCTTCCAATTGTGTTTCGAAAACTACTACTGGTCTCCCAGGAATCGATAAAAGCGTAGACAGTTTGAGACATTACTCCCATGGAGAAAAGTGCTCGTGGTGCGTGTTGTATTCAATACCGATGCAATTTCTGTGTTTCATCAACACTCTGAACGTCCACAGATTACAGAATGCTTCCAATTGTGTTTCGAAAACTACTACTGGTCTCCCAGGAATCGATAAAAGCGTAGACAGTTTGAGACATTACTCCCATGGAGAAAAGTGCTCGTGGTGCGTGTTGTATTCAATACCGATGCAATTTCTGTGTTTCATCAACACTCTGAACGTCTACAGATTACAGAATGCCTCCAATTGTGTTTCGAAAACTACTACTGGTCTCCCAGGAATCGATAAAAGCGTAGACAGTTTGAGACATTACTCCCATGGAGAAAAGTGCTCGTGGTGCGTGTTGTATTTAATACCGATGCAATTTCTGTGTTTCATTAACACTCTGAACGTCCACAGATTACAGAATGCTTCCAATTGTGTTTCGAAAACTTCTAATGTTCTCCCAGGAATCGATAAAAGCGTAGACAGTTTGAGACATTACTCCCATGGAGAAAAATGCTCGTGGTGCGTGTTGTACTCAATACCGATGCAATTTCTGTGTTTCATCAACACTCTGAACGTCTACAGATTACAGAATGCCTCCAATTGTGTTTCGAAAACTACTAATGGTCTCCCAGGAATCGATAAAAGCGTAGACAGTTTGAGACATTACTCCAATGGAGAAAAGTGCTCGTGGTGCGTGTTGTATTTAATACCGATGCAATTTCTGTGTTTCATCAACACTCTGAACGTCCACAGATTACAGAATGCTTCCAATTGTGTTTCGAAAACTACTGCTGGTCTCCCAGGAATCGATAAAAGCGTAGACAGTTTGAGACATTACTCCCATGGAGAAAAGTGCTCGTGGTGCGTGTTGTATTCAATACCGATGCAATTTCTGTGTTTCATCAACACTCTGAACGTCCACAGATTACAGAATGCTTCCAATTGTGTTTCGAAAACTACTACTGGTCTCCCAGGTATCGATAAAAGCGTAGACAGTTTGAGACATTACTCCCATGGAGAAAAATGCTCGTGGTGCGTGTTGTATTCAATACCGATGCAATTTCTGTGTTTCATCAACACTCTGAACGTCCACAGATTACAGAATGCTTCCAATTGTGTTTCGAAAACTACTACTGGTCTCCCAGGAATCGATAAAAGCGTAGACAGTTTGAGACATTACTCCCATGGAGAAAAGTGCTCGTGGTGCGTGTTGTATTCAATACCGATGCAATTTCTGTGTTTCATCAACACTCTGAACGTCCACAGATTACAGAATGCTTCCAATTGTGTTTCGAAAACTACTACTGGTCTCCCAGGAATCGATAAAAGCGTAGACAGTTTGAGACATTACTCCCATGGAGAAAAGTGCTCGTGGTGCGTGTTGTATTCAATACCGATGCAATTTCTGTGTTTCATCAACACTCTGAACGTCCACAGATTACAGAATGCTTCCAATTGTGTTTCGAAAACTACTACTGGTCTCCCAGGAATCGATAAAAGCGTAAACAGTTTGAGACATTACTCCAATGGAGAAAAGTGCTCGTGGTGCGTGTTGTATTCAATACCGATGCAATTTCTGTGTTTCATCAACACTCTGAACGTCCACAGATTACAGAATGCCTCCAAATGTATTTCGAAAACTACTACTGGTCTCCCAGGAATCGATAAAAGCGTAGACAGTTTGAGACATTACTCCCATGGAGAAAAGTGCTCGTGGTGCGTGTTGTATTCAATACCGATGCAATTTCTGTGTTTCATCAACACTCTGAACGTCCACAGATTACAGAATGCTTCCAATTGTGTTTCGAAAACTACTACTTGTCTCCCAGGAATCGATAAAAGCGTAGACAGTTTGAGACATTACTCCCATGGAGAAAAGTGCTCGTGGTGCGTGTTGTATTCAATACCGATGCAATTTCTGTGTTTCATCAACACTCTGAACGTCCACAGATTACAGAATGCCTCCAAATGTATTTCGAAAACTACTACTGGTCTCCCAGGAATCGATAAAAGCGTAGACAGTTTGAGACATTACTCCCATGGAGAAAAGTGCTCGTGGTGAGTGTTGTATTCAATACCGATGCAATTTCTGTGTTTCATCAACACTCTGAACGTCCACAGATTACAGAATGCTTCCAATTGTGTTTCGAAAACTACTACTGGTCTCCCAGGAATCGATAAAAGCGTAGACAGTTTGAGACATTACTCCCATGGAGAAAAGTGCTCGTGGTGTGTGTTGTATTCAATACCGATGCAATTTCTGTGTTTCATCAACACTCTGAACGTCCACAGATTACAGAATGCCTCCAACTGTATTTCGAAAACTACTACTGGTCTCCCAGGAATCGATAAAAGCGTAGACAGTTAGAGACATTACTCCCATGGAGAAAAGTGCTAATGGTGCGTGTTGTATTCAATACCGATGCAATTTCTGTGTTTCATCAACACTCTGAACGTCCACAGATTACAGAATGCTTCCAATTGTGTTTCGAAAACTACTACTGGTCTCCCAGGAATCGATAAAAGCGTAGACAGTTTGAGACATTACTCCCATGGAGAAAAGTGCTCGTGGTGCGTGTTGTATTCAATACCGATGCAATTTCTGTGTTTCATCAACACTCTGAACGTCCACAGATTACAGAATGCTTCCAATTGTGTTTCGAAAACTACTACTGGTCTCCCAGGAATCGATAAAAGCGTAGACAGTTTGAGACATTACTCCCATGGAGAAAAGTGCTCGTGGTGCGTGTTGTATTCAATACCGATGCAATTTCTGTGTTTCATCAACACTCTGAACGTCCACAGATTACAGAATGCCTCCAAATGTATTTCGAAAACTACTACTGGTCTCCCAGGAATCAATAAAAGCGTAGACAGTTTGAGACATTACTCCCATGGAGAAAAGTGCTCGTGGTGCGTGTTGTATTCAATACCGATGCAATTTCTGTGTTTCATCAACACTCTGAACGTCTACAGATTACAGAATGCCTCCAATTGTGTTTCGAAAACTACTACTGGTCTCCCAGGAATCGATAAAAGCGTAGACAGTTTGAGACATTACTCCCATGGAGAAAAGTGCTCGTGGTGCGTGTTGTATTTAATACCGATGCAATTTCTGTGTTTCATTAACACTCTGAACGTCCACAGATTACAGAATGCTTCCAATTGTGTTTCGAAAACTTCTAATGGTCTCCCAGGAATCGATAAAAGCGTAGACAGTTTGAGACATTACTCCCATGGAGAAAAATGCTCGTGGTGCGTGTTGTATTCAATACCGATGCAATTTCTGTGTTTCATCAACACTCTGAACGTCTACAGATTACAGAATGCCTCCAATTGTGTTTCGAAAACTACTAATGGTCTCCCTGGAATCGATAAAAGCGTAGACAGTTTGAGACATTACTCCCATGGAGAAAAGTGCTCGTGGTGTGTGTTGTATTCAATACCGATGCAATTTCTGTGTTTCATCAACACTCTGAACGTCCACAGATTACAGAATGCCTCCAACTGTATTTCGAAAACTACTACTGGTCTCCCAGGAATCTATAAAAGCGTAGACAGTTAGAGACATTACTCCCATGGAGAAAAGAGCTAATGGTGCGTGTTGTATTCAATACCGATGCAATTTCTGTGTTTCATCAACACTCTGAACGTCCACAGATTACAGAATGCTTCCAATTGTGTTTCGAAAACTACTACTGGTCTCCCAGGAATCGATAAAAGCGTAGACAGTTTGAGACATTACTCCCATGGAGAAAAGTGCTCGTGGTGCGTGTTGTATTCAATACCGATGCAATTTCTGTGTTTCATCAACACTCTGAACGTCCACAGATTACAGAATGCTTCCAATTGTGTTTCGAAAACTACTACTGGTCTCCCAGGAATCGATAAAAGCGTAGACAGTTTGAGACATTACTCCCATGGAGAAAAGTGCTCGTGGTGCGTGTTGTATTCAATACCGATGCAATTTCTGTGTTTCATCAACACTCTGAACGTCCACAGATTACAGAATGCCTCCAAATGTATTTCGAAAACTACTACTGGTCTCCCAGGAATCAATAAAAGCGTAGACAGTTTGAGACATTACTCCCATGGAGAAAAGTGCTCGTGGTGCGTGTTGTATTCAATACCGATGCAATTTCTGTGTTTCATCAACACTCTGAACGTCTACAGATTACAGAATGCCTCCAATTGTGTTTCGAAAACTACTACTGGTCTCCCAGGAATCGATAAAAGCGTAGACAGTTTGAGACATTACTCCCATGGAGAAAAGTGCTCGTGGTGCGTGTTGTATTTAATACCGATGCAATTTCTGTGTTTCATTAACACTCTGAACGTCCACAGATTACAGAATGCTTCCAATTGTGTTTCGAAAACTTCTAATGTTCTCCCAGGAATCGATAAAAGCGTAGACAGTTTGAGACATTACTCCCAGGGAGAAAAATGCTCGTGGTGCGTGTTGTATTCAATACCGATGCAATTTCTGTGTTTCATCAACACTCTGAACGTCTACAGATTACAGAATGCCTCCAATTGTGTTTCGAAAACTACTAATGGTCTCCCTGGAATCGATAAAAGCGTAGACAGTTTGAGACATTACTCCCATGGAGAAAAGTGCTCGTGGTGCGTGTTGTATTCAATACCGATGCAATTTCTGTGTTTCATCAACACTCTGAACGTCCACAGATTACAGAATGCCTCCAAATGTATTTCGAAAACTACTACTGGTCTCCCAGGAATCAATAAAAGCGTAGACAGTTTGAGACATTACTCCCATGGAGAAAAGTGCTCGTGGTGCGTGTTGTATTCAATACCGATGCAATTTCTGTGTTTCATTAACACTCTGAACGTCCACAGATTACAGAATGCTTCCAATTGTGTTTCGAAAACTACTACTGGTCTCCCAGGAATCGATAAAAGCGTAGACAGTTTGAGACATTACTCCCATGGAGAAAAATGCTCGTGGTGCGTGTTGTATTCAATACCGATGCAATTTCTGTGTTTCATCAACACTCTGAACGTCTACAGATTACAGAATGCCTCCAATTGAGTTTCGAAAACTACTAATGGTCTCCCAGGAATCGATTAAAGCGTAGACAGTTTGAGACATTACTCCCATGGAGAAAAGTGCTCGTGGTGCGTGTTGTATTCAATACCGATGCAATTTCTGTGTTTCATCAACACTCTGAACGTCCACAGATTACAGGATGCCTCCAAATGTATTTCGAAAACTACTACTGGTCTCCCAGGAATCGATAAAAGCGTAGACAGTTTGAGACATTACTCCCATGGAGAAAAGTGCTCGTGGTGCGTGTTGTATTCAATACCGACGCAATTTCTGTGTTTCATCAACACTCTGAACGTCCACAGATTACAGAATGCTTCCAATTGTGTTTCGATAACTACTACTGGTCTCCCAGGAATCGATAAAAGCGTAGACAGTTTGAGACATTACTCCAATGGAGAAAAGTGCTCGTGGTGCGTGTTGTATTTAATACCGATGCAATTTCTGTGTTTCATCAACACTCTGAACGTCCACAGATTACAGAATGCTTCCAATTGTGTTTCGAAAACTACTGCTGGTCTCCCAGGAATCGATAAAAGCGTAGACAGTTTGAGACATTACTCCCATGGAGAAAAGTGCTCGTGGTGCGTGTTGTATTCAATACCGATGCAATTTCTGTGTTTCATCAACACTCTGAACGTCCACAGATTACAGAATGCTTCCAATTGTGTTTCGAAAACTACTACTGGTCTCCCAGGAATCGATAAAAGCGTAGACAGTTTTAGACATTACTCCCATGGAGAAAAATGCTCGTGGTGCGTGTTGTATTCAATACCGATGCAATTTCTGTGTTTCATCAACACTCTGAACGTCCACAGATTACAGAATGCTTCCAATTGTGTTTCGAAAACTACTACTGGTCTCCCAGGAATCGATAAAAGCGTAGACAGTTTGAGACATTACTCCCATGGAGAAAAGTGCTCGTGGTGCGTGTTGTATTCAATACCGATACAATTTCTGTGTTTCATCAACACTCTGAACGTCCACAGATTACAGAATGCTTCCAATTGTGTTTCGAAAACTACTACTGGTCTCCCAGGAATCGATAAAAGCGTAGACAGTTTGAGACATTACTCCCATGGAGAAAAGTGCTCGTGGTGCGTGTTGTATTCAATACCGATGCAATTTCTGTGTTTCATCAACACTCTGAACGTCCACAGATTACAGAATGCTTCCAATTGTGTTTCGAAAACTACTACTGGTCTCCCAGGAATCGATAAAAGCGTAGACAGTTTGAGACATTACTCCAATGGAGAAAAGTGCTCGTGGTGCGTGTTGTATTCAATACCGATGCAATTTCTGTGTTTCATCAACACTCTGAACGTCCACAGATTACAGAATGCCTCCAAATGTATTTCGAAAACTACTACTGGTCTCCCAGGAATCGATAAAAGCGTAGACAGTTTGAGACATTACTCCCATGGAGAAAAGTGCTCGTGGTGCGTGTTGTATTCAATACCGATGCAATTTCTGTGTTTCATCAACACTCTGAACGTCCACAGATTACAGAATGCTTCCAATTGTGTTTCGAAAACTACTACTGGTCTCCCAGGAATCGATAAAAGCGTAGACAGTTTGAGACATTACTCCCATGGAGAAAAGTGCTCGTGGTGCGTGTTGTATTCAATACCGATGCAATTTCTGTGTTTCATCAACACTCTGAACGTCCACAGATTACAGAATGCCTCCAAATGTATTTCGAAAACTACTACTGGTCTCCCAGGAATCGATAAAAGCGTAGACAGTTTGAGACATTACTCCCATGGAGAAAAGTGCTCGTGGTGCGTGTTGTATTCCATACCGATGCAATTACTGTGTTTCATCAACACTCTGAACGTCTACAGATTACAGAATGCCTCCAATTGTGTTTCGAAAACTACTACTGGTCTCCCAGGAATCGATAAAAGCATAGACAGTTTGAGACATTACTCCCATGGAGAAAAGTGCTCGTGGTGCGTGTTGTATTCAATACCGATGCAATTTCTGTGTTTCATCAACACTCTGAACGTCCACAGATTACAGAATGCCTCCAATTGTGTTTCGAAAACTACTACTGGTCTCCCAGGAATCGATAAAAGCGTAGACAGTTTGAGACATTACTCCCATGGAGAAAAGTGCTCGTGGTGCGTGTTGTATTCAATACCGATGCAATTACTGTGTTTCATCAACACTCTGAACGTCTACAGATTACAGAATGCCTCCAATTGTGTTTCGAAAACTACTACTTGTCTCCCAGGAATCGATAAAAGCGTAGACAGTTTGAGACATTACTCCCATGGAGAAAAGTGCTCGTGGTGCGTGTTGTATTCAATACCGATGCAATTTCTGTGTTTCATCAACACTCTGAACGTCCACAGATTACAGAATGCCTCCAATTGTGTTTCGAAAACTACTACTGGTCTCCCAGGAATCGATAAAAGCGTAGACAGTTTGAGACATTTCTCCCATGGAGAAAAGTGCTCGTGGTGCGTGTTGTATTCAATACCGATGCAATTTCTGTGTTTCATCAACACTCTGAACGTCCACAGATTACAGAATGCCTCCAATTGTGTTTCGAAAACTACTACTGGTCTCCCAGGAATCGATAAAAGCGTAGACAGTTTGAGACATTACTCCCATGGAGAAAAGTGCTCGTGGTGCGTGTTGTATTCAATACCGATGCAATTTCTGTGTTTCATCAACACTCTGAACGTCCACAGATTACAGAATGCCTCCAATTGTGTTTCGAAAACTACTACTGGTCTCCCAGGAATCGATAAAAGCGTAGACAGTTTGAGACATTACTCCCATGGAGAAAAGTGCTCGTGGTGCGTGTTGTATTCAATACCGATGCAATTTCTGTGTTTCATCAACACTCTGAACGTCTACAGATTACAGAATGCCTCCAATTGTGTTTCGAAAACTACTACTGGTCTCCCAGGAATCGATAAAAGCGTAGACAGTTTGAGACATTACTCCCATGGAGAAAAGTGCTCGTGGTGCGTGTTGTATTTAATACCGATGCAATTTCTGTGTTTCATTAACACTCTGAACGTCCACAGATTACAGAATGCTTCCAATTGTGTTTCGAAAACTTCTAATGGTCTCCCAGGAATCGATAAAAGCGTAGACAGTTTGAGACATTACTCCCATGTAGAAAAATGCTCGTGGTGCGTGTTGTATTCAATTCCGATGCAATTTCTGTGTTTCATCAACACTCTGAACGTCTACAGATTACAGAATGCCTCCAATTGTGTTTCGAAAACTACTAATGGTCTCCCTGGAATCGATAAAAGCGTAGACAGTTTGAGACATTACTCCCATGGAGAAAAGTGCTCGTGGTGCGTGTTGTATTCAATACCGATGCAATTTCTGTGTTTCATCAACACTCTGAACGTCCACAGATTACAGAATGCCTCCAAATGTATTTCGAAAACTACTACTGGTCTCCCAGGAATCAATAAAAGCGTAGACAGTTTGAGACATTACTCCCATGGAGAAAAGTGCTCGTGGTGCGTGTTGTATTCAATACCGATGCAATTTCTGTGTTTCATTAACACTCTGAACGTCCACAGATTACAGAATGCTTCCAATTGTGTTTCGAAAACTACTACTGGTCTCCCAGGAATCGATAAAAGCGTAGACAGTTTGAGACATTACTCCCATGGAGAAAAATGCTCGTGGTGCGTGTTGTATTCAATACCGATGCAATTTCTGTGTTTCATCAACACTCTGAACGTCTACAGATTACAGAATGCCTCCAATTGTGTTTCGAAAACTACTAATGGTCTCCCAGGAATCGATAAAAGCGTAGACAGTTTGAGACATTACTCCCATGGAGAAAAGTGCTCGTGGTGCGTGTTGTATTCAATACCGATGCAATTTCTGTGTTTCATCAACACTCTGAACGTCCACAGATTACAGGATGCCTCCAAATGTATTTCGAAAACTACTACTGGTCTCCCAGGAATCGATAAAAGCGTAGACAGTTTGAGACATTACTCCCATGGAGAAAAGTGCTCGTGGTGCGTGTTGTATTCAATACCGATGCAATTTCTGTGTTTCATCAACACTCTGAACGTCCACAGATTACAGAATGCTTCCAATTGTGTTTCGAAAACTACTACTGGTCTCCCAGGAATCGATAAAAGCGTAGACAGTTTGAGACATTACTCCCATGGAGAAAAATGCTCGTGGTGCGTGTTGTATTCAATACCGATGCAATTTCTGTGTTTCATCAACACTCTGAACGTCCACAGATTACAGAATGCTTCCAATTGTGTTTCGAAAACTACTACTGGTCTCCCAGGAATCGATAAAAGCGTAGACAGTTTGAGACATTACTCCCATGGAGAAAAGTGCTCGTGGTGCGTGTTGTATTCAATACCGATGCAATTTCTGTGTTTCATCAACACTCTGAACGTCCACAGATTACAGAATGCTTCCAATTGTGTTTCGAAAACTACTACTGGTCTCCCAGGAATCGATAAAAGCGTAGACAGTTTGAGACATTACTCCCATGGAGAAAAGTGCTCGTGGTGCGTGTTGTATTCAATACCGATGCAATTTCTGTGTTTCATCAACACTCTGAACGTCCACAGATTACAGAATGCTTCCAATTGTGTTTCGAAAACTACTACTGGTCTCCCAGGAATCGATAAAAGCGTAGACAGTTTGAGACATTACTCCCATGGAGAAAAGTGCTCGTGGTGCGTGTTGTATTCAATACTGATGCAACTTCTGTGTTTCATCAACACCCTGAACGTCCACAGATTACAGAATGCCTCCAAATGTATTTCGAAAACTACTACTGGTCTCCCAGGAATCGATAAAAGCGTAGACAGTTTGAGACATTACTCCCATGGAGAAAAGTGCTCGTGGTGCGTGTTGTATTCAATACCGATGCAATTACTGTGTTTCATCAACACTCTGAACGTCTACAGATTACAGAATGCCTCCAATTGTGTTTCGAAAACTACTACTGGTCTCCCAGGAATCGATAAAAGCGTAGACAGTTTGAGACATTACTCCCATGGAGAAAAGTGCTCGTGGTGCGTGTTGTATTCAATACCGATGCAATTTCTGTGTTTCATCAACACTCTGAACGTCTACAGATTACAGAATGCCTCCAATTGTGTTTCGAAAACTACTACTGGTCTCCCAGGAATCGATAAAAGCGTAGACAGTTTGAGACATTACTCTCATGGAGAAAAGTTTTCGTGGTGCGTGTTGTATTCAATAACGATGCAATTTCTGTGTTTCATCAACACTCTGAACGTCCACAGATTACAGAATGCTTCCAATTGTGTTTCGAAAACTACTACTGGTCTCCCAGGAATCGATAAAAGCGTAGACAGTTTGAGACATTACTCCCATGGAGAAAAGTGCTCGTGGTGCGTGTTGTATTCAATACCGATGCAATTTCTGTGTTTCATCAACACTCTGAACGTCCACAGATTACAGAATGCCTCCAAATGTATTTCGAAAACTACTACTGGTCTCCCAGGAATCGATAAAAGCGTAGACAGTTTGAGACATTACTCCCATGGAGAAAAGTGCTCGTGGTGCGTGTTGTATTCAATACCGATGCAATTTCTGTGTTTCATCAACACTCTGAACGTCTACAGATTACAGAATGCCTCCAATTGTGTTTCGAAAACTACTGCTGGTCTCCCAGGAATCGATAAAAGCGTAGACAGTTTGAGACATTACTCCCATGGAGAAAAGTGCTCGTGGTGCGTGTTGTATTCAATACCGATGCAATTTCTGTGTTTCATCAACACTCTGAACGTCCACAGATTACAGAATGCCTCCAATTGTGTTTCGAAAACTACTACTGGTCTCCCAGGAATCGATAAAAGCGTAGACAGTTTGAGACATTACTCCCATGGAGAAAAGTGCTCGTGGTGCGTGTTGTATTCAATACCGATGCAATTTCTGTGTTTCATCAACACTCTGAACGTCTACAGATTACAGAATGCCTCCAATTGTGTTTCGAAAACTACTACTGGTCTCCCAGGAATCGATAAAAGCGTAGACAGTTTGAGACATTACTCCCATGGAGAAAAGTGCTCGTGGTGCGTGTTGTATTCAATACCGATGCAATTTCTGTGTTTCATCAACACTCTGAACGTCTACAGATTACAGAATGCCTCCAATTGTGTTTCGAAAACTACTACTGGTCTCCCAGGAATCGATAAAAGCGTAGACAGTTTGAGACATTACTCCCATGGAGAAAAGTGCTCGTGGTGCGTGTTGTATTCAATACCGATGCAATTTCTGTGTTTCATCAACACTCTGAACGTCCACAGATTACAGAAGGCTTCCAATTGTGTTTCGAAAACTACTACTGGTCTCCCAGGAATCGATAAAAGCGTAGACAGTTTGAGACATTACTCCCATGGAGAAAAGTGCTCGTGGTGTGTGTTGTATTCAATACCGATGCAATTTCTGTGTTTCATCAACACTCTGAACGTCCACAGATTACAGAATGCCTCCAAATGTATTTCGAAAACTACTACTGGTCTCCCAGGAATCGATAAAAGCGTAGACAGTTTGAGACATTACTCCCATGGAGAAAAGTGCTCGTGGTGCGTGTTGTATTCAATACCGATGCAATTTCTGTGTCTCATCAACACTCTGAACGTCTACAGATTACAGAATGCCTCCAATTGTGTTTCGAAAACTACTACTGGTCTCCCAGGAATCGATAAAAGCGTAGACAGTTTGAGACATTACTCCCATGGAAAAAAGTGCTCGTGGTGCGTGTTGTATTCAATACCGATGCAGTTTCTGTGTTTCATCAACACTCTGAACGTCTACAGATTACAGAATGCCTCCAATTGTGTTTCGAAAACTACTACTGGTCTCCCAGGAATCGATAAAAGCGTAGACAGTTTGAGACATTACTCCCATGGAGAAAAGTGCTCGTGGTGCGTGTTGTATTCAATACCGATGCAATTTCTGTGTTTCATCAACACTCTGAACGTCCACAGATTACAGAATGCTTCCAATTATGTTTCGAAAACTACTACTGGTCTCCCAGGAATCGATAAAAGCGTAGACAGTTTGAGACATTACTCCCATGGAGAAAAGTGCTCGTGGTGCGTGTTGTATTCAATACCGATGCAATTTCTGTGTTTCATCAACACTCTGAACGTCCACAGATTACAGAATGCCTCCAAATGTATTTCGAAAACTACTACTGGTCTCCCAGGAATCGATAAAAGCGTAGACAGTTTGAGACATTACTCCCATGGAGAAAAGTGCTCGTGGTGCGTGTTGTATTCAATACCGATGCAATTTCTGAGTTTCATCAACACTCTGAACGTCCACAGATTACAGAATGCTTCCAATTGTGTTTCGAAAACTACTACTGGTCTCCCAGGAATCGATAAAAGCGTAGACAGTTTGAGACATTACTCCCATGGAGAAAAGTGCTCGTGGTGCGTGTTGTATTCAATACCGATGCAATTTCTGTGTTTCATCAACACTCTGAACGTCCACAGATTACAGAATGCTTCCAATTGTGTTTCGAAAACTACTACTGGTCTCCCAGGAATCGATAAAAGCGTAGACAGTTTGAGACATTACTCCCATGGAGAAAAGTGCTCGTGGTGCGTGTTGTATTCAATACCGATGCAATTTCTGTGTTTCATCAACACTCTGAACGTCCACAGATTACAGAATGCTTCCAATTGTGTTTCGAAAACTACTACTGGTCTCCCTGGAATCGATAAAAGCGTAGACAGTTTGAGACATTACTCCCATGGAGAAAAGTGCTCGTGGTGCGTGTTGTATTCAATACCGATGCAATTTCTGTGTTTCATCAACACTCTGAACGTCTACAGATTACAGAATGCCTCCAATTGTGTTTCGAAAACTACTACTGGTCTCCCAGGAATCGATAAAAGCGTAGACAGTTTGAGACATTACTCCCATGGAGAAAAGTGCTCGTGGTGCGTGTTGTATTCAATACCGATGCAATTTCTGTGTTTCATCAACACTCTGAACGTCCACAGATTACAGAATGCCTCCAAATGTATTTCGAAAACTACTACTGGTCTCCCAGGAATCGATAAAAGCGTAGACAGTTTGAGACATTACTCCCATGGAGAAAAGTGCTCGTGGTGCGTGTTGTATTCAATACCGATGCAATTTCTGTGTTTCATCAACACTCTGAACGTCCACAGATTACAGAATGCTACCAATTGTGTTTCGAAAACTACTACTGGACTCCCAGGAATCGATAAAACCGTAGACAGTTTGAGACATTACTCCCATGGAGAAAAGTGCTCGTGGTGCGTGTTGTATTCAATACCGATGCAATTTCTGTGTTTCATCAACACTCTGAACGTCCACAGATTACAGAATGCCTCCAAATGTATTTCGAAAACTACTACTGGTCTCCCAGGAATCGATAAAAGCGTAGACAGTTTGAGACATTACTCCCATGGAGAAAAGTGCTCGTGGTGCGTGTTGTATTCAATACCGATGCAATTTCTGTGTTTCATCAACACTCTGAACGTCCACAGATTACAGAATGCCTCCAAATGTATTTCGAAAACTACTACTGGTCTCCCAGGAATCGATAAAAGCGTAGACAGTTTGAGACATTACTCCCATGGAGAAAAGTGCTCGTGGTGCGTGTTGTATTCAATACCGATGCAATTTCTGTGTTTCATCAACACTCTGAACGTCCACAGATTACAGAATGCTTCCAATTGTGTTTCGAAAACTACTACTGGTCTCCCAGGAATCGATAAAAGCGTAGACAGTTTGAGACATTACTCCCATGGAGAAAAGTGCTCGTGGTGCGTGTTGTATTCAATACCGATGCAATTTCTGTGTTTCATCAACACTCTGAACGTCCACAGATTACAGAATGCCTCCAAATGTATTTCGAAAACTACTACTGGTCTCCCAGGAATCGATAAAAGCGTAGACAGTTTGAGACATTACTCCCATGGAGAAAAGTGCTCGTGGTGCGTGTTGTATTCAATACCGATGCAATTTCTGTGTTTCATCAACACTCTGAACGTCCACAGATTACAGAATGCCTCCAAATGTATTTCGAAAACTACTACTGGTCTCCCAGGAATCGATAAAAGCGTAGACAGTTTGAGACATTACTCCCATGGAGAAAAGTGCTCGTGGTGCGTGTTGTATTCAATACCGATGCAATTTCTGTGTTTCATCAACACTCTGAACGTCCACAGATTACAGAATGCCTCCAAATGTATTTCGAAAACTACTACTGGTCTCCCAGGAATCGATAAAAGCGTAGACAGTTTGAGACATTACTCCCATGGAGAAAAGTGCTCGTGGTGCGTGTTGTATTCAATACCGATGCAATTTCTGTGTTTCATCAACACTCTGAACGTCCACAGATTACAGAATGCTTCCAATTGTGTTTCGAAAACTACTACTGGTCTCCCAGGAATCGATAAAAGCGTAGACAGTTTGAGACATTACTCCCATGGAGAAAAGTGCTCGTGGTGCGTGTTGTATTCAATACCGATGCAATTTCTGTGTTTCATCAACACTCTGAACGTCCACAGATTACAGAATGCTTCCAATTGTGTTTCGAAAACTACTACTGGTCTCCCAGGAATCGATAAAAGCGTAGACAGTTTGAGACATTACTCCCATGGAGAAAAGTGCTCGTGGTGCGTGTTGTATTCAATACCGATGCAATTTCTGTGTTTCATCAACACTCTGAACGTCCACAGATTACAGAATGCTTCCAATTGTGTTTCGAAAACTACTACTGGTCTCCCAGGAATCGATAAAAGCGTAGACAGTTTGAGACATTACTCCCATGGAGAAAAGTGCTCGTGGTGCGTGTTGTATTCAATACCGATGCAATTTCTGTGTTTCATCAACACTCTGAACGTCCACAGATTACAGAATGCCTCCAAATGTATTTCGAAAACTACTACTGGTCTCCCAGGAATCGATAAAAGCGTAGACAGTTTGAGACATTACTCCCATGGAGAAAAGTGCTCGTGAAGCCTGTTGTATTCAATACCGATGCAATTTCTGTGTTTCATCAACACTCTGAACGTCCACAGATTACAGAATGCTTCCAATTGTGTTTCGAAAACTACTACTGGTCTCACAGGAATCGATAAAAGCGTAGACAGTTTGAGACATTACTCCCATGGAGAAAAGTGCTCGTGGTGCGTGTTGTATTCAATACCGATGCAATTTCTGTGTTTCATCAACACTCTGAACGTCCACAGATTACAGAATGCCTCCAATTGTGTTTCGAAAACTACTACTGGTCTCCCAGGAATCGATAAAAGCGTAGACAGTTTGAGACATTACTCCCATGGAGAAAAGTGCTCGTGGTGCGTGTTGTATTCAATACCGATGCAATTTCTGTGTTTCATCAACACTCTGAACGTCCACAGATTACAGAAGGCTTCCAATTGTGTTTCGAAAAATACTACTGGTCTCCCAGGAATCGATAAAAGCGTAGACAGTTTGAGACATTACTCCCATGGAGAAAAGTGCTCGTGGTGTGTGTTGTATTCAATACCGATGCAATTTCTGTGTTTCATCAACACTCTGAACGTCCACAGATTACAGAATGCCTCCAAATGTATTTCGAAAACTACTACTGGTCTCCCAGGAATCGATAAAAGCGTAGACAGTTTGAGACATTACTCCCATGGAGAAAAGTGCTCGTGGTGCGTGTTGTATTCAATACCGATGCAATTTCTGTGTCTCATCAACACTCTGAACGTCTACAGATTACAGAATGCCTCCAATTGTGTTTCGAAAACTACTACTGGTCTCCCAGGAATCGATAAAAGCGTAGACAGTTTGAGACATTACTCCCATGGAAAAAAGTGCTCGTGGTGCGTGTTGTATTCAATACCGATGCAGTTTCTGTGTTTCATCAACACTCTGAACGTCTACAGATTACAGAATGCCTCCAATTGTGTTTCGAAAACTACTACTGGTCTCCCAGGAATCGATAAAAGCGTAGACAGTTTGAGACATTACTCCCATGGAGAAAAGTGCTCGTGGTGCGTGTTGTATTCAATACCGATGCAATTTCTGTGTTTCATCAACACTCTGAACGTCCACAGATTACAGAATGCTTCCAATTGTGTTTCGAAAACTACTACTGGTCTCCCAGGAATCGATAAAAGCGTAGACAGTTTGAGACATTACTCCCATGGAGAAAAGTGCTCGTGGTGCGTGTTGTATTCAATACCGATGCAATTTCTGTGTTTCATCAACACTCTGAACGTCCACAGATTACAGAATGCCTCCAAATGTATTTCGAAAACTACTACTGGTCTCCCAGGAATCGATAAAAGCGTAGACAGTTTGAGACATTACTCCCATGGAGAAAAGTGCTCGTGGTGCGTGTTGTATTCAATACCGATGCAATTTCTGAGTTTCATCAACACTCTGAACGTCCACAGATTACAGAATGCTTCCAATTGTGTTTCGAAAACTACTACTGGTCTCCCAGGAATCGATAAAAGCGTAGACAGTTTGAGACATTACTCCCATGGAGAAAAGTGCTCGTGGTGCGTGTTGTATTCAATACCGATGCAATTTCTGTGTTTCATCAACACTCTGAACGTCCACAGATTACAGAATGCTTCCAATTGTGTTTCGAAAACTACTACTGGTCTCCCAGGAATCGATAAAAGCGTAGACAGTTTGAGACATTACTCCCATGGAGAAAAGTGCTCGTGGTGCGTGTTGTATTCAATACCGATGCAATTTCTGTGTTTCATCAACACTCTGAACGTCCACAGATTACAGAATGCTTCCAATTGTGTTTCGAAAACTACTACTGGTCTCCCTGGAATCGATAAAAGCGTAGACAGTTTGAGACATTACTCCCATGGAGAAAAGTGCTCGTGGTGCGTGTTGTATTCAATACCGATGCAATTTCTGTGTTTCATCAACACTCTGAACGTCTACAGATTACAGAATGCCTCCAATTGTGTTTCGAAAACTACTACTGGTCTCCCAGGAATCGATAAAACCGTAGACAGTTTGAGACATTACTCCCATGGAGAAAAGTGCTCGTGGTGCGTGTTGTATTCAATACCGATGCAATTTCTGTGTTTCATCAACACTCTGAACGTCCACAGATTACAGAATGCCTCCAAATGTATTTCGAAAACTACTACTGGTCTCCCAGGAATCGATAAAAGCGTAGACAGTTTGAGACATTACTCCCATGGAGAAAAGTGCTCGTGGTGCGTGTTGTATTCAATACCGATGCAATTTCTGTGTTTCATCAACACTCTGAACGTCCACAGATTACAGAATGCTACCAATTGTGTTTCGAAAACTACTACTGGACTCCCAGGAATCGATAAAACCGTAGACAGTTTGAGACATTACTCCCATGGAGAAAAGTGCTCGTGGTGCGTGTTGTATTCAATACCGATGCAATTTCTGTGTTTCATCAACACTCTGAACGTCCACAGATTACAGAATGCCTCCAAATGTATTTCGAAAACTACTACTGGTCTCCCAGGAATCGATAAAAGCGTAGACAGTTTGAGACATTACTCCCATGGAGAAAAGTGCTCGTGGTGCGTGTTGTATTCAATACCGATGCAATTTCTGTGTTTCATCAACACTCTGAACGTCCACAGATTACAGAATGCCTCCAAATGTATTTCGAAAACTACTACTGGTCTCCCAGGAATCGATAAAAGCGTAGACAGTTTGAGACATTACTTCCATGGAGAAAAGTGCTCGTGGTGCGTGTTGTATTCAATACCGATGCAATTTCTGTGTTTCATCAACACTCTGAACGTCCACAGATTACAGAATGCTTCCAATTGTGTTTCGAAAACTACTACTGGTCTCCCAGGAATCGATAAAAGCGTAGACAGTTTGAGACATTACTCCCATGGAGAAAAGTGCTCGTGGTGCGTGTTGTATTCAATACCGATGCAATTTCTGTGTTTCATCAACACTCTGAACGTCCACAGATTACAGAATGCCTCCAAATGTATTTCGAAAACTACTACTGGTCTCCCAGGAATCGATAAAAGCGTAGACAGTTTGAGACATTACTCCCATGGAGAAAAGTGCTCGTGGTGCGTGTTGTATTCAATACCGATGCAATTTCTGTGTTTCATCAACACTCTGAACGTCCACAGATTACAGAATGCCTCCAAATGTATTTCGAAAACTACTACTGGTCTCCCAGGAATCGATAAAAGCGTAGACAGTTTGAGACATTACTCCCATGGAGAAAAGTGCTCGTGGTGCGTGTTGTATTCAATACCGATGCAATTTCTGTGTTTCATCAACACTCTGAACGTCCACAGATTACAGAATGCCTCCAAATGTATTTCGAAAACTACTACTGGTCTCCCAGGAATCGATAAAAGCGTAGACAGTTTGAGACATTACTCCCATGGAGAAAAGTGCTCGTGGTGCGTGTTGTATTCAATACCGATGCAATTTCTGTGTTTCATCAACACTCTGAACGTCCACAGATTACAGAATGCCTCCAAATGTATTTCGAAAACTACTACTGGTCTCCCAGGAATCGATAAAAGCGTAGACAGTTTGAGACATTACTCCCATGGAGAAAAGTGCTCGTGGTGCGTGTTGTATTCAATACCGATGCAATTTCTGTGTTTCATCAACACTCTGAACGTCCACAGATTACAGAATGCTTCCAATTGTGTTTCGAAAACTACTACTGGTCTCCCAGGAATCGATAAAAGCGTAGACAGTTTGAGACATTACTCCCATGGAGAAAAGTGCTCGTGGTGCGTGTTGTATTCAATACCGATGCAATTTCTGTGTTTCATCAACACTCTGAACGTCCACAGATTACAGAATGCTTCCAATTGTGTTTCGAAAACTACTACTGGTCTCCCAGGAATCGATAAAAGCGTAGACAGTTTGAGACATTACTCCCATGGAGAAAAGTGCTCGTGGTGCGTGTTGTATTCAATACCGATGCAATTTCTGTGTTTCATCAACACTCTGAACGTCCACAGATTACAGAATGCTTCCAATTGTGTTTCGAAAACTACTACTGGTCTCCCAGGAATCGATAAAAGCGTAGACAGTTTGAGACATTACTCCCATGGAGAAAAGTGCTCGTGGTGCGTGTTGTATTCAATACCGATGCAATTTCTGTGTTTCATCAACACTCTGAACGTCCACAGATTACAGAATGCCTCCAAATGTATTTCGAAAACTACTACTGGTCTCCCAGGAATCGATAAAAGCGTAGACAGTTTGAGACATTACTCCCATGGAGAAAAGTGCTCGTGGTGCCTGTTGTATTCAATACCGATGCAATTTCTGTGTTTCATCAACACTCTGAACGTCCACAGATTACAGAATGCTTCCAATTGTGTTTCGAAAACTACTACTGGTCTCCCAGGAATCGATAAAAGCGTAGACAGTTTGAGACATTACTCCCATGGAGAAAAGTGCTCGTGGTGCGTGTTGTATTCAATACCGATGCAATTTCTGTGTTTCATCAACACTCTGAACGTCCACAGATTACAGAATGCTTCCAATTGTGTTTCGAAAACTACTACTGGTCTCCCAGGAATCGATAAAAGCGTAGACAGTTTGAGACATTACTCCCATGGAGAAAAGTGCTCGTGGTGCGTGTTGTATTCAATACCGATGCAATTTCTGTGTTTCATCAACACTCTGAACGTCCACAGATTACAGAATGCTTCCAATTGTGTTTCGAAAACTACTACTGGTCTCCCAGGAATCGATAAAAGCGTAGACAGTTTGAGACATTACTCCCATGGAGAAAAGTGCTCGTGGTGCGTGTTGTATTCAATACCGATGCAATTTCTGTGTTTCATCAACACTCTGAACGTCCACAGATTACAGAATGCTTCCAATTGTGTTTCGAAAACTACTACTGGTCTCCCAGGAATCGATAAAAGCGTAGACAGTTTGAGACATTACTCCCATGGAGAAAAGTGCTCGTGGTGCGTGTTGTATTCAATACCGATGCAATTTCTGTGTTTCATCAACACTCTGAACGTCCACAGATTACAGAATGCTTCCAATTGTGTTTCGAAAACTACTACTGGTCTCCCAGGAATCGATAAAAGCGTAGACAGTTTGAGACATTACTCCCATGGAGAAAAGTGCTCGTGGTGCGTGTTGTATTCAATACCGATGCAATTTCTGTGTTTCATCAACACTCTGAACGTCCACAGATTACAGAATGCTTCCAATTGTGTTTCGAAAACTACTACTGGTCTCCCAGGAATCGATAAAAGCGTAGACAGTTTGAGACATTACTCCCATGGAGAAAAGTGCTCGTGGTGCGTGTTGTATTCAATACCGATGCAATTTCTGTGTTTCATCAACACTCTGAACGTCCACAGATTACAGAATGCTTCCAATTGTGTTTCGAAAACTACTACTGGTCTCCCAGGAATCGATAAAAGCGTAGACAGTTTGAGACATTACTCCCATGGAGAAAAGTGCTCGTGGTGCGTGTTGTATTCAATACCGATGCAATTTCTGTGTTTCATCAACACTCTGAACGTCCACAGATTACAGAATGCTTCCAATTGTGTTTCGAAAACTACTACTGGTCTCCCAGGAATCGATAAAAGCGTAGACAGTTTGAGACATTACTCCCATGGAGAAAAGTGCTCGTGGTGCGTGTTGTATTCAATACCGATGCAATTTCTGTGTTTCATCAACACTCTGAACGTCCACAGATTACAGAATGCTTCCAATTGTGTTTCGAAAACTACTACTGGTTTCCCAGGAATCGATAAAAGCGTAGACAGATTGAGACATTACTCCCATGGAGAAAAGTGCTCGTGGTGCGTGTTGTATTCAATACCGATGCAATTTCTGTGTTTCATCAACACTCTGAACGTCCACAGATTACAGAATGCTTCCAATTGTGTTTCTAAAACTACTACTGGTCTCCCAGGAATCGATAAAAGCGTAGACAGTTTGAGACATTACTCCCATGGAGAAAAGTGCTCGTGGTGCGTGTTGTATTCAATACCGATGCAATTTCTGTGTTTCATCAACACTCTGAACGTCCACAGATTACAGAATGCCTCCAAATGTATTTCGAAAACTACTACTGGTCTCCCAGGAATCGATAAAAGCGTAGACAGTTTGAGACATTACTCCCATGGAGAAAAGTGCTCGTGGTGCGTGTTGTATTCAATACCGATGCAATTTCTGTGTTTCATCAACACTCTGAACGTCTACAGATTACAGAATGCCTCCAATTGTGTTTCGAAAACTACTACTGGTCTCCCAGGAATCGATAAAAGCGTAGACAGTTTGAGACATTACTCCCATGGAGAAAAGTGCTCGTGGTGCGTGTTGTATTCAATACCGATGCAATTTCTGTGTTTCATCAACACTCTGAACGTCTACAGATTACAGAATGCCTCCAATTGTGTTTCGAAAACTACTACTGGTCTCCCAGGAATCGATAAAAGCGTAGACAGTTTGAGACATTACTCCCATGGAGAAAAGTGCTCGTGGTGCGTGTTGTATTCAATACCGATGCAATTTCTGTGTTTCATCAACACTCTGAACTTCCACAGATTACAGAATGCTTCCAATTGTGTTTAGAAAACTACTACTGGTCTCCCAGGGATCGATAAAAGCGTAGACAGTTTGACACATTACTCCCATGGAGAAAAGTGCTCGTGGTGCGTGTTGTATTCAATACCGATGCAATTTCTGTGTTTCATCAACACTCTGAACGTCCACAGATTACAGAATGCCTCCAAATGTATTTCGAAAACTACTACTGGTCTCCCAGGAATCGATAAAAGCGTAGACAGTTTGAGACATTACTCCCATGGAGAAAAGTGCTCGTGGTGCGTGTTGTATTCAATACCGATGCAATTTCTGTGTTTCATCAACACTCTGAACGTCCACAGATTACAGAATGCTTCCAATTGTGTTTCGAAAACTACTACTGGTCTCCCAGGAATCGATAAAAGCGTAGACAGTTTGAGACATTACTCCCATGGAGAAAAGTGCTCGTGGTGCGTGTTGTATTCAATACCGATGCAATTTCTGTGTTTCATCAACACTCTGAACGTCCACAGATTACAGAATGCTTCCAATTGTGTTTCGAAAACTACTACTGGTCTCCCAGGAATCGATAAAAGCGTAGACAGTTTGAGACATTACTCCCATGGAGAAAAGTGCTCGTGCTGCGTGTTGTATTCAATACCGATGCAATTTCTGTGTTTCATCAACACTCTGAACGTCCACAGATTACAGAATGCTTCCAATTGTGTTTCGAAAACTACTACTGGTCTCCCAGGAATCGATAAAAGCGTAGACAGTTTGAGACATTACTCCCATGGAGAAAAGTGCTCGTGGTGCGTGTTGTATTCAATACCGATGCAATTTCTGTGTTTCATCAACACTCTGAACGTCCACAGATTACAGAATGCTTCCAATTGTGTTTCGAAAACTACTACTGGTCTCCCAGGAATCGATAAAAGCGTAGACAGTTTGAGACATTACTCCCATGGAGAAAAGTGCTCGTGGTGCGTGTTGTATTCAATACCGATGCAATTTCTGTGTTTCATCAACACTCTGAACGTCTACAGATTACAGAATGCCTCCAATTGTGTTTCGAAAACTACTACTGGTCTCCCAGGAATCGATAAAAGCTTAGACAGTTTGAGACATTACTCCCATGGAGAAAAGTGCTCGTGGTGCGTGTTGTATTCAATACCGATGCAATTTCTGTGTTTCATCAACACTCTGAACGTCCACAGATTACAGAATGCCTCCAAATGTATTTCGAAAACTACTACTGGTCTCCCAGGAATCGATAAAAGCGTAGACAGTTTGAGACATTACTCCCATGGAGAAAAGTGCTCGTGGTGCGTGTTGTATTCAATACCGATGCAATTTCTGTGTTTCATCAACACTCTGAACGTCCACAGATTACAGAATGCTTCCAATTGTGTTTCGAAAACTACTACTGGTCTCCCAGGAATCGATAAAAGCGTAGACAGTTTGAGACATTACTCCCATGGAGAAAAATGCTCGTGGTGCGTGTTGTATTCAATACCGATGCAATTTCTGTGTTTCATCAACACTCTGAACGTCTACAGATTACAGAATGCCTCCAATTGTGTTTTGAAAACTACTACTGGTCTCCCAGGAATCGATAAAAGCGTAGACAGTTTGAGACATTACTCCCATGGAGAAAAGTGCTCGTGGTGCGTGTTGTATTCAATACCGATGCAATTTCTGTGTTTCATCAACACTCTGAACGTCCGCAGATTACAGAATGCCTCCAAATGTATTTCGAAAACTACTACTGGTCTCCCAGAAATCGATAAAAGCGTAGACAGTTTGAGACATTACTTCCATGGAGAAAAGTGCTCGTGGTGCGTGTTGTATTCAATACCGATGCAATTTCTGTGTTTCATCAACACTCTGAACGTCCACGGATTACAGAATGCTTCCAATTGTGTTTCGAAAACTACTACTGGTCTCCCAGGAATCGATAAAAGCGTAGACAGTTTGAGACATTACTCCCATGGAGAAAAGTGCTCGTGGTGCGTGTTGTATTCAATACCGATGCAATTTCTGTGTTTCATCAACACTCTGAACGTCTACAGATTACAGAATGCCTCCAATTGTGTTTCGAAAACTACTACTGGTCTCCCAGGAATCGATAAAAGCGTAGACAGTTTGAGACATTACTCCCATGGAGAAAAGTGCTCGTGGTGCGTGTTGTATTCAATACCGATGCAATTTCTGTGTTTCATCAACACTCTGAACGTCTACAGATTACAGAATGCCTCCAATTGTGTTTCGAAAACTACTACTGGTCTCCCAGGAATCGATAAAAGCGTAGACAGTTTGAGACATTACTCCCATGGAGAAAAGTGCTCGTGGTGCGTGTTGTATTCAATACCGATGCAATTTCTGTGTTTCATCAACACTCTGAACGTCCACAGATTACAGAAGGCTTCCAATTGTGTTTCGAAAACTACTACTGGTCTCCCAGGAATCGATAAAAGCGTAGACAGTTTGAGACATTACTCCCATGGAGAAAAGTGCTCGTGGTGTGTGTTGTATTCAATACCGATGCAATTTCTGTGTTTCATCAACACTCTGAACGTCCACAGATTACAGAATGCCTCCAAATGTATTTCGAAAACTACTACTGGTCTCCCAGGAATCGATAAAAGCGTAGACAGTTTGAGACATTACTCCCATGGAGAAAAGTGCTCGTGGTGCGTGTTGTATTCAATACCGATGCAATTTCTGTGTCTCATCAACACTCTGAACGTCT
The DNA here is from genome assembly GCF_023897955.1 of Schistocerca gregaria. Lineage (NCBI taxonomy): Eukaryota > Metazoa > Arthropoda > Insecta > Orthoptera > Acrididae > Schistocerca > Schistocerca gregaria. The sequence goes on along the minus strand of NC_064930.1, from coordinate 7,774,229 downwards.
ACAGATTACAGAATGCCTCCAATTGTGTTTCGAAAACTACTACTGGTCTCCCAGGAAACGATAAAAGCGTAGACAGTTTGAGACATTACTCCCATGGAAAAAAGTGCTCGTGGTGCGTGTTGTATTCAATACCGATGCAGTTTCTGTGTTTCATCAACACTCTGAACGTCTACAGATTACAGAATGCCTCCAATTGTGTTTCGAAAACTACTACTGGTCTCCCAGGAATCGATAAAAGCGTAGACAGTTTGAGACATTACTCCCATGGAGAAAAGTGCTCGTGGTGCGTGTTGTATTCAATACCGATGCAATTTCTGTGTTTCATCAACACTCTGAACGTCCACAGATTACAGAATGCTTCCAATTGTGTTTCGAAAACTACTACTGGTCTCCCAGGAATCGATAAAAGCGTAGACAGTTTGAGACATTACTCCCATGGAGAAAAGTGCTCGTGGTGCGTGTTGTATTCAATACCGATGCAATTTCTGTGTTTCATCAACACTCTGAACGTCCACAGATTACAGAATGCCTCCAAATGTATTTCGAAAACTACTACTGGTCTCCCAGGAATCGATAAAAGCGTAGACAGTTTGAGACATTACTCCCATGGAGAAAAGTGCTCGTGGTGCGTGTTGTATTCAATACCGATGCAATTTCTGAGTTTCATCAACACTCTGAACGTCCACAGATTACAGAATGCTTCCAATTGTGTTTCGAAAACTACTACTGGTCTCCCAGGAATCGATAAAAGCGTAGACAGTTTGAGACATTACTCCCATGGAGAAAAGTGCTCGTGGTGCGTGTTGTATTCAATACCGATGCAATTTCTGTGTTTCATCAACACTCTGAACGTCCACAGATTACAGAATGCTTCCAATTGTGTTTCGAAAACTACTACTGGTCTCCCAGGAATCGATAAAAGCGTAGACAGTTTGAGACATTACTCCCATGGAGAAAAGTGCTCGTGGTGCGTGTTGTATTCAATACCGATGCAATTTCTGTGTTTCATCAACACTCTGAACGTCCACAGATTACAGAATGCTTCCAATTGTGTTTCGAAAACTACTACTGGTCTCCCTGGAATCGATAAAAGCGTAGACAGTTTGAGACATTACTCCCATGGAGAAAAGTGCTCGTGGTGCGTGTTGTATTCAATACCGATGCAATTTCTGTGTTTCATCAACACTCTGAACGTCTACAGATTACAGAATGCCTCCAATTGTGTTTCGAAAACTACTACTGGTCTCCCAGGAATCGATAAAAGCGTAGACAGTTTGAGACATTACTCCCATGGAGAAAAGTGCTCGTGGTGCGTGTTGTATTCAATACCGATGCAATTTCTGTGTTTCATCAACACTCTGAACGTCCACAGATTACAGAATGCCTCCAAATGTATTTCGAAAACTACTACTGGTCTCCCAGGAATCGATAAAAGCGTAGACAGTTTGAGACATTACTCCCATGGAGAAAAGTGCTCGTGGTGCGTGTTGTATTCAATACCGATGCAATTTCTGTGTTTCATCAACACTCTGAACGTCCACAGATTACAGAATGCCTCCAAATGTATTTCGAAAACTACTACTGGTCTCCCAGGAATCGATAAAAGCGTAGACAGTTTGAGACATTACTCCCATGGAGAAAAGTGCTCGTGGTGCGTGTTGTATTCAATACCGATGCAATTTCTGTGTTTCATCAACACTCTGAACGTCCACAGATTACAGAATGCCTCCAAATGTATTTCGAAAACTACTACTGGTCTCCCAGGAATCGATAAAAGCGTAGACAGTTTGAGACATTACTCCCATGGAGAAAAGTGCTCGTGGTGCGTGTTGTATTCAATACCGATGCAATTTCTGTGTTTCATCAACACTCTGAACGTCCACAGATTACAGAATGCCTCCAAATGTATTTCGAAAACTACTACTGGTCTCCCAGGAATCGATAAAAGCGTAGACAGTTTGAGACATTACTCCCATGGAGAAAAGTGCTCGTGGTGCGTGTTGTATTCAATACCGATGCAATTTCTGTGTTTCATCAACACTCTGAACGTCCACAGATTACAGAATGCCTCCAAATGTATTTCGAAAACTACTACTGGTCTCCCAGGAATCGATAAAAGCGTAGACAGTTTGAGACATTACTCCCATGGAGAAAAGTGCTCGTGGTGCGTGTTGTATTCAATACCGATGCAATTTCTGTGTTTCATCAACACTCTGAACGTCCACAGATTACAGAATGCCTCCAAATGTATTTCGAAAACTACTACTGGTCTCCCAGGAATCGATAAAAGCGTAGACAGTTTGAGACATTACTCCCATGGAGAAAAGTGCTCGTGGTGCGTGTTGTATTCAATACCGATGCAATTTCTGTGTTTCATCAACACTCTGAACGTCCACAGATTACAGAATGCCTCCAAATGTATTTCGAAAACTACTACTGGTCTCCCAGGAATCGATAAAAGCGTAGACAGTTTGAGACATTACTCCCATGGAGAAAAGTGCTCGTGGTGCGTGTTGTATTCAATACCGATGCAATTTCTGTGTTTCATCAACACTCTGAACGTCCACAGATTACAGAATGCTTCCAATTGTGTTTCGAAAACTACTACTGGTCTCCCAGGAATCGATAAAAGCGTAGACAGTTTGAGACATTACTCCCATGGAGAAAAGTGCTCGTGGTGCGTGTTGTATTCAATACCGATGCAATTTCTGTGTTTCATCAACACTCTGAACGTCCACAGATTACAGAATGCTTCCAATTGTGTTTCGAAAACTACTACTGGTCTCCCAGGAATCGATAAAAGCGTAGACAGTTTGAGACATTACTCCCATGGAGAAAAGTGCTCGTGGTGCGTGTTGTATTCAATACCGATGCAATTTCTGTGTTTCATCAACACTCTGAACGTCCACAGATTACAGAATGCCTCCAAATGTATTTCGAAAACTACTACTGGTCTCCCAGGAATCGATAAAAGCGTAGACAGTTTGAGACATTACTCCCATGGAGAAAAGTGCTCGTGGTGCGTGTTGTATTCAATACCGATGCAATTTCTGTGTTTCATCTACACTCTGAACGTCCACAGATTACAGAATGCCTCCAAATGTATTTCGAAAACTACTACTGGTCTCCCAGGAATCGATAAAAGCGTAGACAGTTTGAGACATTACTCCCATGGAGAAAAGTGCTCGTGGTGCGTGTTGTATTCAATACCGATGCAATTTCTGTGTTTCATCAACACTCTGAACGTCCACAGATTACAGAATGCCTCCAAATGTATTTCGAAAACTACTACTGGTCTCCCAGGAATCGATAAAAGCGTAGACAGTTTGAGACATTACTCCCATGGAGAAAAGTGCTCGTGGTGCGTGTTGTATTCAATACCGATGCAATTTCTGTGTTTCATCAACACTCTGAACGTCCACAGATTACAGAATGCTTCCAATTGTGTTTCGAAAACTACTACTGGTCTCCCAGGAATCGATAAAAGCGTAGACAGTTTGAGACATTACTCCCATGGAGAAAAGTGCTCGTGGTGCATGTTGTATTCAATACCGATGCAATTTCTGTGTTTCATCAACACTCTGAACGTCCACAGATTACAGAATGCTTCCAATTGTGTTTCGAAAACTACTACTGGTCTCCCAGGAATCGATAAAAGCGTAGACAGTTTGAGACATTACTCCCATGGAGAAAAGTGCTCGTGGTGCGTGTTGTATTCAATACCGATGCAATTTCTGTGTTTCATCAACACTCTGAACGTCCACAGATTACAGAATGCTTCCAATTGTGTTTCGAAAACTACTACTGGTCTCCCAGGAATCGATAAAAGCGTAGACAGTTTGAGACATTACTCCCATGGAGAAAAGTGCTCGTGGTGCGTGTTGTATTCAATACCGATGCAATTTCTGTGATTCATCAACACTCTGAACGTCCACAGATTACAGAATGCCTCCAAATGTATTTCGAAAACTACTACTGGTCTCCCAGGAATCGATAAAAGCGTAGACAGTTTGAGACATTACTCACATGGAGAAAAGTGCTCGTGGTGCGTGTTGTATTCAATACCGATGCAATTTCTGTGTTTCATCAACACTCTGAACGTCCACAGATTACAGAATGCTTCCAATTGTGTTTCGAAAACTACTACTGGTCTCACAGGAATCGATAAAAGCGTAGACAGTTTGAGACATTACTCCCATGGAGAAAAGTGCTCGTGGTGCGTGTTGTATTCAATACCGATGCAATTTCTGTGTTTCATCAACACTCTGAACGTCCACAGATTACAGAATGCTTCCAATTGTGTTTCGAAAACTACTACTGGTCTCACAGGAATCGATAAAAGCGTAGACAGTTTGAGACATTACTCCCATGGAGAAAAGTGCTCGTGGTGCGTGTTGTATTCAATACCGATGCAATTTCTGTGTTTCATCAACACTCTGAACGTCCACAGATTACAGAATGCTTCCAATTGTGTTTCGAAAACTACTACTGGTCTCCCAGGAATCGATAAAAGCGTAGACAGTTTGAGACATTACTCCCATGGAGAAAAGTGCTCGTGGTGCGTGTTGTATTCAATACCGATGCAATTTCTGTGTTTCATCAACACTCTGAACGTCCACAGATTACAGAATGCCTCCAAATGTATTTCGAAAACTACTACTGGTCTCCCAGGAATCGATAAAAGCGTAGACAGTTTGAGACATTACTCCCATGGAGAAAAGTGCTCGTGGAGCGTGTTGTATTCAATACCGATGCAATTTCTGTGTTTCATCAACACTCTGAACGTCCACAGATTACAGAATGCCTCCAAATGTATTTCGAAAACTACTACTGGTCTCCCAGGAATCGATAAAAGCGTAGACAGTTTGAGACATTACTCCCATGGAGAAAAGTGCTCGTGGTGCGTGTTGTATTCAATACCGATGCAATTTCTGTGTTTCATCAACACTCTGAACGTCCACAGATTACAGAATGCTTCCAATTGTGTTTCGAAAACTACTACTGGTCTCCCAGGAATCGATAAAAGCGTAGACAGTTTGAGACATTACTCCCATGGAGAAAAGTGCTCGTGGTGCGTGTTGTATTCAATACCGATGCAATTTCTGTGTTTCATCAACACTCTGAACGTCCACAGATTACAGAATGCTTCCAATTGTGTTTCGAAAACTACTACTGGTCTCCCAGGAATCGATAAAAGCGTAGACAGTTTGAGACATTACTCCCATGGAGAAAAGTGCTCGTGGTGCGTGTTGTATTCAATACCGATGCAATTTCTGTGTTTCATCAACACTCTGAACGTCCACAGATTACAGAATGCTTCCAATTGTGTTTCGAAAACTACTACTGGTCTCCCAGGAATCGATAAAAGCGTAGACAGTTTGAGACATTACTCCCATGGAGAAAAGTGCTCGTGGTGCGTGTTGTATTCAATACCGATGCAATTTCTGTGTTTCATCAACACTCTGAACGTCCACAGATTACAGAATGCCTCCAAATGTATTTCGAAAACTACTACTGGTCTCCCAGGAATCGATAAAAGCGTAGACAGTTTGAGACATTACTCCCATGGAGAAAAGTGCTCGTGGTGCGTGTTGTATTCAATACCGATGCAATTTCTGTGTTTCATCAACACTCTGAACGTCCACAGATTACAGAATGCTTCCAATTGTGTTTCGAAAACTACTACTGGTCTCCCAGGAATCGATAAAAGCGTAGACAGTTTGAGACATTACTCCCATGGAGAAAAGTGCTCGTGGTGCGTGTTGTATTCAATACCGATGCAATTTCTGTGTTTCATCAACACTCTGAACGTCCACAGATTACAGAATGCTTCCAATTGTGTTTCGAAAACTACTACTGGTCTCCCAGGAATCGATAAAAGCGTAGACAGTTTGAGACATTACTCCCATGGAGAAAAGTGCTCGTGGTGCGTGTTGTATTCAATACCGATGCAATTTCTGTGTTTCATCAACACTCTGAACGTCCACAGATTACAGAATGCTTCCAATTGTGTTTCGAAAACTACTACTGGTCTCCCAGGAATCGATAAAAGCGTAGACAGTTTGAGACATTACTCCCATGGAGAAAAGTGCTCGTGGTGCGTGTTGTATTCAATACCGATGCAATTTCTGTGTTTCATCAACACTCTGAACGTCCACAGATTACAGAATGCTTCCAATTGTGTTTCGAAAACTACTACTGGTCTCCCAGGAATCGATAAAAGCGTAGACAGTTTGAGACATTACTCCCATGGAGAAAAGTGCTCGTGGTGCGTGTTGTATTCAATACCGATGCAATTTCTGTGTTTCATCAACACTCTGAACGTCCACAGATTACAGAATGCTTCCAATTGTGTTTCGAAAACTACTACTGGTCTCCCAGGAATCGATAAAAGCGTAGACAGTTTGAGACATTACTCCCATGGAGAAAAGTGCTCGTGGTGCGTGTTGTATTCAATACCGATGCAATTTCTGTGTTTCATCAACACTCTGAACGTCCACAGATTACAGAATGCCTCCAAATGTATTTCGAAAACTACTACTGGTCTCCCAGGAATCGATAAAAGCGTAGACAGTTTGAGACATTACTCCCATGGAGAAAAGTGCTCGTGGTGCGTGTTGTATTCAATACCGATGCAATTTCTGTGTTTCATCAACACTCTGAACGTCCACAGATTACAGAATGCTTCCAATTGTGTTTCGAAAACTACTACTGGTCTCCCAGGAATCGATAAAAGCGTAGACAGTTTGAGACATTACTCCCATGGAGAAAAGTGCTCGTGGTGCGTGTTGTATTCAATACCGATGCAATTTCTGTGTTTCATCAACACTCTGAACGTCCACAGATTACAGAATGCTTCCAATTGTGTTTCGAAAACTACTACTGGTCTCCCAGGAATCGATAAAAGCGTAGACAGTTTGAGACATTACTCCCATGGAGAAAAGTGCTCGTGGTGCGTGTTGTATTCAATACCGATGCAATTTCTGTGTTTCATCAACACTCTGAACGTCCACAGATTACAGAATGCTTCCAATTGTGTTTCGAAAACTACTACTGGTCTCCCAGGAATCGATAAAAGCGTAGACAGTTTGAGACATTACTCCCATGGAGAAAAGTGCTCGTGGTGCGTGTTGTATTCAATACCGATGCAATTTCTGTGTTTCATCAACACTCTGAACGTCCACAGATTACAGAATGCTTCCAATTGTGTTTCGAAAACTACTACTGGTTTCCCAGGAATCGATAAAAGCGTAGACAGATTGAGACATTACTCCCATGGAGAAAAGTGCTCGTGGTGCGTGTTGTATTCAATACCGATGCAATTTCTGTGTTTCATCAACACTCTGAACGTCCACAGATTACAGAATGCTTCCAATTGTGTTTCTAAAACTACTACTGGTCTCCCAGGAATCGATAAAAGCGTAGACAGTTTGAGACATTACTCCCATGGAGAAAAGTGCTCGTGGTGCGTGTTGTATTCAATACCGATGCAATTTCTGTGTTTCATCAACACTCTGAACGTCCACAGATTACAGAATGCCTCCAAATGTATTTCGAAAACTACTACTGGTCTCCCAGGAATCGATAAAAGCGTAGACAGTTTGAGACATTACTCCCATGGAGAAAAGTGCTCGTGGTGCGTGTTGTATTCAATACCGATGCAATTTCTGTGTTTCATCAACACTCTGAACGTCTACAGATTACAGAATGCCTCCAATTGTGTTTCGAAAACTACTACTGGTCTCCCAGGAATCGATAAAAGCGTAGACAGTTTGAGACATTACTCCCATGGAGAAAAGTGCTCGTGGTGCGTGTTGTATTCAATACCGATGCAATTTCTGTGTTTCATCAACACTCTGAACGTCTACAGATTACAGAATGCCTCCAATTGTGTTTCGAAAACTACTACTGGTCTCCCAGGAATCGATAAAAGCGTAGACAGTTTGAGACATTACTCCCATGGAGAAAAGTGCTCGTGGTGCGTGTTGTATTCAATACCGATGCAATTTCTGTGTTTCATCAACACTCTGAACGTCCACAGATTACAGAATGCTTCCAATTGTGTTTAGAAAACTACTACTGGTCTCCCAGGAATCGATAAAAGCGTAGACAGTTTGACACATTACTCCCATGGAGAAAAGTGCTCGTGGTGCGTGTTGTATTCAATACCGATGCAATTTCTGTGTTTCATCAACACTCTGAACGTCCACAGATTACAGAATGCCTCCAAATGTATTTCGAAAACTACTACTGGTCTCCCAGGAATCGATAAAAGCGTAGACAGTTTGAGACATTACTCCCATGGAGAAAAGTGCTCGTGGTGCGTGTTGTATTCAATACCGATGCAATTTCTGTGTTTCATCAACACTCTGAACGTCCACAGATTACAGAATGCTTCCAATTGTGTTTCGAAAACTACTACTGGTCTCCCAGGAATCGATAAAAGCGTAGACAGTTTGAGACATTACTCCCATGGAGAAAAGTGCTCGTGGTGCGTGTTGTATTCAATACCGATGCAATTTCTGTGTTTCATCAACACTCTGAACGTCCACAGATTACAGAATGCTTCCAATTGTGTTTCGAAAACTACTACTGGTCTCCCAGGAATCGATAAAAGCGTAGACAGTTTGAGACATTACTCCCATGGAGAAAAGTGCTCGTGCTGCGTGTTGTATTCAATACCGATGCAATTTCTGTGTTTCATCAACACTCTGAACGTCCACAGATTACAGAATGCTTCCAATTGTGTTTCGAAAACTACTACTGGTCTCCCAGGAATCGATAAAACCGTAGACAGTTTGAGACATTACTCCCATGGAGAAAAGTGCTCGTGGTGCGTGTTGTATTCAATACCGATGCAATTTCTGTGTTTCATCAACACTCTGAACGTCCACAGATTACAGAATGCTTCCAATTGTGTTTCGAAAACTACTACTGGTCTCCCAGGAATCGATAAAAGCGTAGACAGTTTGAGACATTACTCCCATGGAGAAAAGTGCTCGTGGTGCGTGTTGTATTCAATACCGATGCAATTTCTGTGTTTCATCAACACTCTGAACGTCTACAGATTACAGAATGCCTCCAATTGTGTTTCGAAAACTACTACTGGTCTCCCAGGAATCGATAAAAGCTTAGACAGTTTGAGACATTACTCCCATGGAGAAAAGTGCTCGTGGTGCGTGTTGTATTCAATACCGATGCAATTTCTGTGTTTCATCAACACTCTGAACGTCTACAGATTACAGAATGCCTCCAATTGTGTTTCGAAAACTACTACTGGTCTCCCAGGAATCGATAAAAGCGTAGACAGTTTGAGACATTACTCCCATGGAGAAAAGTGCTCGTGGTGCGTGTTGTATTCAATACCGATGCAATTTCTGTGTTTCATCAACACTCTGAACGTCCGCAGATTACAGAATGCCTCCAAATGTATTTCGAAAACTACTACTGGTCTCCCAGAAATCGATAAAAGCGTAGACAGTTTGAGACATTACTTCCATGGAGAAAAGTGCTCGTGGTGCGTGTTGTATTCAATACCGATGCAATTTCTGTGTTTCATCAACACTCTGAACGTCCACAGATTACAGAATGCCTCCAAATGTATTTCGAAAACTACTACTGGTCTCCCAGGAATCGATAAAAGCGTAGACAGTTTGAGACATTACTCCCATGGAGAAAAGTCCTCGTGGTGCGTGTTGTATTCAATACCGATGCAATTTCTGTGTTTCATCAACACTCTGAACGTCCACAGATTACAGAATGCTTCCAATTGTGTTTCGAAAACTACTACTGGTCTCCCAGGAATCGATAAAAGCGTAGACAGTTTGAGACATTACTCCCATGGAGAAAAGTGCTCGTGGTGCGTGTTGTATTCAATACCGATGCAATTTCTGTGTTTCATCAACACTCTGAACGTCCACAGATTACAGAATGCTTCCAATTGTGTTTCGAAAACTACTACTGGTCTCCCAGGAATCGATAAAAGCGTAGACACTTTGAGACATTACTCCCATGGAGAAAAATGCTCGTGGTGCGTGTTGTATTCAATACCGATGCAATTTCTGTGTTTCATCAACACTCTGAACGTCCACAGATTACAGAATGCCTCCAAATGTATTTCGAAAACTACTACTGGTCTCCCAGGAATCGATAAAAGCGTAGACAGTTTGAGACATTACTCCCATGGAGAAAAGTGCTCGTGGTGCGTGTTGTATTCAATACCGATGCAATTTCTGTGTTTCATCAACACTCTGAACGTCTACAGATTACAGAATGCCTCCAATTGTGTTTCGAAAACTACTACTGGTCTCCCAGGAATCGATAAAAGCGTAGACAGTTTGAGACATTACTCCCATGGAGAAAAGTGCTCGTGGTGCGTGTTGTATTTAATACCGATGCAATTTCTGTGTTTCATTAACACTCTGAACGTCCACAGATTACAGAATGCTTCCAATTGTGTTTCGAAAACTACTACTGGTCTCCCAGGAATCGATAAAAGCGTAGACAGTTTGAGACATTACTCCCATGGAGAAAAGTGCTCGTGGTGCGTGTTGTATTCAATACCGATGCAATTTCTGTGTTTCATCAACACTCTGAACGTCCACAGATTACAGAATGCCTCCAAATGTATTTCGAAAACTACTACTGGTCTCCCAGGAATCGATAAAAGCGTAGACAGTTTGAGACATTACTCCCATGGAGAAAAGTGCTCGTGGTGCGTGTTGTATTCAATAGCGATGCAATTTCTGTGTTTCATCAACACTCTGAACGTCTACAGATTACAGAATGCCTCCAATTGTGTTTCGAAAACTACTACTGGTCTCCCAGGAATCGATAAAAGCGTAGACAGTTTGAGACATTATTCCCATGGAGAAAAGTGCTCGTGGTGCGTGTTGTATTCAATACCGATTCAATTTCTGTGTTTCATCAACACTCTGAACGTCCACAGATTACAGAATGCCTCCAAATGTATTTCGAAAACTACTACTGGTCTCCCAGGAATCGATAAAAGCGTAGACAGTTTGAGACATTACTCCCATGGAGAAAAGTGCTCGTGGTGCGTGTTGTATTCAATACCGATGCAATTTCTGTGTTTCATCAACACTCTGAACGTCCACAGATTACAGAATGCTTGCAATTGTGTTTCGAAAACTACTACTGGTCTCCCAGGAATCGATAAAAGCGTAGACAGTTTGAGACATTACTCCCATTTAGAAAAATGCTCGTGGTGCGTGTTGTACTCAGTACCGATGCAATTTCTGTGTTTCATCAACACTCTGAACGTCTACAGATTACAGAATGCCTCCAATTGTGTTTCGAAAACTACTACTGGTCTCCCAGGAATCGATAAAAGTGTAGACAGTTTGAGACATTACTCCCATGGAGAAAAGTGCTCGTGGTGCGTGTTGTATTCAATACCGATGCAATTTCTGTGTTTCATCAACACTCTGAACGTCTACAGATTACAGAATGCCTCCAATTGTGTTTCGAAAACTACTATTGGTCTCCCAGGAATCGATAAAAGCGTAGACAGTTTGAGACATTACTCCCATGGAGAAAAGTGCTCGTGGTGCGTGTTGTATTCAATACCGATGCAATTTCTGTGTTTCATCAACACTCTGAACGTCCGCAGATTACAGAATGCCTCCAAATGTATTTCGAAAACTACTGCTGGTCTCCCAGAAATCGATAAAAGCGTAGACAGTTTGAGACATTACTTCCATGGAGAAAAGTGCTCGTGGTGCGTGTTGTATTCAATACCGATGCAATTTCTGTGTTTCATCAACACTCTGAACGTCCACGGATTACAGAATGCTTCCAATTGTGTTTCGAAAACTACTACTGGTCTCCCAAGAATCGATAAAAGCGTAGACAGTTTGAGACATTACTCCCATGGAGAAAAGTGCTCGTGGTGCGTGTTGTATTTAATACCGATGCAATTTCTGTGTCTCATTAACACTCTGAACGTCCACAGATTACAGAATGCTTCCAATTGTGTTTCGAAAACTACTACTGGTCTCCCAGGAATCGATAAAAGCGTAGACAGTTTGAGACATTACTCCCATGGAGAAAAATGCTCGTGGTGCGTGTTGTATTCAATACCGATGCAATTTCTGTGTTTCATCAACACTCTGTACGTCTACAGATTACAGAATGCCTCCAATTGTGTTTCGAAAACTACTACTGGTCTCCCAGGAATCGATAAAAGCGTAGACAGTTTGAGACATTACTCCCAAGGAGGAAAGTGCTCGTGGTGCGTGTTGTATTCAATACCGATGCAATTTCTGTGTTTCATCAACACTCTGAACGTCCACAGATTACAGAATGCCTCCAAATGTATTTCGAAAACTGCTACTGGTCTCCCAGGAATCGATAAAAGCGTAGACACTTTGAGACATTACTCCCATGGAGAAAAGTGCTCATGGTGCGTGTTGTATTCAATACCGATGGAATTTCTGTGTTTCATCAACACTCTGAACGTCCACAGATTACAGAATGCTTCCAATTGTGTTTCGAAAACTACTACTGGTCTCCCAGGAATCGATAAAAGCGTAGACAGTTTGAGACATTACTCCCATGGAGAAAAATGCTCGTGGTGCGTGTTGTATTCAATAACGATGCAATTTCTGTGTTTCATCAACACTCTGAACGTCCACAGATTACAGAATGCCTCCAAATGTATTTCGAAAACTACTACTGGTCTCCCAGGAATCGATAAAAGCGTAGACGGTTTGAGACATTACTCCCATGGAGAAAAGTGCTCGTGGTGCGTGTTGTATTCAATACCGATGCAATTTCTGTGTTTCATCAACACTCTTAACGTCTACAGATTACAGAATGCCTCCAATTGTGTTTCGAAAACTACTACTGGTCTCCCAGGAATCGATAAAAGCGTAGACAGTTTGAGACATTACTCCCATGGAGAAAAGTGCTCGTGGTGCGTGTTGTATTTAATACCGATGCAATTTCTGTGTTTCATTAACACTCTGAACGTCCACAGATTACAGAATGCTTCCAATTGTGTTTCGAAAACTACTACTGGTCTCCCAGGAATCGATAAAAGCGTAGACAGTTTGAGACATTACTCCCATGGAGAAAAGTGCTCGTGGTGCGTGTTGTATTCAATACCGATGCGATTTCTGTGTTTCATCAACACTCTGAACGTCCACAGATTACAGAATGCCTCCAAATGTATTTCGAAAACTACTACTGGTCTCCCACGAATCGATAAAAGCGTAGACAGTTTGAGACATTACTCCCATGGAGAAAAGTGCTCGTGGTGCGTGTTGTATTCAATACCGATGCAATTTCTGTGTTTCATCAACACTCTGAACGTCTACAGATTACAGAATGCCTCCAATTGTGTTTCGAAAGCTACTACTGGTCTCCCAGGAATCGATAAAAGCGTAGACAGTTTGAGACATTACTCCCATGGAGAAAAGTGCTCGTGGTGCGTGTTGTATTCAATACCGATGCAATTTCTGTGTTTCATCAACACTCTGAACGTCCACAGATTACAGAATGCCTCCAAATGTATTTCGAAAACTACTACTGGTCTCCCAGGAATCGATAAAAGCGTAGACAGTTTGAGACATTACTCCCATGGAGAAAAGTGCTCGTGGTGCGTGTTGTATTCAATACCGATGCAATTTCTGTGTTTCATCAACACTCTGAACGTCCACAGATTACAGAATGCTTCCAATTGTGTTTCGAAAACTACTACTGGTCTCCCAGGAATCGATAAAAGCGTAGACAGTTTGAGACATTACTCCCATGGAGAAAAATGCTCGTGGTGCGTGTTGTATTCAGTACCGATGCAATTTCTGTGTTTCATCAACACTCTGAACGTCTACAGATTACAGAATGCCTCCAAATGTATTTCGAAAACTACTACTGGTCTCCCAGGAATCGATAAAAGCGTAGACAGTTTGAGACATTACTCCCATGCAGAAAAGTGCTCGTGGTGCGTGTTGTATTCAATACCGATGCAATTTCTGTGTTTCATCAACACTCTGAACGTCTACAGATTACAGAATGCCTCCAATTGTGTTTCGAAAACTACTACTGGTCTCCCAGGAATCGATAAAAGCGTAGACAGTTTGAGACATTACTCCCATGGAGAAAAGTGCTCGTGGTGCGTGTTGTATTTAATACCGATGCAATTTCTGTGTTTCATTAACACTCTGAACGTCCACAGATTACAGAATGCTTCCAATTGTGTTTCGAAAACTACTACTGGTCTCCCAGGAATCGATAAAAGCGTAGACAGTTTGAGACATTACTCCCATGGAGAAAAGTGCTCGTGGTGCGTGTTGTATTCAATACCGATGCAATTTCTGTGTTTCATCAACACTCTGAACGTCCACAGATTACAGAATGCCTCCAAATGTATTTCGAAAACTACTACTGGTCTCCCAGGAATCGATAAAAGCGTAGACAGTTTGAGACATTACTCCCATGGAGAAAAATGCTCGTGGTGCGTGTTGGTTTCAGTACCGATGCAATTTCTGTGTTTCATCAACACTCTGAACGTCTACAGATTACAGAATGCCTCCAAATGTATTTCGAAAACTACTACTGGTCTCCCAGGAATCGATAAAAGCGTAGACAGTTTGAGACATTACTCCCATGGAGAAAAGTGCTCGTGGTGCGTGTTGTATTCAATACCGATGCAATTTCTGTGTTTCATCAACACTCTGAACGTCTACAGATTACAGAATGCCTCCAATTGTGTTTCGAAAACTACTACTGGTCTCCCAGGAATCGATAAAAGCGTAGACAGTTTGAGACATTACTCCCATGGAGAAAAGTGCTCGTGGTGCGTGTTGTATTCAATACCGATGCAATTTCTGTGTTTCATCAACACTCTGAACGTCCACAGATTACAGAATGCTTCCAATTGTGTTTCGAAAACTACTACTGGTCTCCCAGGAATCGATAAAAGCGTAGACAGTTTGAGACATTACTCCCATGGAGAAAAATGCTCGTGGTGCATGTTGTATTCAATACCGATGCAATTTCTGTGTTTCATCAACACTCTGAACGTCCACAGATTACAGAATGCCTCCAAATGTATTTCGAAAACTACTACTGGTCTCCCAGGAATCGATAAAAGCGTAGACAGTTTGAGACATTACTCCCATGGAGAAAAGTGCTCGTGGTGCGTGTTGTATTCAATACCGATGCAATTTCTGTGTTTCATCAACACTCTGAACGTCTACAGATTACAGAATGCCTCCAATTGTGTTTCGAAAACTACTACTGGTCTCCCAGGAATCGATAAAAGCGTAGACAGTTTGAGACATTACTCCCATGGAGAAAAGTGCTCGTGGTGCGTGTTGTATTTAATACCGATGCAATTTCTGTGTTTCATTAACACTCTGAACGTCCACAGATTACAGAATGCTTCCAATTGTGTTTCGAAAACTACTACTGGTCTCCCAGGAATCGATAAAAGCGTAGACAGTTTGAGACATTACTCCCATGGAGAAAAATGCTCGTGGTGCGTGTTGTATTCAATACCGATGCAATTTCTGTGTTTCATCAACACTCTGAACGTCCACAGATTACAGAATGCCTCCAAATGTATTTCGAAAACTACTACTGGTCTCCCAGGAATCGATAAAAGCGTAGACAGTTTGAGACATTACTCCCATGGAGAAAAGTGCTCGTGGTGCGTGTTGTATTCAATACCGATGCAATTTCTGTGTTTCATCAACACTCTGAACGTCTACAGATTACAGAATGCCTCCAATTGTGTTTCGAAAACTACTACTGGTCTCCCAGGAATCGATAAAAGCGTAGACAGTTTGAGACATTACTCCCATGGAGAAAAGTGCTCGTGGTGCGTGTTGTATTCAATACCGATGCAATTTCTGTGTTTCATCAACACTCTGAACGTCCACAGATTACAGAATGCCTCCAAATGTATTTCGAAAACTACTACTGGTCTCCCAGGAATCGATAAAAGCGTACACAGTTTGAGACATTACTCCCATGGAGAAAAGTGCTCGTGGTGCGTGTTGTATTCAATACCGATGCAATTTCTGTGTTTTCATCAACACTCTGAACGTCCACAGATTACAGAATGCTTCCAATTGTGTTTCGAAAACTACTACTGGTCTCCCAGGAATCGATAAAAGCGTAGACAGTTTGAGACATTACTCCCATTTAGAAAAAATGCTCGTGGTGCGTGTTGTATTCAGTACCGATGCAATTTCTGTGTTTCATCAACACTCTGAACGTCTACAGATTACAGAATGCCTCCAATTGTGTTTCGAAAACTACTACTGGTCTCCCAGGAATCGATAAAAGCGTAGACAGTTTGAGACATTACTCCCATGGAGAAAAGTGCTCGTGGTGCGTGTTGTATTCAATACCGATGCAATTTCTGTGTTTCATCAACACTCTGATCGTCCACAGATTACAGAATGCCTCCAAATGTATTTCGAAAACTACTACTGGTCTCCCAGGAATCGATAAAAGCGTAGACAGTTTGAGACATTACTTCCATGGAGAAAAGAGCTCGTGGTGCGTGTTGCATTCAATACCGATGCAATTTCTGTGTTTCATCAACACTCAGAACGTCCACAGATTACAGAATGCTTCCAATTGTGTTTCGAAAACTACTACTGGTCTCCCAGGAATCGATAAAAGCGTAGACAGTTTGAGACATTACTCCATGGAGATAAGTGCTCGTGGTGCGTGTTGTATTTAATACCGATGCAATTTCTGTGTTTCATTAACACTCTGAACGTCCACAGATTACAGAATGCTTCCAGTTGTGTTTCGAAAACTACTACTGGTCTCCCAGGAATCGATAAAAGCGTAGACAGTTTGAGACATTACTCCCATGGAGAAAAGAGCTCGTGGTGCGTGTTGTATTCAATACCGATGCAATTTCTGTGTTTCATCAACACTCTGAACGTCCACAGATTACAGAATGCTTCCAATTGTGTTTCGAAAACTACTACTGGTCTCCCAGGAATCGATAAAAGCGTAGACAGTTTGAGACATTACTCCCATGGAGAAAAGTGCTCGTGGTGCGTGTTGTATTCAATACCGATGCAATTTCTGTGTTTCATCAACACTCTGAACGTCCACAGATTACAGAATGCTTCCAATTGTGTTTCGAAAACTACTACTGGTCTCCCAGGAATCGATAAAAGCGTAGACAGTTTGAGACATTACTCCCATGGAGAAAAATGCTCGTGGTGCGTGTTGTATTCAATAACGATGCAATTTCTGTGTTTCATCAACACTCTGAACGTCCACAGATTACAGAATGCCTCCAAATGTATTTCGAAAACTACTACTGGTCTCCCAGGAATCGATAAAAGCGTAGACGGTTTGAGACATTACTCCCATGGAGAAAAGTGCTCGTGGTGCGTGTTGTATTCAATACCGATGCAATTTCTGTGTTTCATCAACACTCTTAACGTCTACAGATTACAGAATGCCTCCAATTGTGTTTCGAAAACTACTACTGGTCTCCCAGGAATCGATAAAAGCGTAGACAGTTTGAGACATTACTCCCATGGAGAAAAGTGCTCGTGGTGCGTGTTGTATTTAATACCGATGCAATTTCTGTGTTTCATTAACACTCTGAACGTCCACAGATTACAGAATGCTTCCAATTGTGTTTCGAAAACTACTACTGGTCTCCCAGGAATCGATAAAAGCGTAGACAGTTTGAGACATTACTCCCATGGAGAAAAGTGCTCGTGGTGCGTGTTGTATTCAATACCGATGCAATTTCTGTGTTTCATCAACACTCTGAACGTCCACAGATTACAGAATGCCTCCAAATGTATTTCGAAAACTACTACTGGTCTCCCACGAATCGATAAAAGCGTAGACAGTTTGAGACATTACTCCCATGGAGAAAAGTGCTCGTGGTGTGTGTTGTATTCAATACCGATGCAATTTCTGTGTTTCATCAACACTCTGAACGTCTACAGATTACAGAATGCCTCCAATTGTGTTTCGAAAGCTACTACTGGTCTCCCAGGAATCGATAAAAGCGTAGACAGTTTGAGACATTACTGCCATGGAGAAAAGTGCTCGTGGTGCGTGTTGTATTCAATACCGATGCAATTTCTGTGTTTCATCAACACTCTGAACGTCCACAGATTACAGAATGCCTCCAAATGTATTTCGAAAACTACTACTGGTCTCCCAGGAATCGATAAAAGCGTAGACAGTTTGAGACATTACTCCCATGGAGAAAAGTGCTCGTGGTGCGTGTTGTATTCAATACCGATGCAATTTCTGTGTTTCATCAACACTCTGAACGTCCACAGATTACAGATTGCTTCCAATTGTGTTTCGAAAACTACTACTGGTCTCCCCAGGAATCGATAAAAGCGTAGACAGTTTGAGACATTACTCCCATGGAGAAAAATGGTCGTGGTGCGTGTTGTATTCAGTACCGATGCAATTTCTGTGTTTCATCAACACTCTGAACGTCTACAGATTACAGAATGCCTCCAAATGTATTTCGAAAACTACTACTGGTCTCCCAGGAATCGATAAAAGCGTAGACAGTTTGAGACATTACTCCCATGGAGAAAAGAGCTCGTGGTGCGTGTTGTATTCAATACCGATGCAATTTCTGTGTTTCATCAACACTCTGAACGTCTACACATTACAGAATGCCTCCAATTGTGTTTCGAAAACTACTACTGGTCTCCCAGGAATCGATAAAAGCGTAGACAGTTTGAGACATTACTCCCATGGAGAAAAGTGTTCGTGGTGCGTGTTGTATTTAATACCGATGCAATTTCTGTGTTTCATTAACACTCTGAACGTCCCACAGATTACAGAATGCTTCCAATTGTGTTTCGAAAACTACTACTGGTCTCCCAGGAATCGATAAAAGCGTAGACAGTTTGAGACATTACTCCCATGGAGAAAAGTGCTCGTGGTGCGTGTTGTATTCAATACCGATGCAATTTCTGTGTTTCATCAACACTCTGAACGTCCACAGATTACAGAATGCCTCCAAATGTATTTCGAAAACTACTACTGGTCTCCAACGAATCGATAAAAGCGTAGACAGTTTGAGACATTACAACACGCGATCTAGTGTCGTGGTGCGTGTTGTATTCAATACCGATGCAATTTCTGTGTTTCATCAACACTCTGAACGTCTACAGATTACAGAATGCCTCCAATTGTGTTTCGAAAACTACTACTGGTCTCCCAGGAATCGATAAAAGCGTAGACAGTTTGAGACATTACTCCCATGGAGAAAAGTGCTCGTGGTGCGTGTTGTATTCAATACCGATGCAATTTCTGTGTTTCATCAACACTCTGAACGTCCACAGATTACAGAATGCCTCCAAATGTATTTCGAAAACTACTACTGGTCTCCCAGGAATCGATAAAAGCGTAGACAGTTTGAGACATTACTCCCATGGAGAAAAGTGCTCGTGGTGCGTGTTGTATTCAATACCGATGCAATTTCTGTGTTTCATCAACACTCTGAACGTCCACAGATTACAGAACGCTTCCAATTGTGTTTCGAAAACTACTACTGGTCTCCCAGGAATCGATAAAATCGTAGACAGTTTGAGACATTACTCCCATGGAGAAAAATGCTCGTGGTGCGTGTTGTATTCAGTACCGATGCAATTTCTGTGTTTCATCAACACTCTGAACGTCTACAGATTACAGAATGCCGCCAAATGTATTTCGAAAACTACTACTGGTCTCCCAGGAATCGATAAAAGCGTAGACAGTTTGAGACATTACTCCCATGGAGAAAAGTGCTCGTGGTGCGTGTTGTATTCAATACCGATGCAATTTCTGTGTTTCATCAACACTCTGAACGTCTACAGATTACAGAATGCCTCCAATTGTGTTTCGAAAACTACTACTGGTCTCCCAGGAATCGATAAAAGCGTAGACAGTTTGAGACATTACTCCCATGGAGAAAAGTGCTCGTGGTGCGTGTTGTATTCAATACCGATGCAATTTCTGTGTTTCATCAACACTCTGAACGTCCACAGATTACAGAATGCTTCCAATTGTGTTTCGAAAACTACTACTGGTCTCCCAGGAATCGATAAAAGCGTAGACAGTTTGAGACATTACTCCCATGGAGAAAAATGCTCGTGGTGCGTGTTGTATTCAATACCGATGCAATTTCTGTGTTTCATCAACACTCTGAACGTCCACAGATTACAGAATGCCTCCAAATGTATTTCGAAAACTACTACTGGTCTCCCAGGAATCGATAAAAGCGTAGACAGTTTGAGACATTACTCCCATGGAGAAAAGTGCTC
The DNA here is from genome assembly GCF_023897955.1 of Schistocerca gregaria. Taxonomy (NCBI): domain Eukaryota; kingdom Metazoa; phylum Arthropoda; class Insecta; order Orthoptera; family Acrididae; genus Schistocerca; species Schistocerca gregaria. The sequence continues at coordinate 7,753,941 of NC_064930.1, read as the reverse complement.
GTGGTGCGTGTTGTATTCAATACCGATGCAATTTCTGTGTTTCATCAACACTCTGAACGTCTACAGATTACAGAATGCCTCCAATTGTGTTTCGAAAACTACTACTGGTCTCCCAGGAATCGATAAAAGCGTAGACAGTTTGAGACATTACTCCCATGGAGAAAAGTGCTCGTGGTGCGTGTTGTATTCAATACCGATGCAATTTCTGTGTTTCATCAACACTCTGAACGTCTACAGATTACAGAATGCCTCCAATTGTGTTTCGAAAACTACTACTGGTCTCCCAGGAATCGATAAAAGCGTAGACAGTTTGAGACATTACTCCCATGGAGAAAAGTGCTCGTGGTGCGTGTTGTATTCAATACCGATGCAATTTCTGTGTTTCATCAACACTCTGAACGTCCACAGATTACAGAATGCTTCCAATTGTGTTTCGAAAACTACTACTGGTCTCCCAGGAATCGATAAAAGCGTAGACAGTTTGAGACATTACTCCCATGGAGAAAAGAGCTCGTGGTGCGTGTTGTATTCAATACCGATGCAATTTCTGTGTTTCATCAACACTCTGAACGTCCACAGATTACAGAATGCTTCCAATTGTGTTTCGAAAACTACTACTGGTCTCCCAGGAATCGATAAAAGCGTAGACAGTTTGAGACATTACTCCCATGGAGAAAAGTGCTCGTGGTGCGTGTTGTATTCAATACCGATGCAATTTCTGTGTTTCATCAACACTCTGAACGTCCACAGATTACAGAATGCTTCCAATTGTGTTTCGAAAACTACTACTGGTCTCCCAGGAATCGATAAAAGCGTAGACAGTTTGAGACATTACTCCCATGGAGAAAAATGCTCGTGGTGCGTGTTGTATTCAATAACGATGCAATTTCTGTGTTTCATCAACACTCTGAACGTCCACAGATTACAGAATGCCTCCAAATGTATTTCGAAAACTACTACTGGTCTCCCAGGAATCGATAAAAGCGTAGACGGTTTGAGACATTACTCCCATGGAGAAAAGTGCTCGTGGTGCGTGTTGTATTCAATACCGATGCAATTTCTGTGTTTCATCAACACTCTTAACGTCTACAGATTACAGAATGCCTCCAATTGTGTTTCGAAAACTACTACTGGTCTCCCAGGAATCGATAAAAGCGTAGACAGTTTGAGACATTACTCCCATGGAGAAAAGTGCTCGTGGTGCGTGTTGTATTTAATACCGATGCAATTTCTGTGTTTCATTAACACTCTGAACGTCCACAGATTACAGAATGCTTCCAATTGTGTTTCGAAAACTACTACTGGTCTCCCAGGAATCGATAAAAGCGTAGACAGTTTGAGACATTACTCCCATGGAGAAAAGTGCTCGTGGTGCGTGTTGTATTCAATACCGATGCAATTTCTGTGTTTCATCAACACTCTGAACGTCCACAGATTACAGAATGCCTCCAAATGTATTTCGAAAACTACTACTGGTCTCCCACGAATCGATAAAAGCGTAGACAGTTTGAGACATTACTCCCATGGAGAAAAGTGCTCGTGGTGTGTGTTGTATTCAATACCGATGCAATTTCTGTGTTTCATCAACACTCTGAACGTCTACAGATTACAGAATGCCTCCAATTGTGTTTCGAAAGCTACTACTGGTCTCCCAGGAATCGATAAAAGCGTAGACAGTTTGAGACATTACTGCCATGGAGAAAAGTGCTCGTGGTGCGTGTTGTATTCAATACCGATGCAATTTCTGTGTTTCATCAACACTCTGAACGTCCACAGATTACAGAATGCCTCCAAATGTATTTCGAAAACTACTACTGGTCTCCCAGGAATCGATAAAAGCGTAGACAGTTTGAGACATTACTCCCATGGAGAAAAGTGCTCGTGGTGCGTGTTGTATTCAATACCGATGCAATTTCTGTGTTTCATCAACACTCTGAACGTCCACAGATTACAGATTGCTTCCAATTGTGTTTCGAAAACTACTACTGGTCTCCCAGGAATCGATAAAAGCGTAGACAGTTTGAGACATTACTCCCATGGAGAAAAATGGTCGTGGTGCGTGTTGTATTCAGTACCGATGCAATTTCTGTGTTTCATCAACACTCTGAACGTCTACAGATTACAGAATGCCTCCAAATGTATTTCGAAAACTACTACTGGTCTCCCAGGAATCGATAAAAGCGTAGACAGTTTGAGACATTACTCCCATGGAGAAAAGAGCTCGTGGTGCGTGTTGTATTCAATACCGATGCAATTTCTGTGTTTCATCAACACTCTGAACGTCTACACATTACAGAATGCCTCCAATTGTGTTTCGAAAACTACTACTGGTCTCCCAGGAATCGATAAAAGCGTAGACAGTTTGAGACATTACTCCCATGGAGAAAAGTGTTCGTGGTGCGTGTTGTATTTAATACCGATGCAATTTCTGTGTTTCATTAACACTCTGAACGTCCACAGATTACAGAATGCTTCCAATTGTGTTTCGAAAACTACTACTGGTCTCCCAGGAATCGATAAAAGCGTAGACAGTTTGAGACATTACTCCCATGGAGAAAAGTGCTCGTGGTGCGTGTTGTATTCAATACCGATGCAATTTCTGTGTTTCATCAACACTCTGAACGTCCACAGATTACAGAATGCCTCCAAATGTATTTCGAAAACTACTACTGGTCTCCAACGAATCGATAAAAGCGTAGACAGTTTGAGACATTACTCCCATGGAGAAAAGTGCTCGTGGTGCGTGTTGTATTCAATACCGATGCAATTTCTGTGTTTCATCAACACTCTGAACGTCTACAGATTACAGAATGCCTCCAATTGTGTTTCGAAAACTACTACTGGTCTCCCAGGAATCGATAAAAGCGTAGACAGTTTGAGACATTACTCCCATGGAGAAAAGTGCTCGTGGTGCGTGTTGTATTCAATACCGATGCAATTTCTGTGTTTCATCAACACTCTGAACGTCCACAGATTACAGAATGCCTCCAAATGTATTTCGAAAACTACTACTGGTCTCCCAGGAATCGATAAAAGCGTAGACAGTTTGAGACATTACTCCCATGGAGAAAAGTGCTCGTGGTGCGTGTTGTATTCAATACCGATGCAATTTCTGTGTTTCATCAACACTCTGAACGTCCACAGATTACAGAACGCTTCCAATTGTGTTTCGAAAACTACTACTGGTCTCCCAGGAATCGATAAAATCGTAGACAGTTTGAGACATTACTCCCATGGAGAAAAATGCTCGTGGTGCGTGTTGTATTCAGTACCGATGCAATTTCTGTGTTTCATCAACACTCTGAACGTCTACAGATTACAGAATGCCGCCAAATGTATTTCGAAAACTACTACTGGTCTCCCAGGAATCGATAAAAGCGTAGACAGTTTGAGACATTACTCCCATGGAGAAAAGTGCTCGTGGTGCGTGTTGTATTCAATACCGATGCAATTTCTGTGTTTCATCAACACTCTGAACGTCTACAGATTACAGAATGCCTCCAATTGTGTTTCGAAAACTACTACTGGTCTCCCAGGAATCGATAAAAGCGTAGACAGTTTGAGACATTACTCCCATGGAGAAAAGTGCTCGTGGTGCGTGTTGTATTCAATACCGATGCAATTTCTGTGTTTCATCAACACTCTGAACGTCCACAGATTACAGAATGCTTCCAATTGTGTTTCGAAAACTACTACTGGTCTCCCAGGAATCGATAAAAGCGTAGACAGTTTGAGACATTACTCCCATGGAGAAAAATGCTCGTGGTGCGTGTTGTATTCAATACCGATGCAATTTCTGTGTTTCATCAACACTCTGAACGTCCACAGATTACAGAATGCCTCCAAATGTATTTCGAAAACTACTACTGGTCTCCCAGGAATCGATAAAAGCGTAGACAGTTTGAGACATTACTCCCATGGAGAAAAGTGCTCGTGGTGCGTGTTGTATTCAATACCGATGCAATTTCTGTGTTTCATCAACACTCTGAACGTCTACAGATTACAGAATGCCTCCAATTGTGTTTCGAAAACTACTACTGGTCTCCCAGGAATCGATAAAAGCGTAGACAGTTTGAGACATTACTCCCATGGAGAAAAGTGCTCGTGGTGCGTGTTGTATTTAATACCGATGCAATTTCTGTGTTTCATTAACACTCTGAACGTCCACAGATTACAGAATGCTTCCAATTGTGTTTCGAAAACTACTACTGGTCTCCCAGGAATCGATAAAAGCGTAGACAGTTTGAGACATTACTCCCATGGAGAAGAATGCTCGTGGTGCGTGTTGTATTCAATACCGATGCAATTTCTGTGTTTCATCAACACTCTGAACGTCCACAGATTACAGAATGCCTCCAAATGTATTTCGAAAACTACTACTGGTCTCCCAGGAATCGATAAAAGCGTAGACAGTTTGAGACATTACTCCCATGGAGAAAAGTGCTCGTGGTGCGTGTTGTATTCAATACCGATGCAATTTCTGTGTTTCATCAACACTCTGAACGTCCACAGATTACAGAATGCTTCCAATTGTGTTTCGAAAACTACTACTGGTCTCCCAGGAATCGATAAAAGCGTAGACAGTTTGAGACATTACTCCCATTTAGAAAAATGCTCGTGGTGCGTGTTGTATTCAGTACCGATGCAATTTCTGTGTTTCATCAACACTCTGAACGTCTACAGATTACAGAATGCCTCCAATTGTGTTTCGAAAACTACTACTGGTCTCCCAGGAATCGATAAAAGCGTAGACAGTTTGAGACATTACTCCCATGGAGAAAAGTGCTCGTGGTGCGTGTTGTATTCAATACCGATGCAATTTCTGTGTTTCATCAACACTCTGAACGTCCACAGATTACAGAATGCCTCCAAATGTATTTCGAAAACTACTACTGGTCTCCCAGGAATCGATAAAAGCGTAGACAGTTTGAGACATTACTCCCATGGAGAAAAGAGCTCGTGGTGCGTGTTGTATTCAATACGGATGCAATTTCTGTGTTTCATCAACACTCTGAACGTCCACAGATTACAGAATGCTTCCAATTGTGTTTCGAAAACTACTACTGGTCTCCCAGGAATCGATAAAAGCGTAGACAGTTTGAGACATTACTCCCATGGAGAAAAGTGCTCGTGGTGCGTGTTGTATATAATACCGATGCAATTTCTGTGTTTCATTAACACTCTGAACGTCCACAGATTACAGAATGCTTCCAATTGTGTTTCGAAAACTACTACTAGTCTCCCAGGAATCGATAAAAGCGTAGACAGTTTGAGACATTACTCCCATGGAGAAAAGAGCTCGTGGTGCGTGTTGTATTCAATACCGATGCAATTTCTGTGTTTCATCAACACTCTGAACGTCCACAGATTACAGAATGCTTCCAATTGTGTTTCGAAAACTACTACTGGTCCCCCAGGAATCGATAAAAGCGTAGACAGTTTGAGACATTACTCCCATGGAGAAAAGTGCTCGTGGTGCGTGTTGTATTCAATACCGATGCAATTTCTGTGTTTCATCAACACTCTGAACGTCTACAGATTACAGAATGCCTCCAATTGTGTTTCGAAAACTACTACTGGTCTCCCAGGAATCGATAAAAGCGTAGACAGTTTGAGACATTACTCCCATGGAGAAAAGTGCTCGTGGTGCGTGTTGTATTCAATACCGATGCAATTTCTGTGTTTCATCAACACTCTGAACGTCCACAGATTACAGAATGCCTCCAAATGTATTTCGAAAACTACTACTGGTCTCCCAGGAATCGATAAAAGCGTAGACAGTTTGAGACATTACTCCCATGGAGAAAAGTGCTCGTGGTGCGTGTTGTATTCAATACCGATGGAATTTCTGTGTTTCATCAACACTCTGAACGTCCACAGATTACAGAATGCTTCCAATTGTGTTTCGAAAACTACTACTGGTCTCCCAGGAATCGATAAAAGCGTAGACAGTGTGAGACATTACTCCCATGGAGAAAAATGCTCGTGGTGCGTGTTGTATTCAATACCGATGCAATTTCTGTGTTTCATCAACACTCCGAACGTGCACAGATTACAGAATGCCTCCAAATGTATTTCCAAAACTACTACTGGTCTCCCAGGAATTGATAAAAGCGTAGACAGTTTGAGACATTACTCCCATGGAGAAAAGTGCTCGTGGTGCGTGTTGTATTCAATACCGATGCAATTTCTGTGTTTCATCAACACTCTGAACGTCCACAGATTACAGAATGCTTCCAATTGTGTTTCGAAAACTACTACTGGTCTCCCAGGAATCGATAAAAGCGTAGACAGTTTGAGACATTACTCCAATGGAGAAAAGTGCTCGTGGTGCGTGTTGTATTTAATACCGATGCAATTTCTGTGTTTCATCAACACTCTGAACGTCCACAGATTACAGAATGCTTCCAATTGTGTTTCGAAAACTACTGCTGGTCTCCCAGGAATCGATGAAAGCGTAGACAGTTTGAGACATTATTCCCATGGAGAAAAGTGCTCGTGGTGCGTGTTGTATTCAATACCGATGCAATTTCTGTGTTTCATCAACACTCTGAACGTCCACAGATTACAGAATGCTTCCAATTGTGTTTCGAAAACTACTGCTGGTCTCCCAGGAATCGATAAAAGCGTAGACAGTTTGAGACATTATTCCCATGGAGAAAAGTGCTCGTGGTGCGTGTTGTATTCAATACCGATGCAATTTCTGTGTTTCATCAACACTCTGAACGTCCACAGATTACAGAATGCCTCCAAATGTATTTCGAAAACTACTACTGGTCTCCCAGGAATCGATAAAAGCGTAGACAGTTTGAGACATTACTCCCATGGAGAAAAGTCCTCGTGGTGCGTGTTGTATTCAATACCGATGCAATTTCTGTGTTTCATCAACACTCTGAACGTCCACAGATTACAGAATGCCTCCAAATGTATTTCGAAAACTACTACTGGTCTCCCAGGAATCGATAAAAGCGTAGACAGTTTGAGACATTACTCCCATGGAGAAAAGTGCTCGTGGTGCGTGAACACGCGATCTAGTGTGCAATTTCTGTGTTTCATCAACACTCTGAACGTCTACAGATTACAGAATGCCTCCAATTGTGTTTCGAAAACTACTACTGGTCTCCCAGGAGTCGATAAAAGCGTAGACAGTTTGAGACATTACTCCCATAGAGAAAAGTGCTCGTGGTGCGTGTTGTATTCAATACCGATGCAATTTCTGTGTTTCATCAACACTCTGAACGTCCACAGATTACAGAATGCCTCCAAATGTATTTCGAAAACTACTACTGGTCTCCCAGGAATCGATAAAAGCGTAGACAGTTTGAGACATTACTCCCATGGAGGAAAGTGCTCGTGGTGCGTGTTGTATTCAATACCGATGCAATTTCAGTGTTTCATCAACACTCTGAACGTCCACAGATTACAGAATGCTTCCAATTGTGTTTCGAAAACTACTACTGGTCTCCCAGGAATCGATAAAAGCGTAGACAGTTTGAGACATTACTCCCATGGGGAAAAGTCCTCGTGGTGCGTGTTGTATTCAATACCGATGCAATTTCTGTGTTTCATCAACACTCTGAACGTCCACAGATTACAGAATGCCTCCAAATGTATTTCGAAAACTACTACTGGTCTCCCAGGAATCGATAAAAGCGTAGACAGTTTGAGACATTACTCCCATGGAGAAAAGTGCTCGTGGTGCGTGTTGTATTCAATACCGATGCAATTTCTGTGTTTCATCAACACTCTGAACGTCTACAGATTACAGAATGCCTCCAATTGTGTTTCGAAAACTACTACTGGTCTCCCAGGAGTCGATAAAAGCGTAGACAGTTTGAGACATTACTCCCATAGAGAAAAGTGCTCGTGGTGCGTGTTGTATTCAATACCGATGCAATTTCTGTGTTTCATCAACACTCTGAACGTCCACAGATTACAGAATGCCTCCAAATGTATTTCGAAAACTACTACTGGTCTCCCAGGAATCGATAAAAGCGTAGACAGTTTGAGACATTACTCCCATGGAGAAAAGTGCTCGTGGTGCTTGTTGTATTCAATACCGATGCAATTTCTGTGTTTCATCAACACTCTGAACGTCCACAGATTACAGAATGCTTCCAATTGTGTTTCGAAAACTACTACTGGTCTCCCAGGAATCGATAAAAGCGTAGACAGTTTGAGACATTACTCCCATGGAGAAAAGTCCTCGTGGTGCGTGTTGTATTCAATACCGATGCAATTTCTGTGTTTCATCAACACTCTGAACGTCCACAGATTACAGAATGCCTCCAAATGTATTTCGAAAACTACTACTGGTCTCCCAGGAATCGATAAAAGCGTAGACAGTTTGAGACATTACTCCCATGGAGAAAAGTGCTCGTGGTGCGTGTTGTATTCAATACCGATGCAATTTCTGTGTTTCATCAACACTCTGAACGTCCACAGATTACAGAATGCTTCCAATTGTGTTTCGAAAACTACTACTGGTCTCCCAGGAATCGATAAAAGCGTAGACAGTTTGAGACATTACTCCCATGGAGAAAAATGCTCGTGGTGCGTGTTGTATTCAATACCGATGCAATTTCTGTGTTTCATTAACACTCTGAACGTGCACAGATTACAGAATGCCTCCAATTGTGTTTCGAAAACTACTACTGGTCTCCCAGGAATCGATAAAAGCGTAGACAGTTTGAGACATTACTCCCATGGAGAAAAGTGCTCGTGGTGCGTGTTGTATTTAATACCGATGCAATTTCTGTGTTTCATTAACACTCTGAACGTCCACAGATTAGAGAATGCTTCCAATTGTGTTTCGAAAACTACTACTGGTCTCCCAGGAATAGATAAAAGCGTAGACAGTTTGAGACATTACTCCCATGGAGAAAAGTGCTCGTGGTGCGTGTTGTATTTAATACCGATGCAATTTCAGTGTTTCATTAACACTCTGAACGTCCACAGATTACAGAATGCTTCCAATTGTGTTTCGAAAACTACTACTGGTCTCCCAGGAATCGATAAAAGCGTAGACAGTTTGAGACATTACTCCCATGGAGAAAAATGCTCGTGGTGCGTGTTGTATTCAATACCGATGCAATTTCTGTGTTTCATCAACACTCTGAACGTCTACAGATTACAGAATGCCTCCAATTGTGTTTCGAAAACTACTACTGGTCTCCCAGGAATCGATAAAAGCGTAGACAGTTTGAGACATTACTCCCATGGAGAAAAGTGCTCGTAGTGCGTGTTGTATTCAATACCGATGCAATTTCTGTGTTTCATCAACACTCTGAACGTCCACAGATTACAGAATGCCTCCAAATGTATTTCGAAAACTACTACTGGTCTCCCAGGAATTGATAAAAGCGTAGACAGTTTGAGACATTACTCCCATGGAGAAAAGTGCTCGTGGTGCGTGTTGTATTCAATACCGATGCAATTTCTGTGTTTCATCAACACTCTGAACGTCCACAGATTACAGAATGCTTCCAATTGTGTTTCGAAAACTACTACTGGTCTCCCAGGAATCGATAAAAGCGTAGACAGTTTGAGACATTACTCCAATGGAGAAAAGTGCTCGTGGTGCGTGTTGTATTTAATACCGATGCAATTTCTGTGTTTCATCAACACTCTGAACGTCCACAGATTACAGAATGCTTCCAATTGTGTTTCGAAAACTACTGCTGGTCTCCCAGGAATCGATAAAAGCGTACACAGTTTGAGACATTATTCCCATGGAGAAAAGTGCTCGTGGTGCGTGTTGTATTCTATACCGATGCAATTTCTGTGTTTCATCAACACTCTGAACGTCCACAGATTACAGAATGCTTCCAAATGTATTTCGAAAACTACTACTGGTCTCCCAGGAATCGTTAAAAGCGTAGACAGTTTGAGACATTACTCCCATGGAGAAAAGTGCTCGTGGTGCGTGTTGTATTCAATACCGATGCAATTTCTGTGTTTCATCAACACTCTGAACGTCCACAGATTACAGAATGCTTCCAATTATGTTTCGAAAACTACTACTGGTCTCCCAGGAATCGATAAAAGCGTAGACAGTTTGAGACATTACTCCCATGGAGAAAAGTGCTCGTGGTGCGTGTTGTATTCAATACCGATGCAATTTCTGTGTTTCATCAACACTCTAAACGTCCTCAGATTACAGAATGCCTCCAAATGTATTTCGAAAACTACTACTGGTCTCCCAGGAATCGATGAAAGAGTAGACAGTTTGAGACATTACTCCCATGGAGAAAAGTGCTCGTGGTGCGTGTTGTATTCAATACCGATGCAATTTCTGTGTTTCATCAACACTCTGAACGTCCACAGATTACAGAATGCTTCCAATTGTGTTTCGAAAACTACTACTGGTCTCCCAGGAATCGATAAAAGCGTAGACAGTTTGAGACATTACTCCCATGGAGAAAAGTGCTCGTGGTGTGTTGTATTCAATACCGATGCAATTTCTGTGTTTCATCAACACTCTGAACGTCCACAGATTACAGAATGCCTCCAAATGTATTTCGAAAACTACAACTGGTCTCCCAGGAATCGATAAAAGCGTAGACAGTTTGAGACATTACTCCCATGGAGAAAAATGCGCATGGTGCGTGTTGTATTCAATACCGATGCAATTTCTGTGTTTCATCAACACTCTGAACGTCCACAGATTACAGAATGCCTCCAAATGTATTTCGAAAACTACTACTGGTCTCCCAGGAATCGATAAAAGCGTAGACAGTTTGAGACATTACTCCCATGGAGAAAAGTGCTCGTGGTGCGTGTTGTATTCAATACCGATGCAATTTCTGTGTTTCATCAACACTCTGAACGTCCACAGATTACAGAATGCTTCCAATTGTGTTTCGAAAACTACTACTGGTCTCCCAGGAATCGATAAAAGCGTAGACAGTTTGAGACATTACTCCCATGGAGAAAAGTCCTCGTGGTGCGTGTTGTATTCAATACCGATGCAATTTCTGTGTTTCATCAACACTCTGAACGTCCACAGATTACAGAATGCCTCCAAATGTATTTCGAAAACTACTACTGGTCTCCCAGGAATCGATAAAAGCGTAGACAGTTTGAGACATTACTCCCATGGAGAAAAGTGCTCGTGGTGCGTGTTGTATTCAATACCGATGCAATTTCTGTGTTTCATCAACACTCTGAACGTCTACAGATTACAGAATGCCTCCAATTGTGTTTCGAAAACTACTACTGGTCTCCCAGGAGTCGATAAAAGCGTAGACAGTTTGAGACATTACTCCCATAGAGAAAAGTGCTCGTGGTGCGTGTTGTATTCAATACCGATGCAATTTCTGTGTTTCATCAACACTCTGAACGTCCACAGATTACAGAATGCCTCCAAATGTATTTCGAAAACTACTACTGGTCTCCCAGGAATCGATAAAAGCGTAGACAGTTTGAGACATTACTCCCATGGAGGAAAGTGCTCGTGGTGCGTGTTGTATTCAATACCGATGCAATTTCTGTGTTTCATCAACACTCTGAACGTCCACAGATTACAGAATGCTTCCAATTGTGTTTCGAAAACTACTACTGGTCTCCCAGGAATCGATATAAGCGTAGACAGTTTGAGACATTACTCCCATGGGGAAAAGTCCTCGTGGTGCGTGTTGTATTCAATACCGATGCAATTTCTGTGTTTCATCAACACTCTGAACGTCCACAGATTACAGAATGCCTCCAAATGTATTTCGAAAACTACTACTGGTCTCCCAGGAATCGATAAAAGCGTAGACAGCTTGAGACATTACTCCCATGGAGAAAACTGCTCGTGGTGCGTGTTGTATTCAATACCGATGCAATTTCTGTGTTTCATCAACACTCTGAACGTCCACAGATTACAGAATGCTTCCAATTGTGTTTCGAAAACTACTGCTGGTCTCCCAGGAATCGATAAAAGCGTAGACAGTTTGAGACATTACTCCAATGGAGAAAAGTGCTCGTGGTGCGTGTTGTATTTAATACCGATGCAATTTCTGTGTTTCATCAACACTCTGAACGTCCACAGATTACAGAATGCTTCCAATTATGTTTCGAAAACTACTACTGGTCTCCCAGGAATCGATAAAAGCGTAGACAGTTTGAGACATTACTCCCATGGAGAAAAGTGCTCGTGGTGCGTGTTGTATTCAATACCGATGCAATTTCTGTGTTTCATCAACACTCTAAACTTCCTCAGATTACAGAATGCCTCCAAATGTATTTCGAAAACTACTACTGGTCTCCCAGGAATCTATGAAAGAGTAGACAGTTTGAGACATTACTCCCATGGAGAAAAGTGCTCGTGGTGCGTGTTGTATTCAATACCGATGCAATTTCTGTGTTTCATCAACACTCTGAACGTCCACAGATTACAGAATGCTTCCAATTGTGTTTCGAAAACTACTACTGGTCTCCCAGGAATCGATAAAAGCGTAGACAGTTTGAGACATTACTCCCATGGAGAAAAGTGCTCGTGGTGTGTTGTATTCAATACCGATGCAATTTCTGTGTTTCATCAACTCTCTGAACGTCCACAGATTACAGAATGCCTCCAAATGTATTTCGAAAACTACAACTGGTCTCCCAGGAATCGATAAAAGCGTAGACAGTTTGAGACATTACTCAAATGGAGAAAAATGCGCATGGTGCGTGTTGTATTCAATACCGATGCAATTTCTGTGTTTCATCAACACTCTGAACGTCCACAGATTACAGAATGCCTCCAAATGTATTTCGAAAACTACTACTGGTCTCCCAGGAATCGATAAAAGCGTAGACAGTTTGAGACATTACTCCCATGGAGAAAAGTGCTCGTGGTGCGTGTTGTATTCAATACCGATGCAATTTCTGTGTTTCATCAACACTCTGAACGTCCACAGATTACAGAATGCTTCCAATTGTGTTTCGAAAACTACTACTGGTCTCCCAGGAATCGATAAAAGCGTAGACAGTTTGAGACATTACTCCCATGGAGAAAAGTCCTCGTGGTGCGTGTTGTATTCAATACCGATGCAATTTCTGTGTTTCATCAACACTCTGAACGTCCACAGATTACAGAATGCCTCCAAATGTATTTCGAAAACTACTACTGGTCTCCCAGGAATCGATAAAAGCGTAGACAGTTTGAGACATTACTCCCATGGAGAAAAGTGCTCGTGGTGCGTGTTGTATTCAATACCGATGCAATTTCTGTGTTTCATCAACACTCTGAACGTCTACAGATTACAGAATGCCTCCAATTGTGTTTCGAAAACTACTACTGGTCTCCCAGGAGTCGATAAAAGCGTAGACAGTTTGAGACATTACTCCCATAGAGAAAAGTGCTCGTGGTGCGTGTTGTATTCAATACCGATGCAATTTCTGTGTTTCATCAACACTCTGAACGTCCACAGATTACAGAATGCCTCCAAATGTATTTCGAAAACTACTACTGGTCTCCCACGAATCGATAAAAGCGTAGACAGTTTGAGACATTACTCCCATGGAGGAAAGTGCTCGTGGTGCGTGTTGTATTCAATACCGATGCAATTTCTGTGTTTCATCAACACTCTGAACGTCCACAGATTACAGAATGCTTCCAATTGTGTTTCGAAAACTACTACTGGTCTCCCAGAAATCGATATAAGCGTAGACAGTTTGAGACATTACTCCCATGGGGAAAAGTCCTCGTGGTGCGTGTTGTATTCAATACCGATGCAATTTCTGTGTTTCATCAACACTCTGAACGTCCACAGATTACAGAATGCCTCCAAATGTATTTCGAAAACTACTACTGGTCTCCCAGGAATCGATAAAAGCGTAGACAGTTTGAGACATTACTCCCATGGAGAAAAGTGCTCGTGGTGCGTGTTGTATTCAATACCGATGCAATTTCTGTGTTTCATCAACACTCTGAACGTCCACAGATTACAGAATGCTTCCAATTGTGTTTCGAAAACTACTACTGGTCTCCCAGGAATCGATAAAAGCGTAGACAGTTTGAGACATTACTCCCATGGAGGAAAGTGCTCGTGGTGCGTGTTGTATTCAATACCGATGCAATTTCTGTGTTTCATCAACACTCTGAACGTCCACAGATTACAGAATGCTTCCAATTGTGTTTCGAAAACTACTACTGGTCTCCCAGGAATCGATAAAAGCGTAGACAGTTTGAGACATTACTCCCATGGAGAAAAGTCCTCGTGGTGCGTGTGGTATTCAATACCGATGCAATTTCTGTGTTTCATCAACACTCTGAACGTCCACAGATTACAGAATGCCTCCAAATGTATTTCGAAAACTACTACTGGTCTCCCAGGAATCGATAAAAGCGTAGACAGTTTGAGACATTACTCCCATGGAGAAAAGTGCTCGTGGTGCGTGTTGTATTCAATACCGATGCAATTTCTGTGTTTCATCAACACTCTGAACGTCCACAGATTACAGAATGGCTCCAAATGTATTTCGAAAACTACTACTGGTCTCCCAGGAATCGATAAAAGCGTAGACAGTTTGAGACATTACTCCCATGGAGAAAAGTGCTCGTGGTGCGTGTTGTATTCAATACCGATGCAATTTCTGTGTTTCATCAACACTCTGAACGTCCACAGATTACAGAATGCTTCCAATTGTGTTTCGAAAACTACTACTGGTCTCCCAGGAATCGATAAAAGCGTAGACAGTTTGAGACATTACTCCCATGGAGAAAAGTGCTCGTGGTGCGTGTTGTATTCAATACCGATGCAATTTCTGTGTTTCATCAACACTCTGAACGTCCACAGATTACAGAATGCCTCCAAATGTATTTCGAAAACTACTACTGGCCTCCCAGGAATCGATAAAAGCGTAGACAGTTTGAGACATTACTCCCATGGAGAAAAGTGCTCGTGATGCGTGTTGTATTCAATACCGATGCAATTTCTGTGTTTCATCAACACTCTGAACGTCCACAGATTACAGAATGCCTCCAAATGTATTTCGAAAACTACTACTGGTCTCCCAGGAATCGATAAAAGCGTAGACAGTTTGAGACATTACTCCCATGGAGAAAAATGCGCATGGTGCGTGTTGTATTCAATACCGATGCAATTTCTGTGTTTCATCAACACTCTGAACGTCCACAGATTACAGAATGCTTCCAATTGTGTTTCGAAAACTACTACTGGTCTCCCAGGAATCGATAAAAGCGTAGACAGTTTGAGACATTACTCCCATGGAGAAAAGTGCTCGTGGTGCGTGTTGTATTCAATACCGATGCAATTTCTGTGTTTCATCAACACTCTGAACGTCCACAGATTACAGAATGCCTCCAAATGTATTTCGAAAACTACTACTGGTCTCCCAGGAATCGATAAAAGCGTAGACAGTTTGAGACATTACTCCCATGGAGAAAAGTGCTCGTGGTGCGTGTTGTATTCAATACCGATGCAATTTCTGTGTTTCATCAACACTCTGAACGTCCACAGATTACAGAATGCCTCCAAATGTATTTCGAAAACTACTACTGGTCTCCCAGGAATCGATAAAAGCGTAGACAGTTTGAGACATTACTCCCATGGAGAAAAATGCGCATGGTGCGTGTTGTATTCAATACCGATGCAATTTCTGTGTTTCATCAACACTCTGAACGTCCACAGATTACAGAATCCTCCAAATGTATTTCGAAAACTACTACTGGTCTCCCAGGAATCGATAAAAGCGTAGACAGTTTGAGACATTACTCCCATGGAGAAAAATGCGCATGGTGCGTGTTGTATTCAATCCCGATGCAATTTCTGTGTTTCATCAACACTCTGAACGTCCACAGATTACAGAATGCTTCCAATTGTGTTTCGAAAACTACTACTGGTCTCCCAGGAATCGATAAAAGCGTAGACAGTTTGAGACATTACTCCCATGGAGAAAAGTCCTCGTGGTGCGTGTTGTATTCAATACCGATGCAATTTCTGTGTTTCATCAACACTCTGAACGTCCACAGATTACAGAATGCCTCCAAATGTATTTCGAAAACTACTACTGGTCTCCCAGGAATCGATAAAAGCGTAGACAGTTTGAGACATTACTCCCATGGAGAAAAGTGCTCGTGGTGCGTGTTGTATTCAATACCGATGCAATTTCTGTGTTTCATCAACACTCTGAACGTCTACAGATTACAGAATGCCTCCAATTGTGTTTCGAAAACTACTACTGGTCTCCCAGGAGTCGATAAAAGCGTAGACAGTTTGAGACATTACTCCCATAGAGAAAAGTGCTCGTGGTGCGTGTTTGTATTCAATACCGATGCAATTTCTGTGTTTCATCAACACTCTGAACGTCCACAGATTACAGAATGCCTCCAAATGTATTTCGAAAACTACTACTGGTCTCCCACGAATCGATAAAAGCGTAGACAGTTTGAGACATTACTCCCATGGAGGAAAGTGCTCGTGGTGCGTGTTGTATTCAATACCGATGCAATTTCTGTGTTTCATCAACACTCTGAACGTCCACAGATTACAGAATGCTTCCAATTGTGTTTCGAAAACTACTACTGGTCTCCCAGGAATCGATATAAGCGTAGACAGTTTGAGACATTACTCCCATGGGGAAAAGTCCTCGTGGTGCGTGTTGTATTCAATACCGATGCAATTTCTGTGTTTCATCAACACTCTGAACGTCCACAGATTACAGAATGCCTCCAAATGTATTTCGAAAACTACTACTGGTCTCCCAGGAATCGATAAAAGCGTAGACAGTTTGAGACATTACTCCCATGGAGAAAAGTGCTCGTGGTGCGTGTTGTATTCAATACCGATGCAATTTCTGTGTTTCATCAACACTCTGAACGTCCACAGATTACAGAATGCTTCCAATTGTGTTTCGAAAACTACTACTGGTCTCCCAGGAATCGATAAAAGCGTAGACAGTTTGAGACATTACTCCCATGGAGGAAAGTGCTCGTGGTGCGTGTTGTATTCAATACCGATGCAATTTCTGTGTTTCATCAACACTCTGAACGTCCACAGAACACGCGATCTAGTGTATTGTGTTTCGAAAACTACTACTGGTCTCCCAGGAATCGATAAAAGCGTAGACAGTTTGAGACATTACTCCCATGGAGAAAAGTCCTCGTGGTGCGTGTGGTATTCAATACCGATGCAATTTCTGTGTTTCATCAACACTCTGAACGTCCACAGATTACAGAATGCCTCCAAATGTATTTCGAAAACTACTACTGGTCTCCCAGGAATCGATAAAAGCGTAGACAGTTTGAGACATTACTCCCATGGAGAAAAGTGCTCGTGGTGCGTGTTGTATTCAATACCGATGCAATTTCTGTGTTTCATCAACACTCTGAACGTCCACAGATTACAGAATGGCTCCAAATGTATTTCGAAAACTACTACTGGTCTCCCAGGAATCGATAAAAGCGTAGACAGTTTGAGACATTACTCCCATGGAGAAAAGTGCTCGTGGTGCGTGTTGTATTCAATACCGATGCAATTTCTGTGTTTCATCAACACTCTGAACGTCCACAGATTACAGAATGCTTCCAATTGTGTTTCGAAAACTACTACTGGTCTCCCAGGAATCGATAAAAGCGTAGACAGTTTGAGACATTACTCCCATGGAGAAAAGTGCTCGTGGTGCGTGTTGTATTCAATACCGATGCAATTTCTGTGTTTCATCAACACTCTGAACGTCCACAGATTACAGAATGCCTCCAAATGTATTTCGAAAACTACTACTGGCCTCCCAGGAATCGATAAAAGCGTAGACAGTTTGAGACATTACTCCCATGGAGAAAAGTGCTCGTGATGCGTGTTGTATTCAATACCGATGCAATTTCTGTGTTTCATCAACACTCTGAACGTCCACAGATTACAGAATGCCTCCAAATGTATTTCGAAAACTACTACTGGTCTCCCAGGAATCGATAAAAGCGTAGACAGTTTGAGACATTACTCCCATGGAGAAAAATGCGCATGGTGCGTGTTGTATTCAATACCGATGCAATTTCTGTGTTTCATCAACACTCTGAACGTCCACAGATTACAGAATGCTTCCAATTGTGTTTCGAAAACTACTACTGGTCTCCCAGGAATCGATAAAAGCGTAGACAGTTTGAGACATTACTCCCATGGAGAAAAGTGCTCGTGGTGCGTGTTGTATTCAATACCGATGCAATTTCTGTGTTTCATCAACACTCTGAACGTCCACAGATTACAGAATGCCTCCAAATGTATTTCGAAAACTACTACTGGTCTCCCAGGAATCGATAAAAGCGTAGACAGTTTGAGACATTACTCCCATGGAGAAAAGTGCTCGTGGTGCGTGTTGTATTCAATACCGATGCAATTTCTGTGTTTCATCAACACTCTGAACGTCCACAGATTACAGAATGCCTCCAAATGTATTTCGAAAACTACTACTGGTCTCCCAGGAATCGATAAAAGCGTAGACAGTTTGAGACATTACTCCCATGGAGAAAAATGCGCATGGTGCGTGTTGTATTCAATACCGATGCAATTTCTGTGTTTCATCAACACTCTGAACGTCCACAGATTACAGAATCCTCCAAATGTATTTCGAAAACTACTACTGGTCTCCCAGGAATCGATAAAAGCGTAGACAGTTTGAGACATTACTCCCATGGAGAAAAATGCGCATGGTGCGTGTTGTATTCAATCCCGATGCAATTTCTGTGTTTCATCAACACTCTGAACGTCCACAGATTACAGAATGCCTCCAAATGTATTTCGAAAACTACTACTACTCTCCCAGGAATCGATAAAAGCGTAGACAGTTTGCGACATTACTCCCATGGAGAAAAGTGCTCGTGGTGTGTGTTGTATTCAATACCGATGCAATTTCTGTGTTTCATCAACACTCTGAACGTCCACAGATTACAGAATGCCTCCAAATGTATTTCGAAAACTACTACTGGTCTCCCAGGAATCGATAAAAGCGTAGACAGTTTGAGACATTACTCCCATGGAGAAAAGTGCTCGTGGTGCGTGTTGTATTCAATACCGATGCAATTTCTGTGTTTCATCAACACTCTGAACGTCTACAGATTACAGAATGCCTCCAATTGTGTTTCGAAAACTACTACTGGTCTCCCAGGAGTCGATAAAAGCGTAGACAGTTTGAGACATTACTCCCATAGAGAAAAGTGCTCGTGGTGCGTGTTGTATTCAATACCGATGCAATTTCTGTGTTTCATCAACACTCTGAACGTCTACAGATTACAGAATGCCTCCAAATGTATTTCGAAAACTACTACTGGTCTCCCAGGAATCGATAAAAGCGTAGACAGTTTGAGACATTACTCCCATGGAGGAAAGTGCTCGTGGTGCGTGTTGTATTCAATACCGATGCAATTTCTGTGTTTCATCAACACTCTGAACGTCCACAGATTACAGAATGCTTCCAATTGTGTTTCGAAAACTACTACTGGTCTCCCAGGAATCGATATAAGCGTAGACAGTTTGAGACATTACTCCCATGGGGAAAAGTCCTCGTGGTGCGTGTTGTATTCAATACCGATGCAATTTCTGTGTTTCATCAACACTCTGAACGTCCACAGATTACAGAGTGCCTCCAAATGTATTTCGAAAACTACTACTGGTCTCCGAGGAATCGATAAAAGCGTAGACAGTTTGAGACATTACTCCCATGGAGAAAAGTGCTCGTGGTGCGTGTTGTATTCAATCCCGATGCAATTTCTGTGTTTCATCAACACTCTGAACGTCCACAGATTACAGAATCCTCCAAATGTATTTCGAAAACTACTACTGGTCTCCCAGGAATCGATAAAAGCGTAGACAGTTTGAGACATTACTCCCATGGAGAAAAGTGCTCGTGGTGCGTGTTGTATTCAATACCGATGCAATTTCTGTGTTTCATCAACACTCTGAACGTCCACAGATTACAGAATGCCTCCAAATGTATTTCGAAAACTACTACTGGTCTCCCAGGAATCGATAAAAGAGTAGACAGTTTGAGACATTACTCCCATGGAGGAAAGTGCTCGTGGTGCGTGTTGTATTCAATACCGATGCAATTTCTGTGTTTCATCAACACTCTGAACGTCCACAGATTACAGAATGCTTCCAATTGTGTTTCGAAAACTACTACTGGTCTCCCAGGAATCGATAAAAGCGTAGACAGTTTGAGACATTACTCCCATGGAGAAAAGTCCTCGTGGTGCGTGTTGTATTCAATACCGATGCAATTTCTGTGTTTCATCAACACTCTGAACGTCCACAGATTACAGAATGCCTCCAAATGTATTTCGAAAACTACTACTGGTCTCCCAGGAATCGATAAAAGCGTAGACAGTTTGAGACATTACTCCCATGGAGAAAAGTGCTCGTGGTGCGTGTTGTATTCAATACCGATGCAATTTCTGTGTTTCATCAACACTCTGAACGTCCACAGATTACAGAATGCCTCCAAATGTATTTCGAAAACTACTACTGGTCTCCCAGGAATCGATAAAAGCGTAGACAGTTTGAGACATTACTCCCATGGAGGAAAGTGCTCGTGGTGCGTGTTGTATTCAATACCGATGCAATTTCTGTGTTTCATCAACACTCTGAACGTCCACAGATTACAGAATGGCTCCAAATGTATTTCGAAAACTACTACTGGTCTCCCAGGAATCGATAAAAGCGTAGACAGTTTGAGACATTACTCCCATGGAGGAAAGTGCTCGTGGTGCGTGTTGTATTCAATACCGATGCAATTTCTGTGTTTCATCAACACTCTGAACGTCCACAGATTACAGAATGCTTCCAATTGTGTTTCGAAAACTACTACTGGTCTCCCAGGAATCGATATAAGCGTAGACAGTTTGAGACATTACTCCCATGGGGAAAAGTCCTCGTGGTGCGTGTTGTATTCAATACCGATGCAATTTCTGTGTTTCATCAACACTCTGAACGTCCACAGATTACAGAATGCCTCCAAATGTATTTCGAAAACTACTACTGGTCTCCCAGGAATCGATAAAAGCGTAGACAGTTTGAGACATTACTCCCATGGAGAAAAGTGCTCGTGGTGCGTGTTGTATTCAATACCGATGCAATTTCTGTGTTTCATCAACACTCTGAACGTCCACAGATTACAGAATGCTTCCAATTGTGTTTCGAAAACTACTGCTGGTCTCCCAGGAATCGATAAAAGCGTAGACAGTTTGAGACATTACTCCCATGGAGGAAAGTGCTCGTGGTGCGTGTTGTATTCAATACCGATGCAATTTCTGTGTTTCATCAACACTCTGAACGTCCACAGATTACAGAATGCTTCCAATTGTGTTTCGAAAACTACTACTGGTCTCCCAGGAATCGATAAAAGCGTAGACAGTTTGAGACATTACTCCCATGGAGAAAAGTCCTCGTGGTGCGTGTGTGGTATTCAATACCGATGCAATTTCTGTGTTTCATCAACACTCTGAACGTCCACAGATTACAGAATGCCTCCAAATGTATTTCGAAAACTACTACTGGTCTCCCAGGAATCGATAAAAGCGTAGACAGTTTGAGACATTACTCCCATGGAGAAAAGTGCTCGTGGTGCGTGTTGTATTCAATACCGATGCAATTTCTGTGTTTCATCAACACTCTGAACGTCCACAGATTACAGAATGGCTCCAAATGTATTTCGAAAACTACTACTGGTCTCCCAGGAATCGATAAAAGCGTAGACAGTTTGAGACATTACTCCCATGGAGAAAAGTGCTCGTGGTGCGTGTTGTATTCAATACCGATGCAATTTCTGTGTTTCATCAACACTCTGAACGTCCACAGATTACAGAATGCTTCCAATTGTGTTTCGAAAACTACTACTGGTCTCCCAGGAATCGATAAAAGCGTAGACAGTTTGAGACATTACTCCCATGGAGAAAAGTGCTCGTGGTGCGTGTTGTATTCAATACCGATGCAATTTCTGTGTTTCATCAACACTCTGAACGTCCACAGATTACAGAATGCCTCCAAATGTATATCGAAAACTACCACTGGCCTCCCAGGAATCGATAAAAGCGTAGACAGTTTGAGACATTACTCCCATGGAGAAAAGTGCTCGTGGTGCGTGTTGTATTCAATACCGATGCAATTTCTGTGTTTCATCAACACTCTGAACGTCCACAGATTACAGAATGCCTCCAAATGTATTTCGAAAACTACTACTGGTCTCCCAGGAATCGATAAAAGCGTAGACAGTTTGAGACATTACTCCCATGGAGAAAAATGCGCATGGTGCGTGTTGTATTCAATACCGATGCAATTTCTGTGTTTCATCAACACTCTGAACGTCCACAGATTACAGAATGCTTCCAATTGTGTTTCGAAAACTACTACTGGTCTCCCAGGAATCGATAAAAGCGTAGACAGTTTGAGACATTACTCCCATGGAGAAAAGTGCTCGTGGTGCGTGTTGTATTCAATACCGATGCAATTTCTGTGTTTCATCAACACTCTGAACGTCCACAGATTACAGAATGCCTCCAAATGTATTTCGAAAACTACTACTGGTCTCCCAGGAATCGATAAAAGCGTAGACAGTTTGAGACATTACTCCCATGGAGAAAAGTGCTCGTGGTGCGTGTTGTATTCAATACCGATGCAATTTCTGTGTTTCATCAACACTCTGAACGTCCACAGATTACAGAATGCCTCCAAATGTATTTCGAAAACTACTACTGGTCTCCCAGGAATCGATAAAAGCGTAGACAGTTTGAGACATTACTCCCATGGAGAAAAATGCGCATGGTGCGTGTTGTATTCAATACCGATGCAATTTCTGTGTTTCATCAACACTCTGAACGTCCACAGATTACAGAATCCTCCAAATGTATTTCGAAAACTACTACTGGTCTCCCAGGAATCGATAAAAGCGTAGACAGTTTGAGACATTACTCCCATGGAGAAAAATGCGCATGGTGCGTGTTGTATTCAATCCCGATGCAATTTCTGTGTTTCATCAACACTCTGAATGTCCACAGATTACAGAATGCCTCCAAATGTATTTCGAAAACTACTACTGGTCTCCCAGGAATCGATAAAAGCGTAGACAGTTTGCGACATTACTCCCATGGAGAAAAGTGCTCGTGGTGTGTGTTGTATTCAATACCGATGCAATTTCTGTGTTTCATCAACACTCTGAACGTCCACAGATTACAGAATGCCTCCAAATGTATTTCGAAAACTACTACTGGTCTCCCAGGAATCGATAAAAGCGTAGACAGTTTGAGACATTACTCCCATGGAGAAAAGTGCTCGTGGTGCGTGTTGTATTCAATACCGATGCAATTTCTGTGTTTCATCAACACTCTGAACGTCCACAGATTACAGAATGCCTCCAAATGTATTTCGAAAACTACTACTGGTCTCCCAGGAATCGATAAAAGCGTAGACAGTTTGAGACATTACTCCCATGGAGAAAAGTGCTCGTGGTGCGTGTTGTATTCAATACCGATGCAATTTCTGTGTTTCATCAACACTCTGAACGTCTACAGATTACAGAATGCCTCCAATTGTGTTTCGAAAACTACTACTGGTCTCCCAGGAGTCGATAAAAGCGTAGACAGTTTGAGACATTACTCCCATAGAGAAAAGTGCTCGTGGTGCGTGTTGTATTCAATACCGATGCAATTTCTGTGTTTCATCAACACTCTGAACGTCCACAGATTACAGAATGCCTCCAAATGTATTTCGAAAACTACTACTGGTCTCCCAGGAATCGATAAAAGCGTAGACAGTTTGAGACATTACTCCCATGGAGGAAAGTGCTCGTGGTGCGTGTTGTATTCAATACCGATGCAATTTCTGTGTTTCATCAACACTCTGAACGTCCACAGATTACAGAATGCTTCCAATTGTGTTTCGAAAACTACTACTGGTCTCCCAGGAATCGATATAAGCGTAGACAGTTTGAGACATTACTCCCATGGGGAAAAGTCCTCGTGGTGCGTGTTGTATTCAATACCGATGCAATTTCTGTGTTTCATCAACACTCTGAACGTCCACAGATTACAGAATGCCTCCAAATGTATTTCGAAAACTACTACTGGTCTCCCAGGAATCGATAAAAGCGTAGACAGTTTGAGACATTACTCCCATGGAGAAAAGTGCTCGTGGTGCGTGTTGTATTCAATACCGATGCAATTTCTGTGTTTCATCAACACTCTGAACGTCCACAGATTACAGAATCCTCCAAATGTATTTCGAAAACTACTACTGGTCTCCCAGGAATCGATAAAAGCGTAGACAGTTTGAGACATTACTCCCATGGAGAAAAGTGCTCGTGGTGCGTGTTGTATTCAATACCGATGCAATTTCTGTGTTTCATCAACACTCTGAACGTCCACAGATTACAGAATGCCTCCAAATGTATTTCGAAAACTACTACTGGTCTCCCAGGAATCGATAAAAGCGTAGACAGTTTGAGACATTACTCCCATGGAGGAAAGTGCTCGTGGTGCGTGTTGTATTCAATACCGATGCAATTTCTGTGTTTCATCAACACTCTGAACGTCCACCGATTACAGAATGCTTCCAATTGTGTTTCGAAAACTACTACTGGTCTCCCAGGAATCGATAAAAGCGTAGACAGTTTGAGACATTACTCCCATGGAGAAAAGTCCTCGTGGTGCGTGTTGTATTCAATACCGATGCAATTTCTGTGTTTCATCAACACTCTGAACGTCCACAGATTACAGAATGCTTCCAATTGTGTTTCGAAAACTACTACTGGTCTCCCAGGAATCGATAAAAGCGTAGACAGTTTGAGACATTACTCCCATGGAGAAAAGTCCTCGTGGTGCGTGTTGTATTCAATACCGATGCAATTTCTGTGTTTCATCAACACTCTGAACGTCCACAGATTACAGAATGCCTCCAAATGTATTTCGAAAACTACTACTGGTCTCCCAGGAATCGATAAAAGCGTAGACAGTTTGAGACATTACTCCCATGGAGAAAAGTGCTCGTGGTGCGTGTTGTATTCAATACCGATGCAATTTCTGTGTTTCATCAACACTCTGAACGTCCACAGATTACAGAATGCTTCCAATTGTGTTTCGAAAACTACTACTGGTCTCCCAGGAATCGATAAAAGCGTAGACAGTTTGAGACATTACTCCCATGGAGAAAAGTGCTCGTGGTGCGTGTTGTATTCAATACCGATGCAATTTCTGTGTTTCATCAACACTCTGAACGTCCACAGATTACAGAATGCTTCCAATTGTGTTTCGAAAACTACTACTGGTCTCCCAGGAATCGATAAAAGCGTAGACAGTTTGAGACATTACTCCCATGGAGAAAAGTCCTCGTGGTGCGTGTTGTATTCAATACCGATGCAATTTCTGTGTTTCATCAACACTCTGAACGTCCACAGATTACAGAATGCCTCCAAATGTATTTCGAAAACTACTACTGGTCTCCCAGGAATCGATAAAAGCGTAGACAGTTTGAGACATTACTCCCATGGAGAAAAGTGCTCGTGGTGCGTGTTGTATTCAATACCGATGCAATTTCTGTGTTTCATCAACACTCTGAACGTCCACAGATTACAGAATGCCTCCAAATGTATTTCGAAAACTACTACTGGTCTCCCAGGAATCGATAAAAGCGTAGACAGTTTGAGACATTACTCCCATGGAGAAAAGTGCTCGTGGTGCGTGTTGTATTCAATACCGATGCAATTTCTGTGTTTCATCAACACTCTGAACGTCCACAGATTACAGAATGCCTCCAAATGTATTTCGAAAACTACTACTGGTCTCCCAGGAATCGATAAAAGCGTAGACAGTTTGAGACATTACTCCCATGGAGAAAAGTGCTCGTGGTGCGTGTTGTATTCAATACCGATGCAATTTCTGTGTTTCATCAACACTCTGAACGTCCACAGATTACAGAATGCTTCCAATTGTGTTTCGAAAACTACTACTGGTCTCCCAGGAATCGATAAAAGCGTAGACAGTTTGAGACATTACTCCCAAGGAGAAAAATGCTCGTGGTGCGTGTTGTATTCAATACCGATGCAATTTCTGTGTTTCATCAACACTCTGAACGTCTACAGATTACAGAATGCCTCCAATTGTGTTTCGAAAACTACTACTGGTCTCCCAGGAATCGATAAAAGCGTAGACAGTTTGAGACATTACTCCCATGGAGAAAAGTGCTCGTGGTGCGTGTTGTATTCAATACCGATGCAATTTCTGTGTTTCATCAACACTCTGAACGTCCACAGATTACAGAATGCCTCCAAATGTATTTCGAAAACTACTACTGGTCTCCCAGGAATTGATAAAAGCGTAGACAGTTTGAGACATTACTCCCATGGAGAAAAGTGCTCGTGGTGCGTGTTGTATTCAATACCGATGCAATTTCTGTGTTTCATCAACACTCTGAACGTCCACAGATTACAGAATGCTTCCAATTGTGTTTCGAAAACTACTACTGGTCTCCCAGGAATCGATAAAAGCGTAGACAGTTTGAGACATTACTCCAATGGA
Organism: Schistocerca gregaria; assembly: GCF_023897955.1. NCBI lineage: Eukaryota > Metazoa > Arthropoda > Insecta > Orthoptera > Acrididae > Schistocerca > Schistocerca gregaria. Next base: position 7,727,453 of record NC_064930.1, on the reverse strand, counting down.
GAAAAGTGCTCGTGGTGCGTGTTGTATTTAATACCGATGCAATTTCTGTGTTTCATCAACACTCTGAACGTCCACAGATTACAGAATGCTTCCAATTGTGTTTCGAAAACTACTGCTGGTCTCCCAGGAATCGATAAAAGCGTAGACAGTTTGAGACATTACTCCCATGGAGGAAAGTGCTCGTGGTGCGTGTTGTATTCAATACCGATGCAATTTCTGTGTTTCATCAACACTCTGAACGTCCACAGATTACAGAATGCTTCCAATTGTGTTTCGAAAACTACTACTGGTCTCCCAGGAATCGATAAAAGCGTAGACAGTTTGAGACATTACTCCCATGGAGAAAAGTCCTCGTGGTGCCTGTGGTATTCAATACCGATGCAATTTCTGTGTTTCATCAACACTCTGAACGTCCACAGATTACAGAATGCCTCCAAATGTATTTCGAAAACTACTACTGGTCTCCCAGGAATCGATAAAAGCGTAGACAGTTTGAGACATTACTCCCATGGAGAAAAGTGCTCGTGGTGCGTGTTGTATTCAATACCGATGCAATTTCTGTGTTTCATCAACACTCTGAACGTCCACAGATTACAGAATGCCTCCAAATGTATTTCGAAAACTACTACTGGTCTCCCAGGAATCGATAAAAGCGTAGACAGTTTGAGACATTACTCCCATGGAGAAAAGTGCTCGTGGTGCGTGTTGTATTCAATACCGATGCAATTTCTGTGTTTCATCAACACTCTGAACGTCCACAGATTACAGAATGCTTCCAATTGTGTTTCGAAAACTACTACTGGTCTCCCAGGAATCGATAAAAGCGTAGACAGTTTGAGACATTACTCCCATGGAGAAAAGTGCTCGTGGTGCGTGTTGTATTCAATACCGATGCAATTTCTGTGTTTCATCAACACTCTGAACGTCCACAGATTACAGAATGCCTCCAAATGTATTTCGAAAACTACTACTGGTCTCCCAGGAATCGATAAAAGCGTAGACAGTTTGAGACATTACTCCCATGGAGAAAAGTGCTCGTGGTGCGTGTTGTATTCAATACCGATGCAATTTCTGTGTTTCATCAACACTCTGAACGTCCACAGATTACAGAATGCCTCCAAATGTATTTCGAAAACTACTACTGGTCTCCCAGGAATCGATAAAAGCGTAGACAGTTTGAGACATTACTCCCATGGAGAAAAATGCGCATGGTGCGTGTTGTATTCAATACCGATGCAATTTCTGTGTTTCATCAACACTCTGAACGTCCACAGATTACAGAATCCTCCAAATGTATTTCGAAAACTACTACTGGTGTCCCAGGAATCGATAAAAGCGTAGACAGTTTGAGACATTACTCCCATGGAGAAAAATGCGCATGGTGCGTGTTGTATTCAATCCCGATGCAATTTCTGTGTTTCATCAACACTCTGAACGTCCACAGATTACAGAATGCCTCCAAATGTATTTCGAAAACTACTACTGGTCTCCCAGGAATCGATAAAAGCGTAGACAGTTTGAGACATTACTCCCATGGAGGAAAGTGCTCGTGGTGCGTGTTGTATTCAATACCGATGCAATTTCTGTGTTTCATCAACACTCTGAACGTCCACAGATTACAGAATGCTTCCAATTGTGTTTCGAAAACTACTACTGGTCTCCCAGGAATCGATAAAAGCGTAGACAGTTTGAGACATTACTCCCATGGAGAAAAGTCCTCGTGGTGCGTGTTGTATTCAATACCGATGCAATTTCTGTGTTTCATCAACACTCTGAACGTCCACAGATTACAGAATGCTTCCAATTGTGTTTCGAAAACTGCTACTGGTCTCCCAGGAATCGATAAAAGCGTAGACAGTTTGAGACATTACTCCCATGGAGAAAAGTCCTCGTGGTGCGTGTTGTATTCAATACCGATGCAATTTCTGTGTTTCATCAACACTCTGAACGTCCACAGATTACAGAATGCCTCCAAATGTATTTCGAAAACTACTACTGGTCTCCCAGGAATCGATAAAAGCGTAGACAGTTTGAGACATTACTCCCATGGAGAAAAGTGCTCGTGGTGCGTGTTGTATTCAATACCGATGCAATTTCTGTGTTTCATCAACACTCTGAACGTCCACAGATTACAGAATGCTTCCAATTGTGTTTCGAAAACTACTACTGGTCTCCCAGGAATCGATAAAAGCGTAGACAGTTTGAGACATTACTCCCATGGAGAAAAGTGCTCGTGGTGCGTGTTGTATTCAATACCGATGCAATTTCTGTGTTTCATCAACACTCTGAACGTCCACAGATTACAGAATGCTTCCAATTGTGTTTCGAAAACTACTACTGGTCTCCCAGGAATCGATAAAAGCGTAGACAGTTTGAGACATTACTCCCATGGAGAAAAGTCCTCGTGGTGCGTGTTGTATTCAATACCGATGCAATTTCTGTGTTTCATCAACACTCTGAACGTCCACAGATTACAGAATGCCTCCAAATGTATTTCGAAAACTACTACTGGTCTCCCAGGAATCGATAAAAGCGTAGACAGTTTGAGACATTACTCCCATGGAGAAAAGTCCTCGTGGTGCGTGTTGTATTCAATACCGATGCAATTTCTGTGTTTCATCAACACTCTGAACGTCCACAGATTACAGAATGCCTCCAAATGTATTTCGAAAACTACTACTGGTCTCCCAGGAATCGATAAAAGCGTAGACAGTTTGAGACATTACTCCCATGGAGAAAAGTGCTCGTGGTGCGTGTTGTATTTAATACCGATGCAATTTCTGTGTTTCATTAACACTCTGAACGTCCACAGATTACAGAATGCTTCCAATTGTGTTTCGAAAACTACTACTGGTCTCCCAGGAATCGATAAAAGCGTAGACAGTTTGAGACATTACTCCCATGGAGAAAAGTGCTCGTGGTGCGTGTTGTATTCAATACCGATGCAATTTCTGTGTTTCATCAACACTCTGAACGTCCACAGATTACAGAATGCCTCCAAATGTATTTCGAAAACTACTACTGGTCTCCCAGGAATCGATAAAAGCGTAGACAGTTTGAGACATTACTCCCATGGAGAAAAGTGCTCGTGGTGCGTGTTGTATTCAATACCGATGCAATTTCTGTGTTTCATCAACACTCTGAACGTCCACAGATTACAGAATGCTTCCAATTGTGTTTCGAAAACTACTACTGGTCTCCCAGGAATCGATAAAAGCGTAGACAGTTTGAGACATTACTCCCAAGGAGAAAAATGCTCGTGGTGCGTGTTGTATTCAATACCGATGCAATTTCTGTGTTTCATCAACACTCTGAACGTCTACAGATTACAGAATGCCTCCAATTGTGTTTCGAAAACTACTACTGGTCTCCCAGGAATCGATAAAAGCGTAGACAGTTTGAGACATTACTCCCATGGAGAAAAGTGCTCGTGGTGCGTGTTGTATTCAATACCGATGCAATTTCTGTGTTTCATCAACACTCTGAACGTCCACAGATTACAGAATGCCTCCAAATGTATTTCGAAAACTACTACTGGTCTCCCAGGAATTGATAAAAGCGTAGACAGTTTGAGACATTACTCCCATGGAGAAAAGTGCTCGTGGTGCGTGTTGTATTCAATACCGATGCAATTTCTGTGTTTCATCAACACTCTGAACGTCCACAGATTACAGAATGCTTCCAATTGTGTTTCGAAAACTACTACTGGTCTCCCAGGAATCGATAAAAGCGTAGACAGTTTGAGACATTACTCCAATGGAGAAAAGTGCTCGTGGTGCGTGTTGTATTTAATACCGATGCAATTTCTGTGTTTCATCAACACTCTGAACGTCCACAGATTACAGAATGCTTCCAATTGTGTTTCGAAAACTACTGCTGGTCTCCCAGGAATCGATAAAAGCGTAGACAGTTTGAGACATTACTCCCATGGAGGAAAGTGCTCGTGGTGCGTGTTGTATTCAATACCGATGCAATTTCTGTGTTTCATCAACACTCTGAACGTCCACAGATTACAGAATCCTCCAAATGTATTTCGAAAACTACTACTGGTGTCCCAGGAATCGATAAAAGCGTAGACAGTTTGAGACATTACTCCCATGGAGAAAAATGCGCATGGTGCGTGTTGTATTCAATCCCGATGCAATTTCTGTGTTTCATCAACACTCTGAACGTCTACAGATTACATAATGCCTCCAATTGTGTTTCGAAAACTACTACTGGTCTCCCAGGAGTCGATAAAAGCGTAGACAGTTTGAGACATTACTCCCATAGAGAAAAGTGCTCGTGGTGCGTGTTGTATTCAATACCGATGCAATTTCTGTGTTTCATCAACACTCTGAACGTCCACAGATTACAGAATGCCTCCAAATGTATTTCGAAAACTACTACTGGTCTCCCAGCAATCGATAAAAGCGTAGACAGTTTGCGACATTACTTCCATGGAGAAAAGTGCTCGTGGTGTGTGTTGTATTCAATACCGATGCAATTTCCGTGTTTCATAAACACTCTGAACGTGCACAGATTACAGAATGCCTCCAAATGTATTTCGAAAACTACTACTGGTCTCCCAGGAATCGATAAAAGCGTAGACAGTTTGAGACATTACTCCCATGGAGAAAAGTGCTCGTGGTGCGTGTTGTATTCAATACCGATGCAATTTCTGTGTTTCATCAACACTCTGAACGTCTACAGATTACATAATGCCTCCAATTGTGTTTCGAAAACTACTACTGGTCTCCCAGGAGTCGATAAAAGCGTAGACAGTTTGAGACATTACTCCCATAGAGAAAAGTGCTCGTGGTGCGTGTTGTATTCAATACCGATGCAATTTCTGTGTTTCATCAACACTCTGAACGTCCACAGATTACAGAATGCCTCCAAATGTATTTCGAAAACTACTACTGGTCTCCCAGGAATCGATAAAAGCGTAGACAGTTTGAGACATTACTCCCATGGAGGAAAGTGCTCGTGGTGCGTGTTGTATTCAATACCGATGCAATTTCTGTGTTTCATCAACACTCTGAACGTCCACAGATTACAGAATGCTTCCAATTGTGTTTCGAAAACTACTACTGGTCTCCCAGGAATCGATATAAGCGTAGACAGTTTGAGACATTACTCGCATGGGGAAAAGTCCTCGTGGTGCGTGTTGTATTCAATACCGATGCAATTTCTGTGTTTCATCAACACTCTGAACGTCCACAGATTACAGAATGCCTAAAAATGTATTTCGAAAACTACTACTGGTCTCCCAGGAATCGATAAAAGCGTAGACAGTTTGAGACATTACTCCCATGGAGAAAAGTGCTCGTGGTGCGTGTTGTATTCAATACCGATGCAATTTCTGTGTTTCATCAACACTCTGAACGTCCACAGATTACAGAATCCTCCAAACGTATTTCGAAAACTACTACTGGTCTCCCAGGAATCGATAAAAGCGTAGACAGTTTGAGACATTACTCCCATGGAGAAAAGTGCTCGTGGTGCGTGTTGTATTCAATACCGATGCAATTTCTGTGTTTCATCAACACTCTGAACGTCCACAGATTACAGAATGCTTCCAATTGTGTTTCGAAAACTACTACTGGTCTCCCAGGAATCGATAAAAGCGTAGACAGTTTGAGACATTACTCCCATGGAGAAAAGTGCTCGTGGTGCGTGTTGTATTCAATACCGATGCAATTTCTGTGTTTCATCAACACTCTGAACGTCCACAGATTACAGAATGCCTCCAAATGTATTTCGAAAACTACTACTGGTCTCCCAGGAATCGATAAAAGCGTAGACAGGTTGAGACATTACTCCCATGGAGGAAAGTGCTCGTGGTGCGTGTTGTATTCAATACCGATGCAATTTCTGTGTTTCATCAACACTCTGAACGTCCACAGATTACAGAATGCTTCCAATTGTGTTTCGAAAACTACTACTGGTCTCCCAGGAATCGATAAAAGCGTAGACAGTTTGAGACATTACTCCCATGGAGAAAAGTCCTCGTGGTGCGTGTTGTATTCAATACCGATGCAATTTCTGTGTTTCATCAACACTCTGAACGTCCACAGATTACAGAATGCCTCCAAATGTATTTCGAAAACTACTACTGGTCTCCCAGGAATCGATAAAAGCGTAGACAGTTTGAGACATTACTCCCATGGAGAAAAGTGCTCGTGGTGCGTGTTGTATTCAATACCGATGCAATTTCTGTGTTTCATCAACACTCTGAACGTCTACAGATTACAGAATGCCTCCAATTGTGTTTCGAAAACTACTACTGGTCTCCCAGGAGTCGATAAAAGCGTAGACAGTTTGAGACATTACTCCCATAGAGAAAAGTGCTCGTGGTGCGTGTTGTATTCAATACCGATGCAATTTCTGTGTTTCATCAACACTCTGAACGTCCACAGATTACAGAATGCCTCCAAATGTATTTCGAAAACTACTACTGGTCTCCCAGGAATCGATAAAAGCGTAGACAGTTTGAGACATTACTCCCATGGAGAAAAGTGCTCGTGGTGCGTGTTGTATTCAATACCGATGCAATTTCTGTGTTTCATCAACACTCTGAACGTCTACAGATTACAGAATGCCTCCAATTGTGTTTCGAAAACTACTACTGGTCTCCCAGGAGTCGATAAAAGCGTAGACAGTTTGAGACATTACTCCCATAGAGAAAAGTGCTCGTGGTGCGTGTTGTATTCAATACCGATGCAATTTCTGTGTTTCATCAACACTCTGAACGTCCACAGATTACAGAATACGCGATCTAGTGTTTCGAAAACTACTACTGGTCTCCCAGGAATCGATAAAAGCGTAGACAGTTTGAGACATTACTCCCATGGAGGAAAGTGCTCGTGGTGCGTGTTGTATTCAATACCGATGCAATTTCTGTGTTTCATCAACACTCTGAACGTCCACAGATTACAGAATGCTTCCAATTGTGTTTCGAAAACTACTACTGGTCTCCCAGGAATCGATATAAGCGTAGACAGTTTGAGACATTACTCGCATGGGGAAAAGTCCTCGTGGTGCGTGTTGTATTCAATACCGATGCAATTTCTGTGTTTCATCAACACTCTGAACGTCCACAGATTACAGAATGCCTAAAAATGTATTTCGAAAACTACTACTGGTCTCCCAGGAATCGATAAAAGCGTAGACAGTTTGAGACATTACTCCCATGGAGAAAAGTGCTCGTGGTGCGTGTTGTATTCAATACCGATGCAATTTCTGTGTTTCATCAACACTCTGAACGTCCACAGATTACAGAATCCTCCAAACGTATTTCGAAAACTACTACTGGTCTCCCAGGAATCGATAAAAGCGTAGACAGTTTGAGACATTACTCCCATGGAGAAAAGTGCTCGTGGTGCGTGTTGTATTCAATACCGATGCAATTTCTGTGTTTCATCAACACTCTGAACGTCCACAGATTACAGAATGCTTCCAATTGTGTTTCGAAAACTACTACTGGTCTCCCAGGAATCGATAAAAGCGTAGACAGTTTGAGACATTACTCCCATGGAGAAAAGTGCTCGTGGTGCGTGTTGTATTCAATACCGATGCAATTTCTGTGTTTCATCAACACTCTGAACGTCCACAGATTACAGAATGCCTCCAAATGTATTTCGAAAACTACTACTGGTCTCCCAGGAATCGATAAAAGCGTAGACAGTTTGAGACATTACTCCCATGGAGGAAAGTGCTCGTGGTGCGTGTTGTATTCAATACCGATGCAATTTCTGTGTTTCATCAACACTCTGAACGTCCACAGATTACAGAATGCTTCCAATTGTGTTTCGAAAACTACTACTGGTCTCCCAGGAATCGATAAAAGCGTAGACAGTTTGAGACATTACTCCCATGGAGAAAAGTCCTCGTGGTGCGTGTTGTATTCAATACCGATGCAATTTCTGTGTTTCATCAACACTCTGAACGTCCACAGATTACAGAATGCCTCCAAATGTATTTCGAAAACTACTACTGGTCTCCCAGGAATCGATAAAAGCGTAGACAGTTTGAGACATTACTCCCATGGAGAAAAGTGCTCGTGGTGCGTGTTGTATTCAATACCGATGCAATTTCTGTGTTTCATCAACACTCTGAACGTCCACAGATTACAGAATGCCTCCAAATGTATTTCGAAAACTACTACTGGTCTCCCAGGAATCGATAAAAGCGTAGACAGTTTGAGACATTACTCCCATGGAGAAAAGTGCTCGTGGTGAGTGTTGCATTTAATACCGATGCAATTTCTGTGTTTCATTAACACTCTGAACGTCCACAGATTACAGAATGCTTCCAATTGTGTTTCGAAAACTACTACTGGTCTCCCAGGAATAGATAAAAGCGTAGACATTTTGAGACATTACTCCCATGGAGAAAAGTGCTCGTGGTGCGTGTTGTATTTAATACCGATGCAATTTCAGTGTTTCATTAACACTCTGAACGTCCACAGACTACAGAATGCTTCCAATTGTGTTTCGAAAACTACTACTGGTCTCCCAGGAATCGATAAAAGCGTAGACAGTTTGAGACATTACTCCCATGGAGAAAAATGCTCGTGGTGCGTGTTGTATTCAATACCGATGCAATTTCTGTGTTTCATCAACACTCTGAACGTCTACAGAGTACAGAATGCCTCCAATTGTGTTTCGAAAACTACTACTGGTCTCCCAGGAATCGATAAAAGCGTAGACAGTTTGAGACATTACTCCCATGGAGAAAAGTGCTCGTGGTGCGTGTTGTATTCAATACCGATGCAATTTCTGTGTTTCATCAACACTCTGAACGTCCACAGATTACAGAATGCCTCCAAATGTATTTCGAAAACTACTACTGGTCTCCCAGGAATTGATAAAAGCGTAGACAGTTTGAGACATTACTCCCATGGAGAAAAGTGCTCGTGGTGCGTGTTGTATTCAATACCGATGCAATTTCTGTGTTTCATCAACACTCTGAACGTCCACAGATTACAGAATGCTTCCAATTGTGTTTCGAAAACTACTACTGGTCTCCCAGGAATCGATAAAAGCGTAGACAGTTTGAGACATTACTCCAATGGAGAAAAGTGCTCGTGGTGCGTGTTGTATTTAATACCGATGCAATTTCTGTGTTTCATCAACACTCTGAACGTCCACAGATTACAGAATGCTTCCAATTGTGTTTCGAAAACTACTGCTGGTCTCCCAGGAATCGATAAAAGCGTACACAGTTTGAGACATTATTCCCATGGAGAAAAGTGCTCGTGGTGCGTGTTGTATTCAATACCGATGCAATTTCTGTGTTTCATCAACACTCTGAACGTCCACAGATTACAGAATGCCTCCAAATGTATTTCGAAAACTACTACTGGTCTCCCAGGAATCGATAAAAGCGTAGACAGTTTGAGACATTACTCCCATGGAGAAAAGTGCTCGTGGTGCGTGTTGTATTCAATACCGATGCAATTTCTGTGTTTCATCAATACTCTGAACGTCCACAGATTACAGAATGCTTCCAATTATGTTTCGAAAACTACTACTGGTCTCCCAGGAATCGATAAAAGCGTAGACAGTTTGAGACATTACTCCCATGGAGAAAAGTGCTCGTGGTGCGTGTTGTATTCAATACCGATGCAATTTCTGTGTTTCATCAACACTCTAAACGTCCTCAGATTACAGAATGCCTCCAAATGTATTTCGAAAACTACTACTGGTCTCCCAGGAATCGATGAAAGAGTAGACAGTTTGAGACATTACTCCCATGGAGAAAAGTGCTCGTGGTGCGTGTTGTATTCAATACCGATGCAATTTCTGTGTTTCATCAACACTCTGAACGTCCACAGATTACAGAATGCTTCCAATTGTGTTTCGAAAACTACTACTGGTCTCCCAGGAATCGATAAAAGCGTAGACAGTTTGAGACATTACTCCCATGGAGAAAAGTGCTCGTGGTGTGTTGTATTCAATACCGATGCAATTTCTGTGTTTCATCAACACTCTGAACGTCCACAGATTACAGAATGCCTCCAAATGTATTTCGAAAACTACAACTGGTCTCCCAGGAATCGATAAAAGCGTAGACAGTTTGAGACATTACTCCCATGGAGAAAAATGCGCATGGTGCGTGTTGTATTCAATACCGATGCAATTTCTGTGTTTCATCAACACTCTGAACGTCCACAGATTACAGAATGCTTCCAAATGTATTTCGAAAACTACTGCTGGTCTCCCAGGAATCGATAAAAGCGTACACAGTTTGAGACATTATTCCCATGGAGAAAAGTGCTCGTGGTGCGTGTTGTATTCAATACCGATGCAATTTCTGTGTTTCATCAACACTCTGAACGTCCACAGATTACAGAATGCCTCCAAATGTATTTCGAAAACTACTACTGGTCTCCCAGGAATCGATAAAAGCGTAGACAGTTTGAGACATTACTCCCATGGAGAAAAGTGCTCGTGGTGCGTGTTGTATTCAATACCGATGCAATTTCTGTGTTTCATCAACACTCTGAACGTCCACAGATTACAGAATGCTTCCAATTATGTTTCGAAAACTACTACTGGTCTCCCAGGAATCGATAAAAGCGTAGACAGTTTGAGACATTACTCCCATGGAGAAAAGTGCTCGTGGTGCGTGTTGTATTCAATACCGATGCAATTTCTGTGTTTCATCAACACTCTGAACGTCCACAGATTACAGAATGCTTCCAATTATGTTTCGAAAACTACTACTGGTCTCCCAGGAATCGATAAAAGCGTAGACAGTTTGAGACATTACTCCCATGGAGAAAAGTGCTCGTGGTGTGTTGTATTCAATACCGATGCAATTTCTGTGTTTCATCAACACTCTGAACGTCCACAGATTACAGAATGCCTCCAAATGTATTTCGAAAACTACAACTGGTCTCCCAGGAATCGATAAAAGCGTAGACAGTTTGAGACATTACTCCCATGGAGAAAAATGCGCATGGTGCGTGTTGTATTCAATACCGATGCAATTTCTGTGTTTCATCAACACTCTGAACGTCCACAGATTACAGAATGCCTCCAAATGTATTTCGAAAACTACAACTGGTGTCCCAGGAATCGATAAAAGCGTAGACAGTTTGAGACATTACTCCCATGGAGAAAAGTGCTCGTGGTGCGTGTTGTATTCAATACCGATGCAATTTCTGTGTTTCATCAACACTCTGAACGTCCACAGATTACAGAATGCTTACAATTGTGTTTCGAAAACTACTACTGGTCTCCCAGGAATCGATAAAAGCGTAGACAGTTTGAGACATTACTCCCATGGAGAAAAGTCCTCGTGGTGCGTGTTGTATTCAATACCGATGCAATTTCTGTGTTTCATCAACACTCTGAACGTCCACAGATTACAGAATGCCTCCAAATGTATTTCGAAAACTACAACTGGTCTCCCAGGAATCGATAAAAGCGTAGACAGTTTGAGACATTACTCCCATGGAGAAAAGTGCTCGTGGTGCGTGTTGTATTCAATACCGATGCAATTTCTGTGTTTCATCAACACTCTAAACGTCCTCAGATTACAGAATGCCTCCAAATGTATTTCGAAAACTACAACTGGTCTCCCAGGAATCGATAACACGCGATCTAGTGTGAGACATTACTCCCATGGAGAAAAGTGCTCGTGGTGCGTGTTGTATTCAATACCGATGCAATTTCTGTGTTTCATCAACACTCTGAACGTCCACAGATTACAGAATGCCTCCAAATGTATTTCGAAAACTACTACTGGTCTCCCAGGAATCGATAAAAGCGTAGACAGTTTGAGACATTACTCCCATGGAGAAAAGTGCTCGTGGTGCGTGTTGTATTCAATACCGATGCAATTTCTGTGTTTCATCAACACTCTGAACGTCCACAGATTACAGAATGCTTCCAATTGTGATTCGAAAACTACTACTGGTCTCCCAGGAATCGATAAAAGCGTAGACAGTTTGAGACATTACTCCCATGGAGAAAAGTCCTCGTGGTGCGTGTTGTATTCAATACCGATGCAATTTCTGTGTTTCATCAACACTCTGAACGTCCACAGATTACAGAATGCCTCCAAATGTATTTCGAAAACTACTACTGGTCTCCCAGGAATCGATAAAAGCGTAGACAGTTTGAGACATTAATCCCATGGAGAAAAGTGCTCGTGGTGCGTGTTGTATTCAATACCGATGCAATTTCTGTGTTTCATCAACACTCTGAACGTCTACAGATTACAGAATGCCTCCAATTGTGTTTCGAAAACTACTACTGGTCTCCCAGGAGTCGATAAAAGCGTAGACAGTTTGAGACATTACTCCCATAGAGAAAAGTGCTCGTGGTGCGTGTTGTATTCAATACCGATGCAATTTCTGTGTTTCATCAACACTCTGAACGTCCACAGATTACAGAATGCTTCCAATTGTGTTTCGAAAACTACTGCTGGTCTCCCAGGAATCGATAAAAGCGTACACAGTTTGAGACATTATTCCCATGGAGAAAAGTGCTCGTGGTGCGTGTTGTATTCAATACCGATGCAATTTCTGTGTTTCATCAACACTCTGAACGTCCACAGATTACAGAATGCCTCCAAATGTATTTCGAAAACTACTACTGGTCTCCCAGGAATCGATAAAAGCGTAGACAGTTTGAGACATTACTCCCATGGAGAAAAGTGCTCGTGGTGCGTGTTGTATTCAATACCGATGCAATTTCTGTGTTTCATCAACACTCTGAACGTCCACAGATTACAGAATGCTTCCAATTATGTTTCGAAAACTACTACTGGTCTCCCAGGAATCGATAAAAGCGTAGACAGTTTGAGACATTACTCCCATGGAGAAAAGTGCTCGTGGTGCGTGTTGTATTCAATACCGATGCAATTTCTGTGTTTCACCAACACTCTAAACGTCCTCAGATTACAGAATGCCTCCAAATGTATTTCGAAAACTACTACTGGTCTCCCAGGAATCGATGAAAGAGTAGACAGTTTGAGACATTACTCCCATGGAGAAAAGTGCTCGTGGTGCGTGTTGTATTCAATACCGATGCAATTTCTGTGTTTCATCAACACTCTGAACGTCCACAGATTACAGAATGCTTCCAATTGTGTTTCGAAAACTACTACTGGTCTCCCAGGAATCGATAAAAGCGTAGACAGTTTGAGACATTACTCCCATGGAGAAAAGTGCTCGTGGTGTGTTGTATTCAATACCGATGCAATTTCTGTGTTTCATCAACACTCTGAACGTCCACAGATTACAGAATGCCTCCAAATGTATTTCGAAAACTACAACTGGTCTCCCAGGAATCGATAAAAGCGTAGACAGTTTGAGACATTACTCCCATGGAGAAAAATGCGCATGGTGCGTGTTGTATTCAATACCGATGCAATTTCTGTGTTTCATCAACACTCTGAACGTCCACAGATTACAGAATGCTTCCAAATGTATTTCGAAAACTACTGCTGGTCTCCCAGGAATCGATAAAATCGTACACAGTTTGAGACATTATTCCCATGGAGAAAAGTGCTCGTGGTGCGTGTTGTATTCAATACCGATGCAATTTCTGTGTTTCATCAACACTCTGAACGTCCACAGATTACAGAATGCCTCCAAATGTATTTCGAAAACTACTACTGGTCTCCCAGGAATCGATAAAAGCGTAGACAGTGTGAGACATTACTCCCGTGGAGAAAAGTGCTCGTGGTGCGTGTTGTATTCAATACCGATGCAATTTCTGTGTTTCATCAACACTCTGAACGTCCACAGATTACAGAATGCTTCCAATTATGTTTCGAAAACTACTACTGGTCTCCCAGGAATCGATAAAAGCGTAGACAGTTTGAGACATTACTCCCATGGAGAAAAGTGCTCGTGGTGCGTGTTGTATTCAATACCGATGCAATTTCTGTGTTTCATCAACACTCTGAACGTCCACAGATTACAGAATGCTTCCAATTATGTTTCGAAAACTACTACTGGTCTCCCAGGAATCGATAAAAGCGTAGACAGTTTGAGACATTACTCCCATGGAGAAAAGTGCTCGTGGTGTGTTGTATTCAATACCGATGCAATTTCTGTGTTTCATCAACACTCTGAACGTCCACAGATTACAGAATGCCTCCAAATGTATTTCGAAAACTACAACTGGTCTCCCAGGAATCGATAAAAGCGTAGACAGTTTGAGACATTACTCCCATGGAGAAAAATGCGCATGGTGCGTGTTGTATTCAATACCGATGCAATTTCTGTGTTTCATCAACACTCTGAACGTCCACAGATTACAGAATGCCTCCAAATGTATTTCGAAAACTACAACTGGTCTCCCAGGAATCGATAAAAGCGTAGACAGTTTGAGACATTACTCCCATGGAGAAAAGTGCTCGTGGTGCGTGTTGTATTCAATACCGATGCAATTTCTGTGTTTCATCAACACTCTGAACGTCCACAGATTACAGAATGCTTCCAATTATGTTTCGAAAACTACTACTGGTCTCCCAGGAATCGATAAAAGCGTAGACAGTTTGAGACATTACTCCCATGGAGAAAAGTGCTCGTGGTGCGTGTTGTATTCAATACCGATGCAATTTCTGTGTTTCATCAACACTCTAAACGTCCTCAGATTACAGAATGCCTCCAAATGTATTTCGAAAACTACAACTGGTCTCCCAGGAATCGATGAAAGAGTAGACAGTTTGAGACATTACTCCCATGGAGAAAAGTGCTCGTGGTGCGTGTTGTATTCAATACCGATGCAATTTCTGTGTTTCATCAACACTCTGAACGTCCACAGATTACAGAATGCCTCCAAATGTATTTCGAAAACTACTACTGGTCTCCCAGGAATCGATAAAAGCGTAGACAGTTTGAGACATTACTCCCATGGAGAAAAGTGCTCGTGGTGCGTGTTGTATTCAATACCGATGCAATTTCTGTGTTTCATCAACACTCTGAACGTCCACAGATTACAGAATGCTTCCAATTGTGATTCGAAAACTACTACTGGTCTCCCAGGAATCGATAAAAGCGTAGACAGTTTGAGACATTACTCCCATGGAGAAAAGTCCTCGTGGTGCGTGTTGTATTCAATACCGATGCAATTTCTGTGTTTCATCAACACTCCGAACGTCCACAGATTACAGAATGCCTCCAAATGTATTTCGAAAACTACTACTGGTCTCCCAGGAATCGATAAAAGCGTAGACAGTTTGAGACATTAATCCCATGGAGAAAAGTGCTCGTGGTGCGTGTTGTATTCAATACCGATGCAATTTCTGTGTTTCATCAACACTCTGAACGTCTACAGATTACAGAATGCCTCCAATTGTGTTTCGAAAACTACTACTGGTCTCCCAGGAGTCGATAAAAGCGTAGACAGTTTGAGACATTACTCCCATAGAGAAAAGTGCTCGTGGTGCGTGTTGTATTCAATACCGATGCAATTTCTGTGTTTCATCAACACTCTGAACGTCCACAGATTACAGAATGCCTCCAAATGTATTTCGAAAACTACTACTGGTCTTCCAGGAATCGATAAAAGCGTAGACAGTTTGAGACATTACTCCCATGGAGGAAAGTGCTCGTGGTGCGTGTTGTATTCAATACCGATGCAATTTCTGTGTTTCATCAACACTCTGAACGTCCACAGATTACAGAATGCTTCCAATTGTGTTTCGAAAACTACTACTGGTCTCCCAGGAAACGATATAAGCGTAGACAGTTTGAGACATTACTCCCATGGGGAAAAGTCCTCGTGGTGCGTGTTGTATTCAATACCGATGCAATTTCTGTGTTTCATCAACACTCTGAACGTCCACAGATTACAGAATGCCTCCAAATGTATTTCGAAAACTACTACTGGTCTCCCAGGAATCGATAAAAGCGTAGACAGTTTGAGACATTACTCCCATGGAGAAAAGTGCTCGTGGTGCGTGTTGTATTCAATACCGATGCAATTTCTGTGTTTCATCAACACCCTGAACGTCCACAGATTACAGAATGCTTCCAATTGTGTTTCGAAAACTACTACTGGTCTCCCAGGAATCGATAAAAGCGTAGACAGTTTGAGACATTACTCCCATGGAGAAAAGTGCTCGTGGTGCGTGTTGTATTCAATACCGATGCAATTTCTGTGTTTCATCAACACTCTGAACGTCCACAGATTACAGAATGCCTCCAAATGTATTTCGAAAACTACTACTGGTCCCCCAGGAATCGATAAAAGCGTAGACAGTTTGAGACATTACTCCCATGGAGAAAAGTGCTCGTGGTGCGTGTTGTATTCAATACCGATGCAATTTCTGTGTTTCATCAACACTCTGAACGTCCACAGATTACAGAATGCCTCCAAATGTATTTCGAAAACTACTACTGGTCTCCCAGGAGTCGATAAAAGCGTAGACAGTTTGAGACATTACTCCCATAGAGAAAAGTGCTCGAGGTGCGTGTTGTATTCAATACCGATGCAATTTCTGTGTTTCATCAACACTCTGAACGTCCACAGATTACAGAATGCCTCCAAATGTATTTCGAAAACTACTACTGGTCTCCCAGGAATCGATAAAAGCGTAGACAGTTTGAGACATTACTCCCATGGAGGAAAGTGCTCGTGGTGCGTGTTGTATTCAATACCGATGCAATTTCTGTGTTTCATCAACACTCTGAACGTCCACAGATTACAGAATGCTTCCAATTGTGTTTCGAAAACTACTACTGGTCTCCCAGGAATCGATATAAGCGTAGACAGTTTGAGACATTACTCCCATGGGGAAAAGTCCTCGTGGTGCGTGTTGTATTCAATACCGATGCAATTTCTGTGTTTCATCAACACTCTGAACGTCCACAGATTACAGAATGCCTCCAAATGTATTTCGAAAACTACTACTGGTCTCCCAGGAATCGATAAAAGCGTAGACAGTTTGAGACATTACTCCCATGGAGAAAAGTGCTCGTGGTGCGTGTTGTATTCAATACCGATGCAATTTCTGTGTTTCATCAACACTCTGAACGTCCACAGATTACAGAATGCTTCCAATTGTGTTTCGAAAACTACTACTGGTCTCCCAGGAATCGATAAAAGCGTAGACAGTTTGAGACATTACTCCCATGGAGAAAAGTGCTCGTGGTGCGTGTTGTATTCAATACCGATGCAATTTCTGTGTTTCATCAACACTCTGAACGTCTACAGATTACAGAATGCCTCCAATTGTGTTTCGAAAACTACTACTGGTCTCCCAGGAGTCGATAAAAGCGTAGACAGTTTGAGACATTACTCCCATGGAGAAAAGTGCTCGTGGTGCGTGTTGTATTCAATACCGATGCAATTTCTGTGTTTCATCAACACTCTGAACGTCCACAGATTACAGAATGCCTCCAAATGTATTTCGAAAACTACTACTGGTCTCCCAGGAATCGATAAAAGCGTAGACAGTTTGAGACATTACTCCCATGGAGAAAAGTGCTCGTGGTGCGTGTTGTATTCAATACCGATGCAATTTCTGTGTTTCATCAACACTCTGAACGTCCACAGATTACAGAATGCTTCCAATTGTGTTTCGAAAACTACTACTGGTCTCCCAGGAATCGATAAAAGCGTAGACAGTTTGAGACATTACTCCCATGGAGAAAAGTCCTCGTGGTGCGTGTTGTATTCAATACCGATGCAATTTCTGTGTTTCATCAACACTCTGAACGTCCACAGATTACAGAATGCCTCCAAATGTATTTCGAAAACTACTACTGGTCTCCCAGGAATCGATAAAAGCGTAGACAGTTTGAGACATTACTCCCATGGAGAAAAGTGCTCGTGGTGCGTGTTGTATTCAATACCGATGCAATTTCTGTGTTTCATCAACACTCTGAACGTCCACAGATTACAGAATGCTTCCAATTGTGTTTCGAAAACTACTACTGGTCTCCCAGGAATCGATAAAAGCGTAGACAGTTTGAGACATTACTCCCATGGAGAAAAGTGCTCGTGGTGCGTGTTGTATTCAATACCGATGCAATTTCTGTGTTTCATCAACACTCTGAACGTCCACAGATTACAGAATGCTTCCAATTGTGTTTCGAAAACTACTACTGGTCTCCCAGGAATCGATAAAAGCGTAGACAGTTTGAGACATTACTCCCATGGAGAAAAGTCCTCGTGGTGCGTGTTGTATTCAATACCGATGCAATTTCTGTGTTTCATCAACACTCTGAACGTCCACAGATTACAGAATGCCTCCAAATGTATTTCGAAAACTACTACTGGTCTCCCAGGAATCGATAAAAGCGTAGACAGTTTGAGACATTACTCCCATGGAGAAAAGTGCTCGTGGTGCGTGTTGTATTCAATACCGATGCAATTTCTGTGTTTCATCAACACTCTGAACGTCCACAGATTACAGAATGCCTCCAAATGTATTTCGAAAACTACTACTGGTCTCCCAGGAATCGATAAAAGCGTAGACAGTTTGAGACATTACTCCCATGGAGAAAAGTGCTCGTGGTGCGTGTTGTATTTAATACCGATGCAATTTCTGTGTTTCATTAACACTCTGAACGTCCACAGATTACAGAATGCTTCCAATTGTGTTTCGAAAACTACTACTGGTCTCCCAGGAATCGATAAAAGCGTAGACAGTTTGAGACATTACTCCCATGGAGAAAAGTGCTCGTGGTGCGTGTTGTATTCAATACCGATGCAATTTCTGTGTTTCATCAACACTCTGAACGTCCACAGATTACAGAATGCCTCCAAATGTATTTCGAAAACTACTACTGGTCTCCCAGGAATCGATAAAAGCGTAGACAGTTTGAGACATTACTCCCATGGAGAAAAGTGCTCGTGGTGCGTGTTGTATTCAATACCGATGCAATTTCTGTGTTTCATCAACACTCTGAACGTCCACAGATTACAGAATGCTTCCAATTGTGTTTCGAAAACTACTACTGGTCTCCCAGGAATCGATAAAAGCGTAGACAGTTTGAGACATTACTCCCAAGGAGAAAAATGCTCGTGGTGCGTGTTGTATTCAATACCGATGCAATTTCTGTGTTTCATCAACACTCTGAACGTCTACAGATTACAGAATGCCTCCAATTGTGTTTCGAAAACTACTACTGGTCTCCCAGGAATCGATAAAAGCGTAGACAGTTTGAGACATTACTCCCATGGAGAAAAGTGCTCGTGGTGCGTGTTGTATTCAATACCGATGCAATTTCTGTGTTTCATCAACACTCTGAACGTCCACAGATTACAGAATGCCTCCAAATGTATTTCGAAAACTACTACTGGTCTCCCAGGAATTGATAAAAGCGTAGACAGTTTGAGACATTACTCCCATGGAGAAAAGTGCTCGTGGTGCGTGTTGTATTCAATACCGATGCAATTTCTGTGTTTCATCAACACTCTGAACGTCCACAGATTACAGAATGCTTCCAATTGTGTTTCGAAAACTACTACTGGTCTCCCAGGAATCGATAAAAGCGTAGACAGTTTGAGACATTACTCCAATGGAGAAAAGTGCTCGTGGTGCGTGTTGTATTTAATACCGATGCAATTTCTGTGTTTCATCAACACTCTGAACGTCCACAGATTACAGAATGCTTCCAATTGTGTTTCGAAAACTACTGCTGGTCTCCCAGGAATCGATAAAAGCGTAGACAGTTTGAGACATTACTCCCATGGAGGAAAGTGCTCGTGGTGCGTGTTGTATTCAATACCGATGCAATTTCTGTGTTTCATCAACACTCTGAACGTCCACAGATTACAGAATGCTTCCAATTGTGTTTCGAAAACTACTACTGGTCTCCCAGGAATCGATAAAAGCGTAGACAGTTTGAGACATTACTCCCATGGAGAAAAGTCCTCGTGGTGCCTGTGGTATTCAATACCGATGCAATTTCTGTGTTTCATCAACACTCTGAACGTCCACAGATTACAGAATGCCTCCAAATGTATTTCGAAAACTACTACTGGTCTCCCAGGAATCGATAAAAGCGTAGACAGTTTGAGACATTACTCCCATGGAGAAAAGTGCTCGTGGTGCGTGTTGTATTCAATACCGATGCAATTTCTGTGTTTCATCAACACTCTGAACGTCCACAGATTACAGAATGCCTCCAAATGTATTTCGAAAACTACTACTGGTCTCCCAGGAATCGATAAAAGCGTAGACAGTTTGAGACATTACTCCCATGGAGAAAAGTGCTCGTGGTGCGTGTTGTATTCAATACCGATGCAATTTCTGTGTTTCATCAACACTCTGAACGTCCACAGATTACAGAATGCTTCCAATTGTGTTTCGAAAACTACTACTGGTCTCCCAGGAATCGATAAAAGCGTAGACAGTTTGAGACATTACTCCCATGGAGAAAAGTGCTCGTGGTGCGTGTTGTATTCAATACCGATGCAATTTCTGTGTTTCATCAACACTCTGAACGTCCACAGATTACAGAATGCCTCCAAATGTATTTCGAAAACTACTACTGGTCTCCCAGGAATCGATAAAAGCGTAGACAGTTTGAGACATTACTCCCATGGAGAAAAGTGCTCGTGGTGCGTGTTGTATTCAATACCGATGCAATTTCTGTGTTTCATCAACACTCTGAACGTCCACAGATTACAGAATGCCTCCAAATGTATTTCGAAAACTACTACTGGTCTCCCAGGAATCGATAAAAGCGTAGACAGTTTGAGACATTACTCCCATGGAGAAAAATGCGCATGGTGCGTGTTGTATTCAATACCGATGCAATTTCTGTGTTTCATCAACACTCTGAACGTCCACAGATTACAGAATCCTCCAAATGTATTTCGAAAACTACTACTGGTGTCCCAGGAATCGATAAAAGCGTAGACAGTTTGAGACATTACTCCCATGGAGAAAAATGCGCATGGTGCGTGTTGTATTCAATCCCGATGCAATTTCTGTGTTTCATCAACACTCTGAACGTCCACAGATTACAGAATGCCTCCAAATGTATTTCGAAAACTACTACTGGTCTCCCAGGAATCGATAAAAGCGTAGACAGTTTGAGACATTACTCCCATGGAGGAAAGTGCTCGTGGTGCGTGTTGTATTCAATACCGATGCAATTTCTGTGTTTCATCAACACTCTGAACGTCCACAGATTACAGAATGCTTCCAATTGTGTTTCGAAAACTACTACTGGTCTCCCAGGAATCGATAAAAGCGTAGACAGTTTGAGACATTACTCCCATGGAGAAAAGTCCTCGTGGTGCGTGTTGTATTCAATACCGATGCAATTTCTGTGTTTCATCAACACTCTGAACGTCCACAGATTACAGAATGCTTCCAATTGTGTTTCGAAAACTACTACTGGTCTCCCAGGAATCGATAAAAGCGTAGACAGTTTGAGACATTACTCCCATGGAGAAAAGTCCTCGTGGTGCGTGTTGTATTCAATACCGATGCAATTTCTGTGTTTCATCAACACTCTGAACGTCCACAGATTACAGAATGCCTCCAAATGTATTTCGAAAACTACTACTGGTCTCCCAGGAATCGATAAAAGCGTAGACAGTTTGAGACATTACTCCCATGGAGAAAAGTGCTCGTGGTGCGTGTTGTATTCAATACCGATGCAATTTCTGTGTTTCATCAACACTCTGAACGTCCACAGATTACAGAATGCTTCCAATTGTGTTTCGAAAACTACTACTGGTCTCCCAGGAATCGATAAAAGCGTAGACAGTTTGAGACATTACTCCCATGGAGAAAAGTGCTCGTGGTGCGTGTTGTATTCAATACCGATGCAATTTCTGTGTTTCATCAACACTCTGAACGTCCACAGATTACAGAATGCTTCCAATTGTGTTTCGAAAACTACTACTGGTCTCCCAGGAATCGATAAAAGCGTAGACAGTTTGAGACATTACTCCCATGGAGAAAAGTCCTCGTGGTGCGTGTTGTATTCAATACCGATGCAATTTCTGTGTTTCATCAACACTCTGAACGTCCACAGATTACAGAATGCCTCCAAATGTATTTCGAAAACTACTACTGGTCTCCCAGGAATCGATAAAAGCGTAGACAGTTTGAGACATTACTCCCATGGAGAAAAGTGCTCGTGGTGCGTGTTGTATTCAATACCGATGCAATTTCTGTGTTTCATCAACACTCTGAACGTCCACAGATTACAGAATGCCTCCAAATGTATTTCGAAAACTACTACTGGTCTCCCAGGAATCGATAAAAGCGTAGACAGTTTGAGACATTACTCCCATGGAGAAAAGTGCTCGTGGTGCGTGTTGTATTTAATACCGATGCAATTTCTGTGTTTCATTAACACTCTGAACGTCCACAGATTACAGAATGCTTCCAATTGTGTTTCGAAAACTACTACTGGTCTCCCAGGAATCGATAAAAGCGTAGACAGTTTGAGACATTACTCCCATGGAGAAAAGTGCTCGTGGTGCGTGTTGTATTCAATACCGATGCAATTTCTGTGTTTCATCAACACTCTGAACGTCCACAGATTACAGAATGCCTCCAAATGTATTTCGAAAACTACTACTGGTCTCCCAGGAATCGATAAAAGCGTAGACAGTTTGAGACATTACTCCCATGGAGAAAAGTGCTCGTGGTGCGTGTTGTATTCAATACCGATGCAATTTCTGTGTTTCATCAACACTCTGAACGTCCACAGATTACAGAATGCTTCCAATTGTGTTTCGAAAACTACTACTGGTCTCCCAGGAATCGATAAAAGCGTAGACAGTTTGAGACATTACTCCCAAGGAGAAAAATGCTCGTGGTGCGTGTTGTATTCAATACCGATGCAATTTCTGTGTTTCATCAACACTCTGAACGTCTACAGATTACAGAATGCCTCCAATTGTGTTTCGAAAACTACTACTGGTCTCCCAGGAATCGATAAAAGCGTAGACAGTTTGAGACATTACTCCCATGGAGAAAAGTGCTCGTGGTGCGTGTTGTATTCAATACCGATGCAATTTCTGTGTTTCATCAACACTCTGAACGTCCACAGATTACAGAATGCCTCCAAATGTATTTCGAAAACTACTACTGGTCTCCCAGGAATTGATAAAAGCGTAGACAGTTTGAGAC
This sequence comes from Schistocerca gregaria, assembly GCF_023897955.1. Lineage (NCBI taxonomy): Eukaryota > Metazoa > Arthropoda > Insecta > Orthoptera > Acrididae > Schistocerca > Schistocerca gregaria. The sequence goes on along the minus strand of NC_064930.1, from coordinate 7,704,395 downwards.
ATTACTCCCATGGAGAAAAGTGCTCGTGGTGCGTGTTGTATTCAATACCGATGCAATTTCTGTGTTTCATCAACACTCTGAACGTCCACAGATTACAGAATGCTTCCAATTGTGTTTCGAAAACTACTACTGGTCTCCCAGGAATCGATAAAAGCGTAGACAGTTTGAGACATTACTCCAATGGAGAAAAGTGCTCGTGGTGCGTGTTGTATTTAATACCGATGCAATTTCTGTGTTTCATCAACACTCTGAACGTCCACAGATTACAGAATGCTTCCAATTGTGTTTCGAAAACTACTGCTGGTCTCCCAGGAATCGATAAAAGCGTAGACAGTTTGAGACATTACTCCCATGGAGGAAAGTGCTCGTGGTGCGTGTTGTATTCAATACCGATGCAATTTCTGTGTTTCATCAACACTCTGAACGTCCACAGATTACAGAATGCTTCCAATTGTGTTTCGAAAACTACTACTGGTCTCCCAGGAATCGATAAAAGCGTAGACAGTTTGAGACATTACTCCCATGGAGAAAAGTCCTCGTGGTGCCTGTGGTATTCAATACCGATGCAATTTCTGTGTTTCATCAACACTCTGAACGTCCACAGATTACAGAATGCCTCCAAATGTATTTCGAAAACTACTACTGGTCTCCCAGGAATCGATAAAAGCGTAGACAGTTTGAGACATTACTCCCATGGAGAAAAGTGCTCGTGGTGCGTGTTGTATTCAATACCGATGCAATTTCTGTGTTTCATCAACACTCTGAACGTCCACAGATTACAGAATGCCTCCAAATGTATTTCGAAAACTACTACTGGTCTCCCAGGAATCGATAAAAGCGTAGACAGTTTGAGACATTCCTCCCATGGAGAAAAGTGCTCGTGGTGCGTGTTGTATTCAATACCGATGCAATTTCTGTGTTTCATCAACACTCTGAACGTCCACAGATTACAGAATGCTTCCAATTGTGTTTCGAAAACTCCTACTGGTCTCCCAGGAATCGATAAAAGCGTAGACAGTTTGAGACATTACTCCCATGGAGAAAAGTGCTCGTGGTGCGTGTTGTATTCAATACCGATGCAATTTCTGTGTTTCATCAACACTCTGAACGTCCACAGATTACAGAATGCCTCCAAATGTATTTCGAAAACTACTACTGGTCTCCCAGGAATCGATAAAAGCGTAGACAGTTTGAGACATTACTCCCATGGAGAAAAGTGCTCGTGGTGCGTGTTGTATTCAATACCGATGCAATTTCTGTGTTTCATCAACACTCTGAACGTCCACAGATTACAGAATGCCTCCAAATGTATTTCGAAAACTACTACTGGTCTCCCAGGAATCGATAAAAGCGTAGACAGTTTGAGACATTACTCCCATGGAGAAAAATGCGCATGGTGCGTGTTGTATTCAATACCGATGCAATTTCTGTGTTTCATCAACACTCTGAACGTCCACAGATTACAGAATCCTCCAAATGTATTTCGAAAACTACTACTGGTGTCCCAGGAATCGATAAAAGCGTAGACAGTTTGAGACATTACTCCCATGGAGAAAAATGCGCATGGTGCGTGTTGTATTCAATCCCGATGCAATTTCTGTGTTTCATCAACACTCTGAACGTCCACAGATTACAGAATGCCTCCAAATGTATTTCGAAAACTACTACTGGTCTCCCAGCAATCGATAAAAGCGTAGACAGTTTGCGACATTACTTCCATGGAGAAAAGTGCTCGTGGTGTGTGTTGTATTCAATACCGATGCAATTTCTGTGTTTCATAAACACTCTGAACGTCCACAGATTACAGAATGCCTCCAAATGTATTTCGAAAACTACTACTGGTCTCCCAGGAATCGATAAAAGCGTAGACAGTTTGAGACATTACTCCCATGGAGAAAAGTGCTCGTGGTGCGTGTTGTATTCAATACCGATGCAATTTCTGTGTTTCATCAACACTCTGAACGTCTACAGATTACATAATGCCTCCAATTGTGTTTCGAAAACTACTACTGGTCTCCCAGGAGTCGATAAAAGCGTAGACAGTTTGAGACATTACTCCCATAGAGAAAAGTGCTCGTGGTGCGTGTTGTATTCAATACCGATGCAATTTCTGTGTTTCATCAACACTCTGAACGTCCACAGATTACAGAATGCCTCCAAATGTATTTCGAAAACTACTACTGGTCTCCCAGGAATCGATAAAAGCGTAGACAGTTTGAGACATTACTCCCATGGAGGAAAGTGCTCGTGGTGCGTGTTGTATTCAATACCGATGCAATTTCTGTGTTTCATCAACACTCTGAACGTCCACAGATTACAGAATGCTTCCAATTGTGTTTCGAAAACTACTACTGGTCTCCCAGGAATCGATATAAGCGTAGACAGTTTGAGACATTACTCGCATGGGGAAAAGTCCTCGTGGTGCGTGTTGTATTCAATACCGATGCAATTTCTGTGTTTCATCAACACTCTGAACGTCCACAGATTACAGAATGCCTAAAAATGTATTTCGAAAACTACTACTGGTCTCCCAGGAATCGATAAAAGCGTAGACAGTTTGAGACATTACTCCCATGGAGAAAAGTGCTCGTGGTGCGTGTTGTATTCAATACCGATGCAATTTCTGTGTTTCATCAACACTCTGAACGTCCACAGATTACAGAATCCTCCAAACGTATTTCGAAAACTACTACTGGTCTCCCAGGAATCGATAAAAGCGTAGACAGTTTGAGACATTACTCCCATGGAGAAAAGTGCTCGTGGTGCGTGTTGTATTCAATACCGATGCAATTTCTGTGTTTCATCAACACTCTGAACGTCCACAGATTACAGAATGCTTCCAATTGTGTTTCGAAAACTACTACTGGTCTCCCAGGAATCGATAAAAGCGTAGACAGTTTGAGACATTACTCCCATGGAGAAAAGTGCTCGTGGTGCGTGTTGTATTCAATACCGATGCAATTTCTGTGTTTCATCAACACTCTGAACGTCCACAGATTACAGAATGCCTCCAAATGTATTTCGAAAACTACTACTGGTCTCCCAGGAATCGATAAAAGCGTAGACAGGTTGAGACATTACTCCCATGGAGGAAAGTGCTCGTGGTGCGTGTTGTATTCAATACCGATGCAATTTCTGTGTTTCATCAACACTCTGAACGTCCACAGATTACAGAATGCTTCCAATTGTGTTTCGAAAACTACTACTGGTCTCCCAGGAATCGATAAAAGCGTAGACAGTTTGAGACATTACTCCCATGGAGAAAAGTCCTCGTGGTGCGTGTTGTATTCAATACCGATGCAATTTCTGTGTTTCATCAACACTCTGAACGTCCACAGATTACAGAATGCCTCCAAATGTATTTCGAAAACTACTACTGGTCTCCCAGGAATCGATAAAAGCGTAGACAGTTTGAGACATTACTCCCATGGAGAAAAGTGCTCGTGGTGCGTGTTGTATTCAATACCGATGCAATTTCTGTGTTTCATCAACACTCTGAACGTCTACAGATTACAGAATGCCTCCAATTGTGTTTCGAAAACTACTACTGGTCTCCCAGGAGTCGATAAAAGCGTAGACAGTTTGAGACATTACTCCCATAGAGAAAAGTGCTCGTGGTGCGTGTTGTATTCAATACCGATGCAATTTCTGTGTTTCATCAACACTCTGAACGTCCACAGATTACAGAATGCCTCCAAATGTATTTCGAAAACTACTACTGGTCTCCCAGGAATCGATAAAAGCGTAGACAGTTTGAGACATTACTCCCATGGAGAAAAGTGCTCGTGGTGCGTGTTGTATTCAATACCGATGCAATTTCTGTGTTTCATCAACACTCTGAACGTCTACAGATTACAGAATGCCTCCAATTGTGTTTCGAAAACTACTACTGGTCTCCCAGGAGTCGATAAAAGCGTAGACAGTTTGAGACATTACTCCCATAGAGAAAAGTGCTCGTGGTGCGTGTTGTATTCAATACCGATGCAATTTCTGTGTTTCATCAACACTCTGAACGTCCACAGATTACAGAATGCCTCCAAATGTATTTCGAAAACTACTACTGGTCTCCCAGGAATCGATAAAATCGTAGACAGTTTGAGACATTACTCCCATGGAGGAAAGTGCTCGTGGTGCGTGTTGTATTCAATACCGATGCAATTTCTGTGTTTCATCAACACTCTGAACGTCCACAGATTACAGAATGCTTCCAATTGTGTTTCGAAAACTACTACTGGTCTCCCAGGAATCGATATAAGCGTAGACAGTTTGAGACATTACTCGCATGGGGAAAAGTCCTCGTGGTGCGTGTTGTATTCAATACCGATGCAATTTCTGTGTTTCATCAACACTCTGAACGTCCACAGATTACAGAATGCCTAAAAATGTATTTCGAAAACTACTACTGGTCTCCCAGGAATCGATAAAAGCGTAGACAGTTTGAGACATTACTCCCATGGAGAAAAGTGCTCGTGGTGCGTGTTGTATTCAATACCGATGCAATTTCTGTGTTTCATCAACACTCTGAACGTCCACAGATTACAGAATCCTCCAAACGTATTTCGAAAACTACTACTGGTCTCCCAGGAATCGATAAAAGCGTAGACAGTTTGAGACATTACTCCCATGGAGAAAAGTGCTCGTGGTGCGTGTTGTATTCAATACCGATGCAATTTCTGTGTTTCATCAACACTCTGAACGTCCACAGATTACAGAATGCTTCCAATTGTGTTTCGAAAACTACTACTGGTCTCCCAGGAATCGATAAAAGCGTAGACAGTTTGAGACATTACTCCCATGGAGAAAAGTGCTCGTGGTGCGTGTTGTATTCAATACCGATGCAATTTCTGTGTTTCATCAACACTCTGAACGTCCACAGATTACAGAATGCCTCCAAATGTATTTCGAAAACTACTACTGGTCTCCCAGGAATCGATAAAAGCGTAGACAGTTTGAGACATTACTCCCATGGAGGAAAGTGCTCGTGGTGCGTGTTGTATTCAATACCGATGCAATTTCTGTGTTTCATCAACACTCTGAACGTCCACAGATTACAGAATGCTTCCAATTGTGTTTCGAAAACTACTACTGGTCTCCCAGGAATCGATAAAAGCGTAGACAGTTTGAGACATTACTCCCATGGAGAAAAGTCCTCGTGGTGCGTGTTGTATTCAGTACCGATGCAATTTCTGTGTTTCATCAACACTCTGAACGTCCACAGATTACAGAATGCCTCCAAATGTATTTCGAAAACTACTACTGGTCTCCCAGGAATCGATAAAAGCGTAGACAGTTTGAGACATTACTCCCATGGAGAAAAGTGCTCGTGGTGCGTGTTGTATTCAATACCGATGCAATTTCTGTGTTTCATCAACACTCTGAACGTCCACAGATTACAGAATGCCTCCAAATGTATTTCGAAAACTACTACTGGTCTCCCAGGAATCGATAAAAGCGTAGACAGTTTGAGACATTACTCCCATGGAGAAAAGTGCTCGTGGTGAGTGTTGTATTTAATACCGATGCAATTTCTGTGTTTCATTAACACTCTGAACGTCCACAGATTACAGAATGCTTCCAATTGTGTTTCGAAAACTACTACTGGTCTCCCAGGAATAGGTAAAAGCGTAGACATTTTGAGACATTACTCCCATGGAGAAAAGTGCTCGTGGTGCGTGTTGTATTTAATACCGATGCAATTTCAGTGTTTCATTAACACTCTGAACGTCCACAGACTACAGAATGCTTCCAATTGTGTTTCGAAAACTACTACTGGTCTCCCAGGAATCGATAAAAGCGTAGACAGTTTGAGACATTACTCCCATGGAGAAAAATGCTCGTGGTGCGTGTTGTATTCAATACCGATGCAATTTCTGTGTTTCATCAACACTCTGAACGTCTACAGAGTACAGAATGCCTCCAATTGTGTTTCGAAAACTACTACTGGTCTCCCAGGAATCGATAAAAGCGTAGACAGTTTGAGACATTACTCCCATGGAGAAAAGTGCTCGTGGTGCGTGTTGTATTCAATACCGATGCAATTTCTGTGTTTCATCAACACTCTGAACGTCCACAGATTACAGAATGCTTCCAATTGTGTTTCGAAAACTACTACTGGTCTCCCAGGAATCGATAAAAGCGTAGACAGTTTGAGACATTACTCCAATGGAGAAAAGTGCTCGTGGTGCATGTTGTATTTAATACCGATGCAATTTCTGTGTTTCATCAACACTCTGAACGTCCACAGATTACAGAATGCTTCCAATTGTGTTTCGAAAACTACTGCTGGTCTCCCAGGAATCGATAAAAGCGTACACAGTTTGAGACATTATTCCCATGGAGAAAAGTGCTCGTGGTGCGTGTTGTATTCAATACCGATGCAATTTCTGTGTTTCATCAACACTCTGAACGTCCACAGATTACAGAATGCCTCCAAATGTATTTCGAAAACTACTACTGGTCTCCCAGGAATCGATAAAAGCGTAGACAGTTTGAGACATTACTCCCATGGAGAAAAGTGCTCGTGGTGCGTGTTGTATTCAATACCGATGCAATTTCTGTGTTTCATCAACACTCTGAACGTCCACAGATTACAGAATGCTTCCAATTATGTTTCGAAAACTACTACTGGTCTCCCAGGAATCGATAAAAGCGTAGACAGTTTGAGACATTACTCCCATGGAGAAAAGTGCTCGTGGTGCGTGTTGTATTCAATACCGATGCAATTTCTGTGTTTCATCAACACTCTAAACGTCCTCAGATTACAGAATGCCTCCAAATGTATTTCGAAAACTACTACTGGTCTCCCAGGAATCGATGAAAGAGTAGACAGTTTGAGACATTACTCCCATGGAGAAAAGTGCTCGTGGTGCGTGTTGTATTCAATACCGATGCAATTTCTGTGTTTCATCAACACTCTGAACGTCCACAGATTACAGAATGCTTCCAATTGTGTTTCGAAAACTACTACTGGTCTCCCAGGAATCGATAAAAGCGTAGACAGTTTGAGACATTACTCCCATGGAGAAAAGTGCTCGTGGTGTGTTGTATTCAATACCGATGCAATTTCTGTGTTTCATCAACACTCTGAACGTCCACAGATTACAGAATGCCTCCAAATGTATTTCGAAAACTACAACTGGTCTCCCAGGAATCGATAAAAGCGTAGACAGTTTGAGACATTACTCCCATGGAGAAAAATGCGCATGGTGCGTGTTGTATTCAATACCGATGCAATTTCTGTGTTTCATCAACACTCTGAACGTCCACAGATTACAGAATGCTTCCAAATGTATTTCGAAAACTACTGCTGGTCTCCCAGGAATCGATAAAAGCGTACACAGTTTGAGACATTATTCCCATGGAGAAAAGTGCTCGTGGTGCGTGTTGTATTCAATACCGATGCAATTTCTGTGTTTCATCAACACTCTGAACGTCCACAGATTACAGAATGCCTCCAAATGTATTTCGAAAACTACTACTGGTCTCCCAGGAATCGATAAAAGCGTAGACAGTTTGAGACATTACTCCCATGGAGAAAAGTGCTCGTGGTGCGTGTTGTATTCAATACCGATGCAATTTCTGTGTTTCATCAACACTCTGAACGTCCACAGATTACAGAATGCTTCCAATTATGTTTCGAAAACTACTACTGGTCTCCCAGGAATCGATAAAAGCGTAGACAGTTTGAGACATTACTCCCATGGAGAAAAGTGCTCGTGGTGCGTGTTGTATTCAATACCGATGCAATTTCTGTGTTTCATCAACACTCTGAACGTCCACAGATTACAGAATGCTTCCAATTATGTTTCGAAAACTACTACTGGTCTCCCAGGAATCGATAAAAGCGTAGACAGTTTGAGACATTACTCCCATGGAGAAAAGTGCTCGTGGTGTGTTGTATTCAATACCGATGCAATTTCAGTGTTTCATCAACACTCTGAACGTCCACAGATTACAGAATGCCTCCAAATGTATTTCGAAAACTACAACTGGTCTCCCAGGAATCGATAAAAGCGTAGACAGTTTGAGACATTACTCCCATGGAGAAAAATGCGCATGGTGCGTGTTGTATTCAATACCGATGCAATTTCTGTGTTTCATCAACACTCTGAACGTCCACAGATTACAGAATGCCTCCAAATGTATTTCGAAAACTACAACTGGTCTCCCAGGAATCGATAAAAGCGTAGACAGTTTGAGACATTACTCCCATGGAGAAAAGTGCTCGTGGTGCGTGTTGTATTCAATACCGATGCAATTTCTGTGTTTCATCAACACTCTGAACGTCCACAGATTACAGAATGCTTCCAATTGTGTTTCGAAAACTACTACTGGTCTCCCAGGAATCGATAAAAGCGTAGACAGTTTGAGACATTACTCCCATGGAGAAAAATGCGCATGGTGCGTGTTGTATTCAATACCGATGCAATTTCTGTGTTTCATCAACACTCTGAACGTCCACAGATTACAGAATGCCTCCAAATGTATTTCGAAAACTACAACTGGTCTCCCAGGAATCGATAAAAGCGTAGACAGTTTGAGACATTACTCCCATGGAGAAAAGTGCTCGTGGTGCGTGTTGTATTCAATACCGATGCAATTTCTGTGTTTCATCAACTCTCTAAACGTCCTCAGATTACAGAATGCCTCCAAATGTATTTCGAAAACTACAACTGGTCTCCCAGGAATCGATGAAAGAGTAGACAGTTTGAGACATTACTCCCATGGAGAAAAGTGCTCGTGGTGCGTGTTGTATTCAATACCGATGCAATTTCTGTGTTTCATCAACACTCTGAACGTCCACAGATTACAGAATGCCTCCAAATGTATTTCGAAAACTACTACTGGTCTCCCAGGAATCGATAAAAGCGTAGACAGTTTGAGACATTACTCCCATGGAGAAAAGTGCTCGTGGTGCGTGTTGTATTCAATACCGATGCAATTTCTGTGTTTCATCAACACTCTGAACGTCCACAGATTACAGAATGCTTCCAATTGTGATTCGAAAACTACTACTGGTCTCCCAGGAATCGATAAAAGCGTAGACAGTTTGAGACATTACTCCCATGGAGAAAAGTGCTCGTGGTGCGTGTTGTATTCAATACCGATGCAATTTCTGTGTTTCATCAACACTCTAAACGTCCTCAGATTACAGAATGCCTCCAAATGTATTTCGAAAACTACAACTGGTCTCCCAGGAATCGATGAAAGAGTAGACAGTTTGAGACATTACTCCCATGGAGAAAAGTGCTCGTGGTGCGTGTTGTATTCAATACCGATGCAATTTCTGTGTTTCATCAACACTCTGAACGTCCACAGATTACAGAATGCCTCCAAATGTATTTCGAAAACTACTACTGGTCTCCCAGGAATCGATAAAAGCGTAGACAGTTTGAGACATTACTCCCATGGAGAAAAGTGCTCGTGGTGCGTGTTGTATTCAATACCGATGCAATTTCTGTGTTTCATCAACACTCTGAACGTCCACAGATTACAGAATGCTTCCAATTGTGATTCGAAAACTACTACTGGTCTCCCAGGAATCGATAAAAGCGTAGACAGTTTGAGACATTACTCCCATGGAGAAAAGTCCTCGTGGTGCGTGTTGTATTCAATACCGATGCAATTTCTGTGTTTCATCAACACTCTGAACGTCCACAGATTACAGAATGCCTCCAAATGTATTTCGAAAACTACTACTGGTCTCCCAGGAATCGATAAAAGCGTAGACAGTTTGAGACATTAATCCCATGGAGAAAAGTGCTCGTGGTGCGTGTTGTATTCAATACCGATGCAATTTCTGTGTTTCATCAACACTCTGAACGTCTACAGATTACAGAATGCCTCCAATTGTGTTTCGAAAACTACTACTGGTCTCCCAGGAGTCGATAAAAGCGTAGACAGTTTGAGACATTACTCCCATAGAGAAAAGTGCTCGTGGTGCGTGTTGTATTCAATACCGATGCAATTTCTGTGTTTCATCAACACTCTGAACGTCCACAGATTACAGAATGCTTCCAATTGTGTTTCGAAAACTACTGCTGGTCTCCCAGGAATCGATAAAAGCGTACACAGTTTGAGACATTATTCCCATGGAGAAAAGTGCTCGTGGTGCGTGTTGTATTCAATACCGATGCAATTTCTGTGTTTCATCAACACTCTGAACGTCCACAGATTACAGAATGCCTCCAAATGTATTTCGAAAACTACTACTGGTCTCCCAGGAATCGATAAAAGCGTAGACAGTTTGAGACATTACTCCCATGGAGAAAAGTGCTCGTGGTGCGTGTTGTATTCAATACCGATGCAATTTCTGTGTTTCATCAACACTCTGAACGTCCACAGATTACAGAATGCTTCCAATTATGTTTCGAAAACTACTACTGGTCTCCCAGGAATCGATAAAAGCGTAGACAGTTTGAGACATTACTCCCATGGAGAAAAGTGCTCGTGGTGCGTGTTGTATTCAATACCGATGCAATTTCTGTGTTTCATCAACACTCTAAACGTCCTCAGATTACAGAATGCCTCCAAATGTATTTCGAAAACTACTACTGGTCTCCCAGGAATCGATGAAAGAGTAGACAGTTTGAGACATTACTCCCATGGAGAAAAGTGCTCGTGGTGCGTGTTGTATTCAATACCGATGCAATTTCTGTGTTTCATCAACACTCTGAACGTCCACAGATTACAGAATGCTTCCAATTGTGTTTCGAAAACTACTACTGGTCTCCCAGGAATCGATAAAAGCGTAGACAGTTTGAGACATTACTCCCATGGAGAAAAGTGCTCGTGGTGTGTTGTATTCAATACCGATGCAATTTCTGTGTTTCATCAACACTCTGAACGTCCACAGATTACACAATGCCTCCAAATGTATTTCGAAAACTACAACTGGTCTCCCAGGAATCGATAAAAGCGTAGACAGTTTGAGACATTACTCCCATGCAGAAAAATGCGCATGGTGCGTGTTGTATTCAATACCGATGCAATTTCTGTGTTTCATCAACACTCTGAACGTCCACAGATTACAGAATGCTTCCAAATGTATTTCGAAAACTACTGCTGGTCTCCCAGGAATCGATAAAAGCGTACACAGTTTGAGACATTATTCCCATGGAGAAAAGTGCTCGTGGTGCGTGTTGTATTCAATACCGATGCAATTTCTGTGTTTCATCAACACTCTGAACGTCCACAGATTACAGAATGCCTCCAAATGTATTTCGAAAACTACTACTGGTCTCCCAGGAATCGATAAAAGCGTAGACAGTTTGAGACATTACTCCCATGGAGAAAAGTGCTCGTGGTGCGTGTTGTATTCAATACCGATGCAATTTCTGTGTTTCATCAACACTCTGAACGTCCACAGATTACAGAATGCTTCCAATTATGTTTCGAAAACTACTACTGGTCTCCCAGGAATCGATAAAAGCGTAGACAGTTTGAGACATTACTCCCATGGAGAAAAGTGCTCGTGGTGCGTGTTGTATTCAATACCGATGCAATTTCTGTGTTTCATCAACACTCTGAACGTCCACAGATTACAGAATGCTTCCAATTATGTTTCGAAAACTACTACTGGTCTCCCAGGAATCGATAAAAGCGTAGACAGTTTGAGACATTACTCCCATGGAGAAAAGTGCTCGTGGTGTATTGCATTCAATACCGATGCAATTTCTGTGTTTCATCAACACTCTGAACGTCCACAGATTACAGAATGCCTCCAAATGTATTTCGAAAACTACAACTGGTCTCCCAGGAATCGATAAAAGCGTAGACAGTTTGAGACATTACTCCCATGGAGAAAAATGCGCATGGTGCGTGTTGTATTCAATACCGATGCAATTTCTGTGTTTCATCAACACTCTGAACGTCCACAGATTACAGAATGCCTCCAAATGTATTTCGAAAACTACAACTGGTCTCCCAGGAATCGATAAAAGCGTAGACAGTTTGAGACATTACTCCCATGGAGAAAAGTGCTCGTGGTGCGTGTTGTATTCAATACCGATGCAATTTCTGTGTTTCATCAACACTCTGAACGTCCACAGATTACAGAATGCTTCCAATTATGTTTCGAAAACTACTACTGGTCTCCCAGGAATCGATAAAAGCGTAGACAGTTTGAGACATTACTCCCATGGAGAAAAGTGCTCGTGGTGCGTGTTGTATTCAATACCGATGCAATTTCTGTGTTTCATCAACACTCTAAACGTCCTCAGATTACAGAATGCCTCCAAATGTATTTCGAAAACTACAACTGGTCTCCCAGGAATCGATGAAAGAGTAGACAGTTTGAGACATTACTCCCATGGAGAAAAGTGCTCGTGGTGCGTGTTGTATTCAATACCGATGCAATTTCTGTGTTTCATCAACACTCTGAACGTCCACAGATTACAGAATGCCTCCAAATGTATTTCGAAAACTACTACTGGTCTCCCAGGAATCGATAAAAGCGTAGACAGTTTGAGACATTACTCCCATGGAGAAAAGTGCTCGTGGTGCGTGTTGTATTCAATACCGATGCAATTTCTGTGTTTCATCAACACTCTGAACGTCCACAGATTACAGAATGCTTCCAATTGTGATTCGAAAACTACCACTGGTCTCCCAGGAATCGATAAAAGCGTAGACAGTTTGAGACATTACTCCCATGGAGAAAAGTCCTCGTGGTGCGTGTTGTATTCAATACCGATGCAATTTCTGTGTTTCATCAACACTCTGAACGTCCACAGATTACAGAATGCCTCCAAATGTATTTCGAAAACTACTACTGGTCTCCCAGGAATCGATAAAAGCGTAGACAGTTTGAGACATTAATCCCATGGAGAAAAGTGCTCGTGGTGCGTGTTGTATTCAATACCGATGCAATTTCTGTGTTTCATCAACACTCTGAACGTCTACAGATTACAGAATGCCTCCAATTGTGTTTCGAAAACTACTACTGGTCTCCCAGGAGTCGATAAAAGCGTAGACAGTTTGAGACATTACTCCCATAGAGAAAAGTGCTCGTGGTGCGTGTTGTATTCAATACCGATGCAATTTCTGTGTTTCATCAACACTCTGAACGTCCACAGATTACAGAATGCCTCCAAATGTATTTCGAAAACTACTACTGGTCTTCCAGGAATCGATAAAAGCGTAGACAGTTTGAGACATTACTCCCATGGAGGAAAGTGCTCGTGGTGCGTGTTGTATTCAATACCGATGCAATTTCTGTGTTTCATCAACACTCTGAACGTCCACAGATTACAGAATGCTTCCAATTGTGTTTCGAAAACTACTACTGGTCTCCCAGGAATCGATATAAGCGTAGACAGTTTGAGACATTACTCCCATGGGGAAAAGTCCTCGTGGTGCGTGTTGTATTCAATACCGATGCAATTTCTGTGTTTCATCAACACTCTGAACGTCCACAGATTACAGAATGCCTCCAAATGTATTTCGAAAACTACTACTGGTCTCCCAGGAATCGATAAAAGCGTAGACAGTTTGAGACATTACTCCCATGGAGAAAAGTGCTCGTGGTGCGTGTTGTATTCAATACCGATGCAATTTCTGTGTTTCATCAACACCCTGAACGTCCACAGATTACAGAATGCTTCCAATTGTGTTTCGAAAACTACTACTGGTCTCCCAGGAATCGATAAAAGCGTAGACAGTTTGAGACATTACTCCCATGGAGAAAAGTGCTCGTGGTGCGTGTTGTATTCAATACCGATGCAATTTCTGTGTTTCATCAACACTCTGAACGTCCACAGATTACAGAATGCCTCCAAATGTATTTCGAAAACTACTACTGGTCCCCCAGGAATCGATAAAAGCGTAGACAGTTTGAGACATTACTCCCATGGAGAAAAGTGCTCGTGGTGCGTGTTGTATTCAATACCGATGCAATTTCTGTGTTTCATCAACACTCTGAACGTCCACAGATTACAGAATGCCTCCAAATGTATTTCGAAAACTACTACTGGTCTCCCAGGAGTCGATAAAAGCGTAGACAGTTTGAGACATTACTCCCATAGAGAAAAGTGCTCGAGGTGCGTGTTGTATTCAATACCGATGCAATTTCTGTGTTTCATCAACACTCTGAACGTCCACAGATTACAGAATGCCTCCAAATGTATTTCGAAAACTACTACTGGTCTCCCAGGAATCGATAAAAGCGTAGACAGTTTGAGACATTACTCCCATGGAGGAAAGTACTCGTGGTGCGTGTTGTATTCAATACCGATGCAATTTCTGTGTTTCATCAACACTCTGAACGTCCACAGATTACAGAATGCTTCCAATTGTGTTTCGAAAACTACTACTGGTCTCCCAGGAATCGATATAAGCGTAGACAGTTTGAGACATTACTCCCATGGGGAAAAGTCCTCGTGGTGCGTGTTGTATTCAATACCGATGCAATTTCTGTGTTTCATCAACACTCTGAACGTCCACAGATTACAGAATGCCTCCAAATGTATTTCGAAAACTACTACTGGTCTCCCAGGAATCGATAAAAGCGTAGACAGTTTGAGACATTACTCCCATGGAGAAAAGTGCTCGTGGTGCGTGTTGTATTCAATACCGATGCAATTTCTGTGTTTCATCAACACTCTGAACGTCCACAGATTACAGAATGCTTCCAATTGTGTTTCGAAAACTACTACTGGTCTCCCAGGAATCGATAAAAGCGTAGACAGTTTGAGACATTACTCCCATGGAGAAAAGTGCTCGTGGTGCGTGTTGTATTCATTACCGATGCAATTTCTGTGTTTCATCAACACTCTGAACGTCCACAGATTACAGAATGCCTCCAAATGTATTTCGAAAACTACTACTGGTCCCCCAGGAATCGATAAAAGCGTAGACAGTTTGAGACATTACTCCCATGGAGAAAAGTGCTCGTGGTGCGTGTTGTATTCAATACCGATGCAATTTCTGTGTTTCATCAACACTCTGAACGTCCACAGATTACAGAATGCCTCCAAATGTGTTTCGAAAACTACTACTGGTCTCCCAGGAATCGATAAAAGCGTAGACAGTTTGAGACATTACTCCCATGGAGAAAAGTTCTCGTGGTGCGTGTTGTATTCAATACCGATGCAATTTCTGTGTTTCATCAACACTCTGAACGTCCACAGATTACAGAATGCCTCCAAATGTATTTCGAAAACTACTACTGGTCTCCCAGGAATCGATAAAAGCGTAGACAGTTTGAGACATTACTCCCATGGAGAAAAGTGCTCGTGGTGCGTGTTGTATTCAATACCGATGCAATTTCTGTGTTTCATCAACACTCTGAACGTCCACAGATTACAGAATGCCTCCAAATGTATTTCGAAAACTACTACTGGTCTCCCAGGAATCGATAAAAGCCTAGACAGTTTGAGACATTACTCCCATGGAGAAAAGTGCTCGTGGTGCGTGTTGTATTCAATACCGATGCAATTTCTGTGTTTCATCAACACTCTGAACGTCTACAGATTACAGAATGCCTCCAATTGTGTTTCGAAAACTACTACTGGTCTCCCAGGAGTCGATAAAAGCGTAGACAGTTTGAGACATTACTCCCATAGAGAAAAGTGCTCGTGGTGCGTGTTGTATTCAATACCGATGCAATTTCTGTGTTTCATCAACACTCTGAACGTCCACAGATTACAGAATGCCTCCAAATGTATTTCGAAAACTACTACTGGTCTCCCAGGAATCGATAAAAGCGTAGACAGTTTGAGACATTACTCCCATGGAGAAAAGTGCTCGTGGTGCGTGTTGTATTCAATACCGATGCAATTTCTGTGTTTCATCAACACTCTGAACGTCCACAGATTACAGAATGCTTCCAATTGTGTTTCGAAAACTACTACTGGTCTCCCAGGAATCGATAAAAGCGTAGACAGTTTGAGACATTACTCCCATGGAGAAAAGTGCTCGTGGTGCGTGTTGTATTCAATACCGATGCAATTTCTGTGTTTCATCAACACTCTGAACGTCCACAGATTACAGAATGCCTCCAAATGTATTTCGAAAACTACTACTGGTCTCCCAGGAATCGATAAAAGCGTAGACAGTTTGAGACATTACTCCCATGGAGAAAAGTGCTCGTGGTGCGTGTTGTATTCAATACCGATGCAATTTCTGTGTTTCATCAACACTCTGAACGTCCACAGATTACAGAATGCCTCCAAATGTATTTCGAAAACTACTACTGGTCTCCCAGGAGTCGATAAAAGCGTAGACAGTTTGAGACATTACTCCCATGGAGAAAAATGCGCATGGTGCGTGTTGTATTCAATACCGATGCAATTTCTGTGTTTCATCAACACTCTGAACGTCCACAGATTACAGAATCCTCCAAATGTATTTCGAAAACTACTACTGGTCTCCCAGGAATCGATAAAAGCGTAGACAGTTTGAGACATTACTCCCATGGAGAAAAATGCGCATGGTGCGTGTTGTATTCAATCCCGATGCAATTTCTGTGTTTCATCAACACTCTGAACGTCCACAGATTACAGAATGCCTCCAAATGTATTTCGAAAACTACTACTGGTCTCCCAGGAATCGATAAAAGCGTAGACAGTTTGAGACATTACTCCCATGGAGAAAAGTGCTCGTGGTGTGTGTTGTATTCAATACCGATGCAATTTCTGTGTTTCATCAACACTCTGAACGTCCACAGATTACAGAATGCTTCCAATTGTGTTTCGAAAACTACTGCTGGTCTCCCAGGAATCGATAAAAGCGTACACAGTTTGAGACATTATTCCCATGGAGAAAAGTGCTCTTGGTGCGTGTTGTATTCAATACCGATGCAATTTCTGTGTTTCATCAACACTCTGAACGTCCACAGATTACAGAATGCCTCCAAATGTATTTCGAAAACTACTACTGGTCTCCCAGGAATCGATAAAAGCGTAGACAGTTTGAGACATTACTCCCATGGAGAAAAGTGCTCGTGGTGCGTGTTGTATTCAATACCGATGCAATTTCTGTGTTTCATCAACACTCTGAACGTCCACAGATTACAGAATGCTTCCAATTATGTTTCGAAAACTACTACTGGTCTCCCAGGAATCGATAAAAGCGTAGACAGTTTGAGACATTACTCCCATGGAGAAAAGTGCTCGTGGTGCGTGTTGTATTCAATACCGATGCAATTTCTGTGTTTCATCAACACTCTAAACGTCCTCAGATTACAGAATGCCTCCAAATGTATTTCGAAAACTACTACTGGTCTCCCAGGAACCGATGAAAGAGTAGACAGTTTGAGACATTACTCCCATGGAGAAAAGTGCTCGTGGTGCGTGTTGTATTCAATACCGATGCAATTTCTGTGTTTCATCAACACTCTGAACGTCCACAGATTACAGAATGCTTCCAATTGTGTTTCGAAAACTACTACTGGTCTCCCAGGAATCGATAAAAGCGTAGACAGTTTGAGACATTACTCCCATGGAGAAAAGTGCTCGTGGTGTGTTGTATTCAATCCCGATGCAATTTCTGTGTTTCATCAACACTCTGAACGTCCACAGATTACAGAATGCCTCCAAATGTATTTCGAAAACTACAACTGGTCTCCCAGGAATCGATAAAAGCGTAGACAGTTTGAGACATTACTCCCATGGAGAAAAATGCGCATGGTGCGTGTTGTATTCAATACCGATGCAATTTCTGTGTTTCATCAACACTCTGAACGTCCACAGATTACAGAATGCCTCCAAATGTATTTCGAAAACTACTACTGGTCTCCCAGGAATCGATAAAAGCGTAGACAGTTTGAGACATTACTCCCATGGAGAAAAGTGCTCGTGGTGCGTGTTGTATTCAATACCGATGCAATTTCTGTGTTTCATCAACACTCTGAACGTCCACAGATTACAGAATGCTTCCAATTGTGATTCGAAAACTACTACTGGTCTCCCAGGAATCGATAAAAGCGTAGACAGTTTGAGACATTACTCCCATGGAGAAAAGTCCTCGTGGTGCGTGTTGTATTCAATACCGATGCAATTTCTGTGTTTCATCAACACTCTGAACGTCCACAGATTACAGAATGCCTCCAAATGTATTTCGAAAACTACTACTGGTCTCCCAGGAATCGATAAAAGCGTACACAGTTTGAGACATTACTCCCATGGAGAAAAGTGCTCGTGGTGCGTGTTGTATTCAATACCGATGCAATTTCTGTGTTTCATCAACACTCTGAACGTCTACAGATTACAGAATGCCTCCAATTGTGTTTCGAAAACTACTACTGGTCTCCCAGGAGTCGATAAAAGCGTAGACAGTTTGAGACATTACTCCCATAGAGAAAAGTGCTCGTGGTGCGTGTTGTATTCAATACCGATGCAATTTCTGTGTTTCATCAACACTCTGAACGTCCGCAGATTACAGAATGCCTCCAAATGTATTTCGAAAACTACTACTGGTCTCCCAGGAATCGATAAAAGCGTAGACAGTTTGAGACATTACTCCCATGGAGAAAAGTGCTCGTGGTGCGTGTTGTATTCAATACCGATGCAATTTCTGTGTTTCATCAACACTCTGAACGTCCACAGATTACAGAATGCCTCCAAATGTATTTCGAAAACTACTACTGGTCTCCCAGGAATCGATAAAAGCCTAGGCAGTTTGAGACATTACTCCCATGGAGAAAAGTGCTCGTGGTGCGTGTTGTATTCAATACCGATGCAATTTCTGAGTTTCATCAACACTCTGAACGTCTACAGATTACAGAATGCCTCCAATTGTGTTTCGAAAACTACCACTGGTCTCCCAGGAGTCGATAAAAGCGTAGACAGTTTGAGACATTACTCCCATAGAGAAAAGTGCTCGTGGTGCGTGTTGTATTCAATACCGATGCAATTTCTGTGTTTCATCAACACTCTGAACGTCCACAGATTACAGAATGCCTCCAAATGTATTTCGAAAACTACTACTGGTCTCCCAGGAATCGATAAAAGCGTAGACAGTTTGAGACATTACTCCCATGGAGAAAAGTGCTCGTGGTGCGTGTTGTATTCAATACCGATGCAATTTCTGTGTTTCATCAACACTCTGAACGTCCACAGATTACAGAATGCTTCCAATTGTGTTTCGAAAACTACTACTGGTCTCCCAGGAATCGATAAAAGCGTAGACAGTTTGAGACATTACTCCCATGGAGAAAAGTGCTCGTGGTGCGTGTTGTATTCAATACCGATGCAATTTCTGTGTTTCATCAACACTCTGAACGTCCACAGATTACAGAATGCCTCCAAATGTATTTCGAAAACTACTACTGGTCTCCCAGGAATCGATAAAAGCGTAGACAGTTGGAGACATTACTCCCATGGAGAAAAGTGCTCGTGGTGCGTGTTGTATTCAATACCGATGCAATTTCTGTGTTTCATCAACACTCTGAACGTCCACAGATTACAGAATGCCTCCAAATGTATTTCGAAAACTACTACTGGTCTCCCAGGAATCGATAAAAGCGTAGACAGTTTGAGACATTACTCCCATGGAGAAAAATGCGCATGGTGCGTGTTGTATTCAATACCGATGCAATTTCTGTGTTTCATCAACACTCTGAACGTCCACAGATTACAGAATCCTCCAAATGTATTTCGAAAACTACTACTGGTCTCCCAGGAATCGATAAAAGCGTAGACAGTTTGAGACATTACTCCCATGGAGAAAAATGCGCATGGTGCGTGTTGTATTCAATACCGATGCAATTTCTGTGTTTCATCAACACTCTGAACGTCCACAGATTACAGAATGCCTCCAAATGTATTTCGAAAACTACTACTGGTCTCCCAGGAATCGATAAAAGCGTAGACAGTTTGAGACATTACTCCCATGGAGAAAAGTGCTCGTGGTGTGTGTTGTATTCAATACCGATGCAATTTCTGTGTTTCATCAACACTCTGAACGTCCACAGATTACAGAATGCTTCCAATTGTGTTTCGAAAACTACTGCTGGTCTCCCAGGAATCGATAAAAGCGTACACAGTTTGAGACATTATTCCCATGGAGAAAAGTGCTCGTGGTGCGTGTTGTATTCAATACCGATGCAATTTCTGTGTTTCATCAACACTCTGAACGTCCACAGATTACAGAATGCCTCCAAATGTATTTCGAAAACTACTACTGGTCTCCCAGGAATCGATAAAAGCGTAGACAGTTTGAGACATTACTCCCATGGAGAAAAGTGCTCGTGGTGCGTGTTGTATTCAATACCGATGCAATTTCTGTGTTTCATCAACACTCTAAACGTCCTCAGATTACAGAATGCCTCCAAATGTATTTCGAAAACTACTACTGGTCTCCCAGGAATCGATGAAAGAGTAGACAGTTTGAGACATTACTCCCATGGATAAAAGTGCTCGTGGTGCGTGTTGTATTCAATACCGATGCAATTTCTGTGTTTCATCAACACTCTGAACGTCCACAGATTACAGAATGCTTCCAATTGTGTTTCGAAAACTACTACTGGTCTCCCAGGAATCGATAAAAGCGTAGACAGTTTGAGACATTACTCCCATGGAGAAAAGTGCTCGTGGTGTGTTGTATTCAATACCGATGCAATTTCTGTGTTTCATCAACACTCTGAACGTCCACAGATTACAGAATGCCTCCAAATGTATTTCGAAAACTACAACTGGTCTCCCAGGAATCGATAAAAGCGTAGACAGTTTGAGACATTACTCCCATGGAGAAAAATGCGCATGGTGCGTGTTGTATTCAATACCGATGCAATTTCTGTGTTTCATCAACACTCTGAACGTCCACAGATTACAGAATGCCTCCAAATGTATTTCGAAAACTACTACTGGTCTCCCAGGAATCGATAAAAGCGTAGACAGTTTGAGACATTACTCCCATGGAGAAAAGTGCTCGTGGTGCGTGTTGTATTCAATACCGATGCAATTTCTGTGTTTCATCAACACTCTGAACGTCCACAGATTACAGAATGCCTCCAAATGTATTTCGAAAACTACTACTGGTCTCCCAGGAATCGATAAAAGCGTAGACAGTTTGAGACATTACTCCCATGGAGAAAAATGCGCATGGTGCGTGTTGTATTCAATACCGATGCAATTTCTGTGTTTCATCAACACTCTGAACGTCCACAGATTACAGAATCCTCCAAATGTATTTCGAAAACTACTACTGGTCTCCCAGGAATCGATAAAAGCGTAGACAGTTTGAGACATTACTCCCATGGAGAAAAATGCGCATGGTGCGTGTTGTATTCAATACCGATGCAATTTCTGTGTTTCATCAACACTCTGAACGTCCACAGATTACAGAATGCCTCCAAATGTATTTCGAAAACTACTACTGGTCTCCCAGGAATCGATAAAAGCGTAGACAGTTTGAGACATTACTCCCATGGAGAAAAGTGCTCGTGGTGTGTGTTGTATTCAATACCGATGCAATTTCTGTGTTTCATCAACACTCTAAACGTCCACAGATTACAGAATGCTTCCAATTGTGTTTCGAAAACTACTGCTGGTCTCCCAGGAATCGATAAAAGCGTAGACAGTTTGAGACATTACTCCCATGGAGAAAAGTGCTCGTGGTGCGTGTTGTATTCAATACCGATGCAATTTCTGTGTTTCATCAACACTCTGAACGTCCACAGATTACAGAATGCCTCCAAATGTATTTCGAAAACTACTACTGGTCTCCCAGGAATCGATAAAAGCGTAGACAGTTTGAGACATTACTCCCATGGAGAAAAATGCGCATGGCTCGTGTTGTATTCAATACCGATGCAATTTCTGTGTTTCATCAACACTCTGAACGTCCACAGATTACAGAATGCCTCCAAATGTATTTCGAAAACTACTACTGGTCTCCCAGGAATCGATAAAAGCGTAGACAGTTTGAGACATTACTCCCATGGAGAAAAGTGCTCGTGGTGCGTGTTGTATTCAATACCGATGCAATTTCTGTGTTTCATCAACACTCTGAACGTCTACAGATTACAGAATGCCTCCAATTGTGTTTCGAAAACTACTACTGGTCTCCCAGGAGTCGATAAAAGCGTAGACAGTTTGAGACATTACTCCCATAGAGAAAAGTGCTCGTGGTGCGTGTTGTATTCAATACCGATGCAATTTCTGTGTTTCATCAACACTCTGAACGTCCACAGATTACAGAATGCCTCCAAATGTATTTCGAAAACTACTACTGGTCTCCCAGGAATCGATAAAAGCGTAGACAGTTTGAGACATTACTCCCATGGAGAAAAGTGCTCGTGGTGCGTGTTGTATTCAATACCGATGCAATTTCTGTGTTTCATCAACACTCTGAACGTCCACAGATTACAGAATGCTTCCAATTGTGTTTCGAAAACTACTACTGGTCTCCCAGGAATCGATAAAAGCGTAGACAGTTTGAGACATTACTCCCATGGAGAAAAGTGCTCGTGGTGCGTGTTGTATTCAATACCGATGCAATTTCTGTGTTTCATCAACACTCTGAACGTCCACAGATTACAGAATGCCTCCAAATGTATTTCGAAAACTACTACTGGTCTCCCAGGAATCGATAAAAGCGTAGACAGTTTGAGACATTACTCCCATGGAGAAAAGTTCTCGTGGTGCGTGTTGTATTCAATACCGATGCAATTTCTGTGTTTCATCAACACTCTGAACGTCCACAGATTACAGAATGCCTCCAAATGTATTTCGAAAACTACTACTGGTCTCCCAGGAATCGATAAAAGCGTAGACAGTTTGAGACATTACTCCCATGGAGAAAAATGCGCATGGTGCGTGTTGTATTCAATACCGATGCAATTTCTGTGTTTCATCAACACTCTGAACGTCCACAGATTACAGAATCCTCCAAATGTATTTCGAAAACTACTACTGGTCTCCCAGGAATCGATAAAAGCGTAGACAGTTTGAGACATTACTCCCATGGAGAAAAATGCGCATGGTGCGTGTTGTATTCAATCCCGATGCAATTTCTGTGTTTCATCAACACTCTGAACGTCCACAGATTACAGAATGCCTCCAAATGTATTTCGAAAACTACTACTGGTCTCCCAGGAATCGATAAAAGCGTAGACAGTTTGAGACATTACTCCCATGGAGCAAAAGTGCTCGTGGTGCGTGTTGTATTCAATACCGATGCAATTTCTGTGTTTCATCAACACTCTGAACGTCCACAGATTACAGAATGCTTCCAATTGTGTTTCGAAAACTACTACTGGTCTCCCAGGAATCGATAAAAGCGTAGACAGTTTGAGACATTACTCCCATGGAGAAAAGTGCTCGTGGTGCGTGTTGTATTCAATACCGATGCAATTTCTGTGTTTCATCAACACTCTGAACGTCCAAAGATTACAGAATGCCTCCAAATGTATTTCGAAAACTACTACTGGTCCCCCAGGAATCGATAAAAGCGTAGACAGTTTGAGACATTACTCCCATGGAGAAAAGTGCTCGTGGTGCGTGTTGTATTCAATACCGATGCAATTTCTGTGTTTCATCAACACTCTGAACGTCCACAGATTACAGAATGCCTCCAAATGTATTTCGAAAACTACTACTGGTCTCCCAGGAATCGATAAAAGCGTAGACAGTTTGAGACATTACTCCCATGGAGAAAAGTTCTCGTGGTGCGTGTTGTATTCAATACCGATGCAATTTCTGTGTTTCATCAACACTCTGAACGTCCACAGATTACAGAATGCCTCCAAATGTATTTCGAAAACTACTACTGGTCTCCCAGGAATCGATAAAAGCGTAGACAGTTTGAGACATTACTCCCATGGAGAAAAGTGCTCGTGGTGCGTGTTGTATTCAATACCGATGCAATTTCTGTGTTTCATCAACACTCTGAACGTCCACAGATTACAGAATGCCTCCAAATGTATTTCGAAAACTACAACTGGTCTCCCAGGAATCGATAAAAGCGTAGACAGTTTGATACATTACTCCCATGGAGAAAAATTCGCATGGTGCGTGTTGTATTCAATCCCGATGCAATTTCTGTGTTTCATCAACACTCTGAACGTCCACAGTTTACAGAATGCCTCCAAATGTATTTCGAAAACTACTACTGGTCTCCCAGGAATCGATAAAAGCGTAGACAGTTTGAGACATTACTCCCATGGAGAAAAGTGCTCGTGGTGCGTGTTGTATTCAATACCGATGCAATTTCTGTGTTTCATCAACACTCTGAACGTCCACAGATTACAGAATGCCTCCAAATGTATTTCGAAAACTACTACTGGTCTCCCAGGAATCGATAAAAGCGTAGACAGTTTGAGACATTACTCCCATGGAGAAAAGTGCTCGTGGTGCGTGTTGTATTCAATACCGATGCAATTTCTGTGTTTCATCAACACTCTGAACGTCCACAGATTACAGAATGCCTCCAAATGTATTTCGAAAACTACTACTGGTCTCCCAGGAATCGATAAAAGCGTAGACAGTTTGAGACATTACTCCCATGGAGAAAAGTGCTCGTGGTGCGTGTTGTATTCAATACCGATGCAATTTCTGTGTTTCATCAACACTCTGAACGTCCACAGATTACAGAATGCCTCCAAATGTATTTCGAAAACTACTACTGGTCTCCCAGGAATCGATAAAAGCGTAGACAGTTTGAGACATTACTCCCATGGAGAAAAGTGCTCGTGGTGCGTGTTGTATTCAATACCGATGCAATTTCTGTGTTTCATCAACACTCTGAACGTCCAAAGATTACAGAATGCCTCCAAATGTATTTCGAAAACTACTACTGGTCCCCAGGAATCGATAAAAGCGTAGACAGTTTGAGACATTACTCCCATGGAGAAAAGTGCTCGTGGTGCGTGTTGTATTCAATACCGATGCAATTTCTGTGTTTCATCAACACTCTGAACGTCCACAGATTACAGAATGCCTCCAAATGTATTTCGAAAACTACTACTGGTCTCCCAGGAATCGATAAAAGCGTAGACAGTTTGAGACATTACTCCCATGGAGAAAAGTTCTCGTGGGTGCGTGTTGTATTCAATACCGATGCAATTTCTGTGTTTCATCAACACTCTGAACGTCCACAGATTACAGAATGCCTCCAAATGTATTTCGAAAACTACTACTGGTCTCCCAGGAATCGATAAAAGCGTAGACAGTTTGAGACATTACTCCCATGGAGAAAAGTGCTCGTGGTGCGTGTTGTATTCAATACCGATGCAATTTCTGTGTTTCATCAACACTCTGAACGTCCACAGATTACAGAATGCCTCCAAATGTATTTCGAAAACTACTACTGGTCTCCCAGGAATCGATAAAAGCGTAGACAGTTTGAGACATTACTCCCATGGAGAAAAGTGCTCGTGGTGCGTGTTGTATTCAATACCGATGCAATTTCTGTGTTTCATCAACACTCTGAACGTCCACAGATTACAGAATGCCTCCAAATGTATTTCGAAAACTACTACTGGTCTCCCAGGAATCGATAAAAGCGTAGACAGTTTGAGACATTACTCCCATGGAGAAAAGTGCTCGTGGTGCGTGTTGTATTCAATACCGATGCAATTTCTGTGTTTCATCAACACTCTGAACGTCCAAAGAATACAGAATGCCTCCAAATGTATTTCGAAAACTACTACTGGTCCCCCAGGAATCGATAAAAGCGTAGACAGTTTGAGACATTACTCCCATGGAGAAAAGTGCTCGTGGTGCGTGTTGTATTCAATACCGATGCAATTTCTGTGTTTCATCAACACTCTGAACATCCACAGATTACAGAATGCCTCCAAATGTATTTCGAAAACTACTACTGGTCTCCCAGGAATCGATAAAAGCGTAGACAGTTTGAGACATTACTCCCATGGAGAAAAGTGCTCGTGGTGCGTGTTGTATTCAATACCGATGCAATTTCTGTGTTTCATCAACACTCTGAACGTCCACAGATTACAGAATGCCTCCAAATGTATTTCGAAAACTACTACTGGTCTCCCAGGAATCGATAAAAGCGTAGACAGTTTGAGACATTACTCCCATGGAGAAAAGTGCTCGTGGTGCGTGTTGTATTCAATACCGATGCAATTTCTGTGTTTCATCAACACTCTGAACGTCCACAGATTACAGAATGCCTCCAAATGTATTTCGAAAACTACTACTGGTCTCCCAGGAATCGATAAAAGCGTAGACAGTTTGAGACATTACTCCCATGGAGAAAAGTTCTCGTGGTGCGTGTTGTATTCAATACCGATGCAATTTCTGTGTTTCATCAACACTCTGAACGTCCACAGATTACAGAATGCCTCCAAATGTATTTCGAAAACTACTACTGGTCTCCCAGGAATCGATAAAAGCGTAGACAGTTTGAGACATTACTCCCATGGAGAAAAGTGCTCGTGGTGCGTGTTGTATTCAATACCGATGCAATTTCTGTGTTTCATCAACACTCTGAACGTCCAAAGATTACAGAATGCCTCCAAATGTATTTCGAAAAACTACTACTGGTCTCCCAGGAATCGATAAAAGCGTAGACAGTTTGAGACATTACTCCCATGGAGAAAAGTGCTCGTGGTGCGTGTTGTATTCAATACCGATGCAATTTCTGTGTTTCATCA
Organism: Schistocerca gregaria; assembly: GCF_023897955.1. NCBI lineage: Eukaryota > Metazoa > Arthropoda > Insecta > Orthoptera > Acrididae > Schistocerca > Schistocerca gregaria. The sequence continues at coordinate 7,677,835 of NC_064930.1, read as the reverse complement.
ACACTCTGAACGTCCACAGATTACAGAATGCCTCCAAATGTATTTCGAAAACTACTACTGGTCTCCCAGGAATCGATAAAAGCGTAGACAGTTTGAGACATTACTCCCATGGAGAAAAGTGCTCGTGGTGCGTGTTGTATTCAATACCGATGCAATTTCTGTGTTTCATCAACACTCTGAACGTCCACAGATTACAGAATGCCTCCAAATGTATTTCGAAAACTACTACTGGTCTCCCAGGAATCGATAAAAGCGTAGACAGTTTGAGACATTACTCCCATGGAGAAAAGTGCTCGTGGTGCGTGTTGTATTCAATACCGATGCAATTTCTGTGTTTCATCAACACTCTGAACGTCCACAGATTACAGAATGCCTCCAAATGTATTTCGAAAACTACTACTGGTCTCCCAGGAATCGATAAAAGCGTAGACAGTTTGAGACATTACTCCCATGGAGAAAAGTGCTCGTGGTGCGTGTTGTATTCAATACCGATGCAATTTCTGTGTTTCATCAACACTCTGAACGTCCACAGATTACAGAATGCCTCCAAATGTATTTCGAAAACTACTACTGGTCTCCCAGGAATCGATAAAAGCGTAGACAGTTTGAGACATTACTCCCATGGAGAAAAGTGCTCGTGGTGCGTGTTGTATTCAATACCGATGCAATTTCTGTGTTTCATCAACACTCTGAACGTCCACAGATTACAGAATGCCTCCAAATGTATTTCGAAAACTACTACTGGTCCCCCAGGAATCGATAAAAGCGTAGACAGTTTGAGACATTACTCCCATGGAGAAAAGTGCTCGTGGTGCGTGTTGTATTCAATACCGATGCAATTTCTGTGTTTCATCAACACTCTGAACGTCCACAGATTACAGAATGCCTCCAAATGTATTTCGAAAACTACTACTGGTCTCCCAGGAATCGATAAAAGCGTAGACAGTTTGAGACATTACTCCGATGGAGAAAAGTGCTCGTGGTGCGTGTTGTATTCAATACCGATGCAATTTCTGTGTTTCATCAACACTCTGAACGTCCACAGATTACAGAATGCCTCCAAATGTATTTCGAAAACTACTACTGGTCCCCCAGGAATCGATAAAAGCGTAGACAGTTTGAGACATTACTCCCATGGAGAAAAGTGCTCGTGGTGCGTGTTGTATTCAATACCGATGCAATTTCTGTGTTTCATCAACACTCTGAACGTCCACAGATTACAGAATGCCTCCAAATGTATTTCGAAAACTACTACTGGTCTCCCAGGAATCGATAAAAGCGTAGACAGTTTGAGACATTACTCCCATGGAGAAAAGTGCTCGTGGTGCGTGTTGTATTCAATACCGATGCAATTTCTGTGTTTCATCAACACTCTGAACGTCCACAGATTACAGAATGCCTCCAAATGTATTTCGAAAACTACTACTGGTCTCCCAGGAATCGATAAAAGCGTAGACAGTTTGAGACATTACTCCCATGGAGAAAAGTGCTCGTGGTGCGTGTTGTATTCAATACCGATGCAATTTCTGTGTTTCATCAACACTCTGAACGTCCACAGATTACAGAATGCCTCCAAATGTATTTCGAAAACTACTACTGGTCTCCCAGGAATCGATAAAAGCGTAGACAGTTTGAGACATTACTCCCATGGAGAAAAGTGCTCGTGGTGCGTGTTGTATTCAATACCGATGCAATTTCTGTGTTTCATCAACACTCTGAACGTCCACAGATTACAGAATGCCTCCAAATGTATTTCGAAAACTACTACTGGTCTCCCAGGAATCGATAAAAGCGTAGACAGTTTGAGACATTACTCCCATGGAGAAAAGTGCTCGTGGTAACACGCGATCTAGTGTCGATGCAATTTCTGTGTTTCATCAACACTCTGAACGTCCACAGATTACAGAATGCCTCCAAATGTATTTCGAAAACTACTACTGGTCTCCCAGGAATCGATAAAAGCGTAGACAGTTTGAGACATTACTCCCATGGAGAAAAGTGCTCGTGGTGCGTGTTGTATTCAATACCGATGCAATTTCTGTGTTTCATCAACACTCTGAACGTCCACAGATTACAGAATGCCTCCAAATGTATTTCGAAAACTACTACTGGTCTCCCAGGAATCGATAAAAGCGTAGACAGTTTGAGACATTACTCCCATGGAGAAAAGTGCTCGTGGTGCGTGTTGTATTCAATACCGATGCAATTTCTGTGTTTCATCAACACTCTGAACGTCCAAAGATTACAGAATGCCTCCACATGTATTTCGAAAACTACTACTGGTCCCCCAGGAATCGATAAAAGCGTAGACAGTTTGAGACATTACTCCCATGGAGAAAAGTGCTCGTGGTGCGTGTTGTATTCAATACCGATGCAATTTCTGTGTTTCATCAACACTCTGAACGTCCACAGATTACAGAATGCCTCCAAATGTATTTCGAAAACTACTACTGGTCTCCCAGGAATCGATAAAAGCGTAGACAGTTTGAGACATTACTCCCATGGAGAAAAGTGCTCGTGGTGCGTGTTGTATTCAATACCGATGCAATTTCTGTGTTTCATCAACACTCTGAACGTCCACAGATTACAGAATGCCTCCAAATGTATTTCGAAAACTACTACTGGTCCCCCAGGAATCGATAAAAGCGTAGACAGTTTGAGACATTACTCCCATGGAGAAAAGTGCTCGTGGTGCGTGTTGTATTCAATACCGATGCAATTTCTGTGTTTCATCAACACTCTGAACGTCCACAGATTACAGAATGCCTCCAAATGTATTTCGAAAACTACTACTGGTCTCCCAGGAATCGATAAAAGCGTAGACAGTTTGAGACATTACTCCCATGGAGAAAAGTTCTCGTGGTGCGTGTTGTATTCAATACCGATGCAATTTCTGTGTTTCATCAACACTCTGAACGTCCACAGATTACAGAATGCCTCCAAATGTATTTCGAAAACTACTACTGGTCTCCCAGGAATCGATAAAAGCGTAGACAGTTTGAGACATTACTCCCATGGAGAAAAGTGCTCGTGGTGCGTGTTGTATTCAATACCGATGCAATTTCTGTGTTTCATCAACACTCTGAACGTCCACAGATTACAGAATGCCTCCAAATGTATTTCGAAAACTACTACTGGTCTCCCAGGAATCGATAAAAGCGTAGACAGTTTGAGACATTACTCCCATGGAGAAAAGTGCTCGTGGTGCGTGTTGTATTCAATACCGATGCAATTTCTGTGTTTCATCAACACTCTGAACGTCCACAGATTACAGAATGCCTCCAAATGTATTTCGAAAACTACTACTGGTCTCCCAGGAATCGATAAAAGCGTAGACAGTTTGAGACATTACTCCCATGGAGAAAAGTGCTCGTGGTGCGTGTTGTATTCAATACCGATGCAATTTCTGTGTTTCATCAACACTCTGAACGTCCAAAGATTACAGAATGCCTCCAAATGTATTTCGAAAACTACTACTGGTCCCCCAGGAATCGATAAAAGCGTAGACAGTTTGAGACATTACTCCCATGGAGAAAAGTGCTCGTGGTGCGTGTTGTATTCAATACCGATGCAATTTCTGTGTTTCATCAACACTCTGAACGTCCACAGATTACAGAATGCCTCCAAATGTATTTCGAAAACTACTACTGGTCTCCCAGGAATCGATAAAAGCGTAGACAGTTTGAGACATTACTCCCATGGAGAAAAGTGCTCGTGGTGCGTGTTGTATTCAATACCGATGCAATTTCTGTGTTTCATCAACACTCTAAACGTCCTCAGATTACAGAATGCCTCCAAATGTATTTCGAAAACTACTACTGGTCTCCCAGGAATCGATAAAAGCGTAGACAGTTTGAGACATTACTCCCATGGAGAAAAGTGCTCGTGGTGCGTGTTGTATTCAATACCGATGCAATTTCTGTGTTTCATCAACACTCTGAACGTCCACAGATTACAGAATGCCTCCAAATGTATTTCGAAAACTACTACTGGTCTCCCAGGAATCGATAAAAGCGTAGACAGTTTGATACATTACTCCCATGGAGAAAAATTCGCATGGTGCGTGTTGTATTCAATCCCGATGCAATTTCTGTGTTTCATCAACACTCTGAACGTCCACAGTTTACAGAATGCCTCCAAATGTATTTCGAAAACTACTACTGGTCTCCCAGGAATCGATAAAAGCGTAGACAGTTTGAGACATTACTCCCATGGAGAAAAGTGCTCGTGGTGCGTGTTGTATTCAATACCGATGCAATTTCTGTGTTTCATCAACACTCTGAACGTCCACAGATTACAGAATGCCTCCAAATGTATTTCGAAAACTACTACTGGTCTCCCAGGAATCGATAAAAGCGTAGACAGTTTGAGACATTACTCCCATGGAGAAAAGTGCTCGTGGTGCGTGTTGTATTCAATACCGATGCAATTTCTGTGTTTCATCAACACTCTGAACGTCCACAGATTACAGAATGCCTCCAAATGTATTTCGAAAACTACTACTGGTCTCCCAGGAATCGATAAAAGCGTAGACAGTTTGAGACATTACTCCCATGGAGAAAAGTGCTCGTGGTGCGTGTTGTATTCAATACCGATGCAATTTCTGTGTTTCATCAACACTCTGAACGTCCACAGATTACAGAATGCCTCCAAATGTATTTCGAAAACTACTACTGGTCTCCCAGGAATCGATAAAAGCGTAGACAGTTTGAGACATTACTCCCATGGAGGAAAGTGCTCGTGGTGCGTGTTGTATTCAATACCGATGCAATTTCTGTGTTTCATCAACACTCTGAACGTCCACAGATTACAGAATGCCTCCAAATGTATTTCGAAAACTACTACTGGTCTCCAGGAATCGATAAAAGCGTAGACAGTTTGAGACATTACTCCCATGGAGAAAAATGCGCATGGTGCGTGTTGTATTCAATCCCGATGCAATTTCTGTGTTTCATCAACACTCTGAACGTCCACAGTTTACAGAATGCCTCCAAATGTATTTCGAAAACTACTACTGGTCTCCCAGGAATCGATAAAAGCGTAGACAGTTTGAGACATTACTCCCATGGAGAAAAGTGCTCGAGGTGCGTGTTGTATTCAATACCGATGCAATTTCTGTGTTTCATCAACACTCTGAACGTCCACAGATTACAGAATGCCTCCAAATGTATTTCGAAAACTACTACTGGTCTCCCAGGAATCGATAAAGGCGTAGACAGTTTGAGACATTACTCCCATGGAGAAAAGTGCTCGTGGTGCGTGTTGTATTCAATACCGATGCAATTTCTGTGTTTCATCAACACTCTGAACGTCCACAGATTGCAGAATGCTTCCAATTGTATTTCGAAAACTACTACTGGTCTCCCAGGAATCGATAAAAGTGTAGACAGTTTGAGACATTACTCCCATGTTGAAAAGTGCTCGTGGTGCGTGTTGTATTCAATACCGATGCAATTTCTGTGTTTCATCAACACTCTGAACGTCCACAGATTACAGAATGCCTCCAAATGTATTTCGAAAACTACTACTGGTCTCCCAGGAATCGATAAAAGCGTAGACAGTTTGAGACATTACTCCCATGGAGAAAAGTGCTCGTGGTGCGTGTTGTATTCAATACCGATGCAATTTCTGTGTTTCATCAACACTCTGAACGTCCACAGATTACAGAATGCCTCCAAATGTATTTCGAAAACTACTACTGGTCTCCCAGGAATCGATAAAAGCGTAGACAGTTTGAGACATTACTCCCATGGAGAAAAGTCCTCGTGGTGCGTGTTGTATTCAATACCGATGCAATTTCTGTGATTCATCAACACTCTGAACGTCCACAGATTACATAATGCTTCCAATTGTGTTTCGAAAACTACTACTGGTCTCCCAGGAATCGATAAAAGCGTAGACAGTTTGAGACATTACTACCATGGAGAAAAATGCGCATGGTGCGTGTTGTATTCAATCCCGATGCAATTTTTGTGTTTCATCAACACTCTGAACGTCCACAGATTACAGAATGCCTCCAAATGTATTTCGAAAACTACTACTGGTCTCCCAGGAATCAATAAAAGCGTAGACACTTTGAGACATTACTCCCATGGAGAAAAGTGCTCGTGGTGCGTGTTGTATTCAATACCGATGCAATTTCTGTGTTTCATCAACACTCTGAACGTCCACAGATTACAGAATGCCTCCAAATGTATTTCGAAAACTACTACTGGTCTCCCAGGATTCGATAAAAGCGTAGACAGTTTGAGACATTACTCCCATGGAGAAAAGTGCTCGTGGTGCGTGTTGTATTCAATACCGATGCAATTTCTGTGTTTCATCAACACTCTGAACGTCCACAGATTACAGAATGCTTCCAATTGTGTTTCGAAAACTACTACTGGTCTCCCAGGAATCGATAAAAGCGTAGACAGTTTGAGACATTACTCCCATGGAGAAAAGTGCTCGTGGAACACGCGATCTAGTGTACCGATGCAATTTCTGTGTTTCATCAACACTCTGAACGTCCACAAATTACAGAATGCCTCCAAATGTATTTCGAAAACTACTACTGGTCTCCCAGGAATCGATAAAAGCGTAGACAGTTTGAGACATTACTCCCATGGAGAAAAGTGCTCGTGGTGCGTTTTGTATTCAATACCGATGCAATTTCTGTGTTTCATCAACACTCTGAACGTCCACAGATTACAGAATGCCTCCAAATGTATTTCGAAAACTACTACTGGTCTCCCAGGAATCGATAAAAGCGTAGACAGTTTGAGACATTACTCCCATGGAGAAAAATGCGCATGGTGCGTGTTGTATTCAATACCGATGCAATTTCTGTGTTTCATCAACACTCTGAACGTCCACAGATTACAGAATGCCTCCAAATGTATTTCGAAAACTACTACTGGTCTCCCAGGAATCGATAAAAGCGTAGACAGTTTGAGACATTACTCCCATGGAGAAAAATGCGCATGGTGCGTGTTGTATTCAATACCGATGCAATTTCTGTGTTTCATCAACACTCTGAACGTCCACAGATTACAGAATGCCTCCAAATGTATTTCGAAAACTACTACTGGTCTCCCAGGAATCGATAAAAGCGTAGACAGTTTGAGACATTACTCCCATGGAGAAAAATGCGCATGGTGCGTGTTGTATTCAATCCCGATGCAATTTCTGTGTTTCATCAACACTCTGAACGTCCACAGATTACAGAATGCCTCCAAATGTATTTCGAAAACTACTACTGGTCTCCCAGGAATCGATAAAAGCGTAGACAGTTTGAGACATTACTCCCATGGAGAAAAGTGCTCGTGGTGCGTGTTGTATTCAATACCGATGCAATTTCTGTGTTTCATCAACACTCTGAACGTCCACAGATTACAGAATGCCTCCAAATGTATTTCGAAAACTACTACTGGTCTCCCAGGAATCGATAAAAGCGTAGACAGTTTGAGACATTACTCCCATGGAGAAAAGTGCTCGTGGTGCGTGTTGTATTCAATACCGATGCAATTTCTGTGTTTCATCAACACTCTGAACGTCCAAAGATTACAGAATGCCTCCAAATGTATTTCGAAAACTACTACTGGTCCCCCAGGAATCGATAAAAGCGTAGACAGTTTGAGACATTACTCCCATGGAGAAAAGTGCTCGTGGTGCGTGTTGTATTCAATACCGATGCAATTTCTGTGTTTCATCAACACTCTGAACGTCCACAGATTACAGAATGCCTCCAAATGTATTTCGAAAACTACTACTGGTCTCCCAGGAATCGATAAAAGCGTAGACAGTTTGAGACATTACTCCCATGGAGAAAAGTGCTCGTGGTGCGTGTTGTATTCAATACCGATGCAATTTCTGTGTTTCATCAACACTCTAAACGTCCTCAGATTACAGAATGCCTCCAAATGTATTTCGAAAACTACTACTGGTCTCCCAGGAATCGATAAAAGCGTAGACAGTTTGAGACATTACTCCCATGGAGAAAAGTGCTCGTGGTGCGTGTTGTATTCAATACCGATGCAATTTCTGTGTTTCATCAACACTCTGAACGTCCACAGATTACAGAATGCCTCCAAATGTATTTCGAAAACTACTACTGGTCTCCCAGGAATCGATAAAAGCGTAGACAGTTTGATACATTACTCCCATGGAGAAAAATTCGCATGGTGCGTGTTGTATTCAATCCCGATGCAATTTCTGTGTTTCATCAACACTCTGAACGTCCACAGTTTACAGAATGCCTCCAAATGTATTTCGAAAACTACTACTGGTCTCCCAGGAATCGATAAAAGCGTAGACAGTTTGAGACATTACTCCCATGGAGAAAAGTGCTCGTGGTGCGTGTTGTATTCAATACCGATGCAATTTCTGTGTTTCATCAACACTCTGAACGTCCACAGATTACAGAATGCCTCCAAATGTATTTCGAAAACTACTACTGGTCTCCCAGGAATCGATAAAAGCGTAGACAGTTTGAGACATTACTCCCATGGAGAAAAGTGCTCGTGGTGCGTGTTGTATTCAATACCGATGCAATTTCTGTGTTTCATCAACACTCTGAACGTCCACAGATTACAGAATGCCTCCAAATGTATTTCGAAAACTACTACTGGTCTCCCAGGAATCGATAAAAGCGTAGACAGTTTGAGACATTACTCCCATGGAGAAAAGTGCTCGTGGTGCGTGTTGTATTCAATACCGATGCAATTTCTGTGTTTCATCAACACTCTGAACGTCCACAGATTACAGAATGCCTCCAAATGTATTTCGAAAACTACTACTGGTCTCCCAGGAATCGATAAAAGCGTAGACAGTTTGAGACATTACTCCCATGGAGGAAAGTGCTCGTGGTGCGTGTTGTATTCAATACCGATGCAATTTCTGTGTTTCATCAACACTCTGAACGTCCACAGATTACAGAATGCCTCCAAATGTATTTCGAAAACTACTACTGGTCTCCAGGAATCGATAAAAGCGTAGACAGTTTGAGACATTACTCCCATGGAGAAAAATGCGCATGGTGCGTGTTGTATTCAATCCCGATGCAATTTCTGTGTTTCATCAACACTCTGAACGTCCACAGTTTACAGAATGCCTCCAAATGTATTTCGAAAACTACTACTGGTCTCCCAGGAATCGATAAAAGCGTAGACAGTTTGAGACATTACTCCCATGGAGAAAAGTGCTCGAGGTGCGTGTTGTATTCAATACCGATGCAATTTCTGTGTTTCATCAACACTCTGAACGTCCACAGATTACAGAATGCCTCCAAATGTATTTCGAAAACTACTACTGGTCTCCCAGGAATCGATAAAGGCGTAGACAGTTTGAGACATTACTCCCATGGAGAAAAGTGCTCGTGGTGCGTGTTGTATTCAATACCGATGCAATTTCTGTGTTTCATCAACACTCTGAACGTCCACAGATTGCAGAATGCTTCCAATTGTATTTCGAAAACTACTACTGGTCTCCCAGGAATCGATAAAAGTGTAGACAGTTTGAGACATTACTCCCATGTTGAAAAGTGCTCGTGGTGCGTGTTGTATTCAATACCGATGCAATTTCTGTGTTTCATCAACACTCTGAACGTCCACAGATTACAGAATGCCTCCAAATGTATTTCGAAAACTACTACTGGTCTCCCAGGAATCGATAAAAGCGTAGACAGTTTGAGACATTACTCCCATGGAGAAAAGTGCTCGTGGTGCGTGTTGTATTCAATACCGATGCAATTTCTGTGTTTCATCAACACTCTGAACGTCCACAGATTACAGAATGCCTCCAAATGTATTTCGAAAACTACTACTGGTCTCCCAGGAATCGATAAAAGCGTAGACAGTTTGAGACATTACTCCCATGGAGAAAAGTCCTCGTGGTGCGTGTTGTATTCAATACCGATGCAATTTCTGTGATTCATCAACACTCTGAACGTCCACAGATTACATAATGCTTCCAATTGTGTTTCGAAAACTACTACTGGTCTCCCAGGAATCGATAAAAGCGTAGACAGTTTGAGACATTACTACCATGGAGAAAAATGCGCATGGTGCGTGTTGTATTCAATCCCGATGCAATTTTTGTGTTTCATCAACACTCTGAACGTCCACAGATTACAGAATGCCTCCAAATGTATTTCGAAAACTACTACTGGTCTCCCAGGAATCAATAAAAGCGTAGACACTTTGAGACATTACTCCCATGGAGAAAAGTGCTCGTGGTGCGTGTTGTATTCAATACCGATGCAATTTCTGTGTTTCATCAACACTCTGAACGTCCACAGATTACAGAATGCCTCCAAATGTATTTCGAAAACTACTACTGGTCTCCCAGGATTCGATAAAAGCGTAGACAGTTTGAGACATTACTCCCATGGAGAAAAGTGCTCGTGGTGCGTGTTGTATTCAATACCGATGCAATTTCTGTGTTTCATCAACACTCTGAACGTCCACAGATTACAGAATGCTTCCAATTGTGTTTCGAAAACTACTACTGGTCTCCCAGGAATCGATAAAAGCGTAGACAGTTTGAGACATTACTCCCATGGAGAAAAGTGCTCGTGGTGCGTGTTGTATTCAATACCGATGCAATTTCTGTGTTTCATCAACACTCTGAACGTCCACAAATTACAGAATGCCTCCAAATGTATTTCGAAAACTACTACTGGTCTCCCAGGAATCGATAAAAGCGTAGACAGTTTGAGACATTACTCCCATGGAGAAAAGTGCTCGTGGTGCGTTTTGTATTCAATACCGATGCAATTTCTGTGTTTCATCAACACTCTGAACGTCCACAGATTACAGAATGCCTCCAAATGTATTTCGAAAACTACTACTGGTCTCCCAGGAATCGATAAAAGCGTAGACAGTTTGAGACATTACTCCCATGGAGAAAAATGCGCATGGTGCGTGTTGTATTCAATACCGATGCAATTTCTGTGTTTCATCAACACTCTGAACGTCCACAGATTACAGAATGCCTCCAAATGTATTTCGAAAACTACTACTGGTCTCCCAGGAATCGATAAAAGCGTAGACAGTTTGAGACATTACTCCCATGGAGAAAAATGCGCATGGTGCGTGTTGTATTCAATCCCGATGCAATTTCTGTGTTTCATCAACACTCTGAACGTCCACAGATTACAGAATGCCTCCAAATGTATTTCGAAAACTACTACTGGTCTCCCAGGATTCGATAAAAGCGTAGACAGTTTGAGACATTACTCCCATGGAGAAAAGTGCTCGTGGTGCGTGTTGTATTCAATACCGATGCAATTTCTGTGTTTCATCAACACTCTGAACGTCCACAGATTACAGAATGCTTCCAATTGTGTTTCGAAAACTACTACTGGTCTCCCAGGAATCGATAAAAGCGTAGACAGTTTGAGACATTACTCCCATGGAGAAAAGTGCTCGTGGTGCGTGTTGTATTCAATACCGATGCAATTTCTGTGTTTCATCAACACTCTGAACGTCCACAAATTACAGAATGCCTCCAAATGTATTTCGAAAACTACTACTGGTCTCCCAGGAATCGATAAAAGCGTAGACAGTTTGAGACATTACTCCCATGGAGAAAAGTGCTCGTGGTGCGTTTTGTATTCAATACCGATGCAATTTCTGTGTTTCATCAACACTCTGAACGTCCACAGATTACAGAATGCCTCCAAATGTATTTCGAAAACTACTACTGGTCTCCCAGGAATCGATAAAAGCGTAGACAGTTTGAGACATTACTCCCATGGAGAAAAATGCGCATGGTGCGTGTTGTATTCAATACCGATGCAATTTCTGTGTTTCATCAACACTCTGAACGTCCACAGATTACAGAATGCCTCCAAATGTATTTCGAAAACTACTACTGGTCTCCCAGGAATCGATAAAAGCGTAGACAGTTTGAGACATTACTCCCATGGAGAAAAATGCGCATGGTGCGTGTTGTATTCAATCCCGATGCAATTTCTGTGTTTCATCAACACTCTGAACGTCCACAGATTACAGAATGCCTCCAAATGTATTTCGAAAACTACTACTGGTCTCCCAGGAATCGATAAAAGCGTAGACAGTTTGAGACATTACTCCCATGGAGAAAAGTGCTCGTGGTGTGTGTTGTATTCAATACCGATGCAATTTCTTTGTTTCATCAACACTCTGAACGTCCACAGATTACAGAATGCCTCCAAATGTATTTCGAAAACTACTACTGGTCTCCCAGGAATCGATAAAAGCGTAGACAGTTTGAGACATTACTCACATGGAGAAAAGTGCTCATGGTGCGTGTTGTATTCAATACCGATGCAATTTCTGTGTTTCATCAACACTCTGAACGTCTACAGATTACAGAATGCCTCCAATTGTGTTTCGAAAACTACTACTGGTCTCCCAGGAATCGATAAAAGCGTAGACAGTTTGAGACATTACTCCCATAGAGAAAAGTGCTCGTGGTGCGTGTTGTATTCAATCCCGATGCAATTTCTGTGTTTCATCAACACTCTGAACGTCCACAGATTACAGAATGCCTCCAAATGTATTTCGAAAACTACTACTGGTCTCCCAGGAATCGATAAAAGCGTAGACAGTTTGAGACATTACTCCCATGGAGAAAAGTGCTCGTGGTGTGTGTTGTATTCAATACCGATGCAATTTCTTTGTTTCATCAACACTCTGAACGTCCACAGATTACAGAATGCCTCCAAATGTATTTCGAAAACTACTACTGGTCTCCCAGGAATCGATAAAAGCGTAGACAGTTTGAGACATTACTCACATGGAGAAAAGTGCTCATGGTGCGTGTTGTATTCAATACCGATGCAATTTCTGTGTTTCATCAACACTCTGAACGTCTACAGATTACAGAATGCCTCCAATTGTGTTTCGAAAACTACTACTGGTCTCCCAGGAATCGATAAAAGCGTAGACAGTTTGAGACATTACTCCCATAGAGAAAAGTGCTCGTGGTGCGTGTTGTATTCAATACCGATGCAATTTCTGTGTTTCATCAACACTCTGAACGTCCACAGATTACAGAATGCCTCCAAATGTATTTCGAAAACTACTACTGGTCCCCCAGGAATCGATAAAAGCGTAGACAGTTTGAGACATTACTCCCATGGAGAAAAGTGCTCGTGGTGCGTGTTGTATTCAATACCGATGCAATTTCTGTGTTTCATCAACACTCTGAACGTCCACAGATTACAGAATGCCTCCAAATGTATTTCGAAAACTACTACTGGTCTCCCAGGAATCGATAAAAGCGTAGACAGTTTGAGACATTACTCCCATGGAGAAAAGTTCTCGTGGTGCGTGTTGTATTCAATACCGATGCAATTTCTGTGTTTCATCAACACTCTGAACGTCCACAGATTACAGAATGCCTCCAAATGTATTTCGAAAACTACTACTGGTCTCCCAGGAATCGATAAAAGCGTAGACAGTTTGAGACATTACTCCCATGGAGAAAAGTGCTCGTGGTGCGTGTTGTATTCAATACCGATGCAATTTCTGTGTTTCATCAACACTCTGAACGTCCACAGATTACAGAATGCCTCCAAATGTATTTCGAAAACTACTACTGGTCTCCCAGGAATCGATAAAAGCGTAGACAGTTTGAGACATTACTCCCATGGAGAAAAGTGCTCGTGGTGCGTGTTGTATTCAATACCGATGCAATTTCTGTGTTTCATCAACACTCTGAACGTCCACAGATTACAGAATGCCTCCAAATGTATTTCGAAAACTACTACTGGTCTCCCAGGAATCGATAAAAGCGTAGACAGTTTGAGACATTACTCCCATGGAGAAAAGTGCTCGTGGTGCGTGTTGTATTCAATACCGATGCAATTTCTGTGTTTCATCAACACTCTGAACGTCCAAAGATTACAGAATGCCTCCAAATGTATTTCGAAAACTACTACTGGTCCCCCAGGAATCGATAAAAGCGTAGACAGTTTGAGACATTACTCCCATGGAGAAAAGTGCTCGTGGTGCGTGTTGTATTCAATACCGATGCAATTTCTGTGTTTCATCAACACTCTGAACGTCCACAGATTACAGAATGCCTCCAAATGTATTTCGAAAACTACTACTGGTCTCCCAGGAATCGATAAAAGCGTAGACAGTTTGAGACATTACTCCCATGGAGAAAAGTGCTCGTGGTGCGTGTTGTATTCAATACCGATGCAATTTCTGTGTTTCATCAACACTCTAAACGTCCTCAGATTACAGAATGCCTCCAAATGTATTTCGAAAACTACTACTGGTCTCCCAGGAATCGATAAAAGCGTAGACAGTTTGAGACATTACTCCCATGGAGAAAAGTGCTCGTGGTGCGTGTTGTATTCAATACCGATGCAATTTCTGTGTTTCATCAACACTCTGAACGTCCACAGATTACAGAATGCCTCCAAATGTATTTCGAAAACTACTACTGGTCTCCCAGGAATCGATAAAAGCGTAGACAGTTTGATACATTACTCCCATGGAGAAAAATTCGCATGGTGCGTGTTGTATTCAATCCCGATGCAATTTCTGTGTTTCATCAACACTCTGAACGTCCACAGTTTACAGAATGCCTCCAAATGTATTTCGAAAACTACTACTGGTCTCCCAGGAATCGATAAAAGCGTAGACAGTTTGAGACATTACTCCCATGGAGAAAAGTGCTCGTGGTGCGTGTTGTATTCAATACCGATGCAATTTCTGTGTTTCATCAACACTCTGAACGTCCACAGATTACAGAATGCCTCCAAATGTATTTCGAAAACTACTACTGGTCTCCCAGGAATCGATAAAAGCGTAGACAGTTTGAGACATTACTCCCATGGAGAAAAGTGCTCGTGGTGCGTGTTGTATTCAATACCGATGCAATTTCTGTGTTTCATCAACACTCTGAACGTCCACAGATTACAGAATGCCTCCAAATGTATTTCGAAAACTACTACTGGTCTCCCAGGAATCGATAAAAGCGTAGACAGTTTGAGACATTACTCCCATGGAGAAAAGTGCTCGTGGTGCGTGTTGTATTCAATACCGATGCAATTTCTGTGTTTCATCAACACTCTGAACGTCCACAGATTACAGAATGCCTCCAAATGTATTTCGAAAACTACTACTGGTCTCCCAGGAATCGATAAAAGCGTAGACAGTTTGAGACATTACTCCCATGGAGGAAAGTGCTCGTGGTGCGTGTTGTATTCAATACCGATGCAATTTCTGTGTTTCATCAACACTCTGAACGTCCACAGATTACAGAATGCCTCCAAATGTATTTCGAAAACTACTACTGGTCTCCAGGAATCGATAAAAGCGTAGACAGTTTGAGACATTACTCCCATGGAGAAAAATGCGCATGGTGCGTGTTGTATTCAATCCCGATGCAATTTCTGTGTTTCATCAACACTCTGAACGTCCACAGTTTACAGAATGCCTCCAAATGTATTTCGAAAACTACTACTGGTCTCCCAGGAATCGATAAAAGCGTAGACAGTTTGAGACATTACTCCCATGGAGAAAAGTGCTCGAGGTGCGTGTTGTATTCAATACCGATGCAATTTCTGTGTTTCATCAACACTCTGAACGTCCACAGATTACAGAATGCCTCCAAATGTATTTCGAAAACTACTACTGGTCTCCCAGGAATCGATAAAGGCGTAGACAGTTTGAGACATTACTCCCATGGAGAAAAGTGCTCGTGGTGCGTGTTGTATTCAATACCGATGCAATTTCTGTGTTTCATCAACACTCTGAACGTCCACAGATTGCAGAATGCTTCCAATTGTATTTCGAAAACTACTACTGGTCTCCCAGGAATCGATAAAAGTGTAGACAGTTTGAGACATTACTCCCATGTTGAAAAGTGCTCGTGGTGCGTGTTGTATTCAATACCGATGCAATTTCTGTGTTTCATCAACACTCTGAACGTCCACAGATTACAGAATGCCTCCAAATGTATTTCGAAAACTACTACTGGTCTCCCAGGAATCGATAAAAGCGTAGACAGTTTGAGACATTACTCCCATGGAGAAAAGTGCTCGTGGTGCGTGTTGTATTCAATACCGATGCAATTTCTGTGTTTCATCAACACTCTGAACGTCCACAGATTACAGAATGCCTCCAAATGTATTTCGAAAACTACTACTGGTCTCCCAGGAATCGATAAAAGCGTAGACAGTTTGAGACATTACTCCCATGGAGAAAAGTCCTCGTGGTGCGTGTTGTATTCAATACCGATGCAATTTCTGTGATTCATCAACACTCTGAACGTCCACAGATTACATAATGCTTCCAATTGTGTTTCGAAAACTACTACTGGTCTCCCAGGAATCGATAAAAGCGTAGACAGTTTGAGACATTACTACCATGGAGAAAAATGCGCATGGTGCGTGTTGTATTCAATCCCGATGCAATTTTTGTGTTTCATCAACACTCTGAACGTCCACAGATTACAGAATGCCTCCAAATGTATTTCGAAAACTACTACTGGTCTCCCAGGAATCAATAAAAGCGTAGACACTTTGAGACATTACTCCCATGGAGAAAAGTGCTCGTGGTGCGTGTTGTATTCAATACCGATGCAATTTCTGTGTTTCATCAACACTCTGAACGTCCACAGATTACAGAATGCCTCCAAATGTATTTCGAAAACTACTACTGGTCTCCCAGGATTCGATAAAAGCGTAGACAGTTTGAGACATTACTCCCATGGAGAAAAGTGCTCGTGGTGCGTGTTGTATTCAATACCGATGCAATTTCTGTGTTTCATCAACACTCTGAACGTCCACAGATTACAGAATGCTTCCAATTGTGTTTCGAAAACTACTACTGGTCTCCCAGGAATCGATAAAAGCGTAGACAGTTTGAGACATTACTCCCATGGAGAAAAGTGCTCGTGGTGCGTGTTGTATTCAATACCGATGCAATTTCTGTGTTTCATCAACACTCTGAACGTCCACAAATTACAGAATGCCTCCAAATGTATTTCGAAAACTACTACTGGTCTCCCAGGAATCGATAAAAGCGTAGACAGTTTGAGACATTACTCCCATGGAGAAAAGTGCTCGTGGTGCGTTTTGTATTCAATACCGATGCAATTTCTGTGTTTCATCAACACTCTGAACGTCCACAGATTACAGAATGCCTCCAAATGTATTTCGAAAACTACTACTGGTCTCCCAGGAATCGATAAAAGCGTAGACAGTTTGAGACATTACTCCCATGGAGAAAAATGCGCATGGTGCGTGTTGTATTCAATACCGATGCAATTTCTGTGTTTCATCAACACTCTGAACGTCCACAGATTACAGAATGCCTCCAAATGTATTTCGAAAACTACTACTGGTCTCCCAGGAATCGATAAAAGCGTAGACAGTTTGAGACATTACTCCCATGGAGAAAAATGCGCATGGTGCGTGTTGTATTCAATCCCGATGCAATTTCTGTGTTTCATCAACACTCTGAACGTCCACAGATTACAGAATGCCTCCAAATGTATTTCGAAAACTACTACTGGTCTCCCAGGAATCGATAAAAGCGTAGACAGTTTGAGACATTACTCCCATGGAGAAAAGTGCTCGTGGTGTGTGTTGTATTCAATACCGATGCAATTTCTTTGTTTCATCAACACTCTGAACGTCCACAGATTACAGAATGCCTCCAAATGTATTTCGAAAACTACTACTGGTCTCCCAGGAATCGATAAAAGCGTAGACAGTTTGAGACATTACTCACATGGAGAAAAGTGCTCATGGTGCGTGTTGTATTCAATACCGATGCAATTTCTGTGTTTCATCAACACTCTGAACGTCTACAGATTACAGAATGCCTCCAATTGTGTTTCGAAAACTACTACTGGTCTCCCAGGAATCGATAAAAGCGTAGACAGTTTGAGACATTACTCCCATAGAGAAAAGTGCTCGTGGTGCGTGTTGTATTCAATACCGATGCAATTTCTGTGTTTCATCAACATCCTAAACGTCCACAGATTACAGAATGCCTCCAAATGTATTTCGAAAACTACTACTGGTCTCCCAGGAATCGATAAAAGCGTAGACAGTTTGAGACATTACTCCCATGGAGAAAAGTGCTCGTGGTGCGTGTTGTATTCAATACCGATGCAATTTCTGTGTTTCATCAACACTCTGAACGTCCACAGATTACAGAATGCTTCCAATTGTGTTTCGAAAACTACTACTGGTCTCCCAGGAATCGATAAAAGCGTAGACAGTTTGAGACATTACTCCCATGGAGAAAAGTGCTCGTGGTGCGTGTTGTATTCAATACCGATGCAATTTCTGTGTTTGATCAACACTCTGAACGTCCTCAGATTACAGAATGCCTCCAAATGTATTTCGAAAACTACTACTGGTCTCCCAGGAATCGATAAAAGCGTAGACAGTTTGAGACATTACTCCCATGGAGAAAAGTGCTCGTGGTGCGTGTTGTATTCAATACCGATGCAATTTCTGTGTTTCATCAACACTCTGAACGTCCACAGATTACAGAATGCCTCCAAATGTATTTCGAAAACTACTACTGGTCTCCCAGGAATCGATAAAAGCGTAGACAGTTTGAGACATTACTCCCATGGAGAAAAATGCGCATGGTGCGTGTTGTATTCAATCCCGATGCAATTTCTGTGTTTCATCAACACTCTGAACGTCCACAGATTACAGAATGCCTCCAAATGTATTTCGAAAACTACTACTGGTCTCCCAGGAATCGATAAAAGCGTAGACAGTTTGAGACATTACTCCCATGGAGAAAAGTGCTCGTGGTGTGTGTTGTATTCAATACCGATGCAATTTCTGTGTTTCATCAACACTCTGAACGTCCACTGATTACAGAATGCCTCCAAATGTATTTCGAAAACTACTACTGGTCTCCCAGGAATCGATAAAAGCGTAGACAGTTTGAGGCATTACTCCCATGGAGAAAAGTGCTCGTGGTGCGTGTTGTATTCAATACCGATGCAATTTCTGTGTTTCATCAACACTCTGAACGTCCACAGATTACAGAATGCTTCCAATTGTGTTTCGAAAACTACTACTGGTCTCCCAGGAATCGATAAAAGCGTAGACAGTTTGAGACATTACTCCCATGGAGAAAAGTGCTCGTGGTGCGTGTTGTATTCAATACCGATGCAATTTCTGTGTTTCATCAACACTCTGAACGTCTACAGATTACAGAATGCCTTTAATTGTGTTTCGAAAACTACTACTGGTCTCCCAGGAATCGATAAAAGCGTAGACAGTTTGAGACATTACTCCCATGGAGAAAAGTGCTCGTGGTGCGTGTTGTATTCAATACCGATGCAATTTCTGTGTTTCATCAACACTCTGAACGTCCACAGATTACAGAATGCTTCCAATTGTGTTTCGAAAACTACTACTGGTCTCCCAGGAATCGATAAAAGCGTAGACAGTTTGAGACATTACTCCCATGGAGAAAAGTGCTCGTGGTGCGTGTTGTAATCAATACCGATGCAATTTCTGTGTTTCATCAACACTCTGAACGTCCACAGATTACAGAATGCTTCCAATTGTGTTTCGGAAACTATTACTGGTCTCCCAGGAATCGATAAAAGCGTAGACAGTTTGAGACATTACTCCCATGGAGAAAAGTGCTCGTGGTGCGTGTTGTATTCAAAACCGATGCAATTTCTGTGTTTGATCAACACTCTGAACGTCCACAGATTACAGAATGCCTCCAAATGTATTTCGAAAACTACTACTGGTCTCCCAGGAATCGATAAAAGCGTAGACAGTTTGAGACATTACTCCCATGGAGAAAAGTGCTCGTGGTGCGTGTTGTATTCAATACCGATGCAATTTCTATGTTTCATCAACACTCTGAACGTCCACAGATTACAGAATGCCTCCAAATGTATTTCGAAAACTACTACTGGTCTCCCAGGAATCGATAAAAGCGTAGACAGTTTGAGACATTACTCCCATGGAGAAAAATGCGCATGGTGCGTGTTGTATTCAATACCGATGCAATTTCTGTGTTTCATCAACACTCTGAACGTCCACAGATTACAGAATGCCTCCAAATGTATTTCGATAACTACTACTGGTCTCCCAGGAATCGATAAAAGCGTAGACAGTTTGAGACATTACTCCCATGGAGAAAAATGCGCATGGTGCGTGTTCTATTCAATCCCGATGCAATTTCTGTGTTTCATCAACACTCTGAACGTCCACAGATTACAGAATGCCTCCAAATGTATTTCGAAAACTACTACTGGTCTCCCAGGAATCGATAAAAGCGTAGACAGTTTGAGACATTACTCCCATGGAGAAAAGTGCTCGTGGTGTGTGTTGTATTCAATACCGATGCAATTTCTGTGTTTCATCACCACTCTGAACGTCCACAGATTACAGAATGCCTCCAAATGTATTTCGAAAACTACTACTGGTCTCCCAGTAATCGATAAAAGCGTAGACAGTTTGAGACATTACTCCCATGGAGAAAAGTGCTCGTGGTGCGTGTTGTATTCAATACCGATGCAATTTCTGTGTTTCATCAACACTCTGAACGTCCACAGATTACAGAATGCTTCCAATTGTGTTTCGAAAACTACTACTGGTCTCCCAGGAATCGATAAAAGCGTAGACAGTTTGAGACATTACTCCCATGGAGAAAAGTGCTCGTGGTGCGTGTTGTATTCAATACCGATGCAATTTCTGTGTTTCATCAACACTCTGAACGTCTACAGATTACAGAATGCCTCCAATTGTGTTTCGAAAACTACTACTGGTCTCCCAGGAATCGATAAACGCGTAGACAGTTTGAGACATTACTCCCATGGAGAAAAGTGTTCGTGGTGCGTGTTGTTTTCAATACAGATGCAATTTCTGTGTTTCATCAACACTCTGAACGTCCACAGATTACAGAATGCTTCCAATTGTGTTTCGAAAACTACTACTGGTCTCCCAGGAATCGATAAAAGCGTAGACAGTTTGAGACATTACTCCCATGGAGAAAAGTGCTCGTGGTGCGTGTTGTATTCAATACCGATGCAATTTCTGTGTTTCATCAACACTCTGAACGTCCACAGATTGCAGAATGCCTCCAAATGTATTTCGAAAACTACTACTGGTCTCCCAGGAATCGATAAAAGCGTAGACAGTTTGAGACATTACTCCCATGGAGAAAAGTGCTCGTGGTGCGTGTTGTATTCAATACCGATGCAATTTCTGTGTTTCATCAACACTCTGAACGTCCACAGATTACAGAATGCTTCCAATTGTATTTCGAAAACTACTACTGGTCTCCCAGGAATCGATAAAAGCGTAGACAGTTTGAGACATTACTCCCATGGAGAAAAGTGCTCTTGGTGCGTGTTGTATTCAATACCGATGCAATTTCTGTGTTTCATCAACACTCTGAACGTCCACAGATTACAGAATGCCTCCAAATGTATTTCGAAAACTACTACTGGTCTCCCAGGAATCGATAAAAGCGTAGACAGTTTGAGACATTACTCCCATGGAGAAAAGTCCTCGTGGTGCGTGTTGTATTCAATACCGATGCAATTTCTGTGTTTCATCAACACTCTGAACGTCCACAGATTACAGAATGCCTCCAAATGTATTTCGAAAACTACTACTGGTCTCCCAGGAATCGGTAAAAGCGTAGACAGTTTGAGACATTACTCCCATGGAGAAAAGTGCTCGTGGTGCGTGTTGTATTCAATACCGATGCAATTTCTGTGTTTCATCAACACTCTGAACGTCCACAGATTACAGAATGCTTCCAATTGTGTTTCGAAAACTACTACTGGTCTCCCAGGAATCGATAAAAGCGTAGACAGTTTGAGACATTACTCCCATGGAGAAAAGTGCTCGTGGTGCGTGTTGTATTCAATACCGATGCAATTTCTGTGTTTGATCAACACTCTGACGTCCACAGATTACAGAATGCCTCCAAATGTATTTCGAAAACTACTACTGGTCTCCCAGGAATCGATAAAAGCGTAGACAGTTTGAGACATTACTCCCATGGAGAAAAGTGCTCTTGGTGCGTGTTGTATTCAATACCGATGCAATTTCTGTGTTTCATCAACACTCTGAACGTCCACAGATTACAGAATGCCTCCAAATGTATTTCGAAAACTACTACTGGTCTCCCAGGAATCGATAAAAGCGTAGACAGTTTGAGACATTACTCCCATGGAGAAAAGTGCTCGTGGTGTGTGTTGTATTCAATACCGATGCAATTTCTGTGTTTCATCAACACTCTGAACGTCCACAGATTACAGAATGCCTCCAAATGTATTTCGAAAACTACTACTGGTCTCCCAGGAATCGATAAAAGCGTAGACAGTTTGAGACATTACTCCCATGGAGAAAAGTGCTCGTGGTGCGTGTTGTATTCAATACCGATGCAATTTCTGTGTTTCATCAACACTCTGAACGTCCAAGATTACAGAATGCTTCCAATTGTGTTTCGAAAACTACTACTGGTATCCCAGGAATCGATAAAAGCGTAGACAGTTTGAGACATTACTCCCATGGAGAAAAGTGCTCGTGGTGCGTGTTGTATTCAATACCGATGCAATTTCTGTGTTTCATCAACACTCTGAACGTCTACAGATAACAGAATGCCTCCAATTGTGTTTCGAAAACTACTACTGGTCTCCCAGGAATCGATAAAAGCGTAGACATTTTGAGACATTACTCCCATGGAGAAAAGTGCTCGTGGTGCGTGTTGTATTCAATACCGATGCAATTTCTGTGTTTCATCAACACTCTGAACGTCCACAGATTACAGAATGCTTCCAATTGTGTTTCGAAAACTACTACTGGTCTCCCAGGAATCGATAAAAGCGTAGACAGTTTGAGACATTACTCCCATGGAGAAAAGTGCTCGTGGTGCGTGTTGTATTCAATACCGATGCAATTTCTGTGTTTCATCAACACTCTGAATGTCCACAGATTACAGAATGCCTCCAAATGTATTTCGAAAACTACTACTGGTCTCCCAGGAATCGATAAAAGCGTAGACAGTTTGAGACATTACTCCCATGGAGAAAAGTGCTCTTGGTGCGTGTTGTATTCAATACCGATGCAATTTCTGTGTTTCATCAACACTCTGAACGTCCACAGATTACAGAATGCCTCCAAATGTATTTCGAAAACTACTACTGGTCTCCCAGGAATCGATAAAAGCGTAGACAGTTTGAGACATTACTCCCATGGAGAAAAGTGCTCGTGGTGTGTGTTGTATTCAATACCGATGCAATTTCTGTGTTTCATCAACACTCTGAACGTCCACAGATTACAGAATGCCTCCAAATGTATTTCGAAAACTACTACTGGTCTCCCAGGAATCGATAAAAGCGTAGACAGTTTGAGACATTACTCCCATGGAGAAAAGTGCTCGTGGTGCGTGTTGTATTCAATACCGATGCAATTTCTGTGTTTCATCAACACTCTGAACGTCCAAGATTACAGAATGCTTCCAATTGTGTTTCGAAAACTACTACTGGTATCCCAGGAATCGATAAAAGCGTAGACAGTTTGAGACATTACTCCCATGGAGAAAAGTGCTCGTGGTGCGTGTTGTATTCAATACCGATGCAATTTCTGTGTTTCATCAACACTCTGAACGTCTACAGGTAACAGAATGCCTCCAATTGTGTTTCGAAAACTACTACTGGTCTCCCAGGAATCGATAAAAGCGTAGACATTTTGAGACATTACTCCCATGGAGAAAAGTGCTCGTGGTGCGTGTTGTATTCAATACCGATGCAATTTCTGTGTTTCATCAACACTCTGAACGTCCACAGATTACAGAATGCTTCCAATTGTGTTTCGAAAACTACTACTGGTCTCCCAGGAATCGATAAAAGCGTAGACAGTTTGAGACATTACTCCCATGGAGAAAAGTGCTCGTGGTGCGTGTTGTATTCAATACCGATGCAATTTCTGTGTTTCATCAACACTCTGAATGTCCACAGATTACAGAATGCCTCCAAATGTATTTCGAAAACTACTACTGGTCTCCCAGGAATCGATAAAAGCGTAGACAGTTTGAGACATTACTCCCATGGAGAAAAGTGCTCGTGGTGCATGTTGTATTCAATACCGATGCAATTTCTGTGTTTCATCAACACTCTGAACGTCCACAGATTACAGAATGCCTCCAAATGTATTTCGAAAACTACTACTGGTCTCCCAGGAATCGATAAAAGCGTAGACAGTTTGAGACATTACTCCCATGGAGAAAAGTGCTCGTGGTGCGTGTTGTATTCAATACCGATGCAATTTCTGTGTTTCATCAACACTCTGAACGTCCACAGATTACAGAATGCCTCCAAATGTATTTCGAAAACTACTACTGGTCTCCCAGGAATCGATAAAAGCGTAGACAATTTGAGACATTACTCCCATGGAGAAAAGTGCTCGTGGTGCGTGTTGTATTCAATACCGATGCAATTTCTGTGTTTCATCAACACTCTGAACGTCCACAGATTACAGAATGCCTCCAAATGTATTTCGAAAACTACTACTGGTCTCCCAGGAATCGATAAATCGTAGACAGTTTGAGACATTACTCCCATGGAGAAAAATGCGCATGGTGCGTGTTGTATTCAATCCCGATGCAATTTCTGTGTTTCATCAACACTCTGAACGTCCACAGTTTACAGAATGCCTCCAAATGTATTTCGAAAACTACTACTGGTCTCCCAGGAATCGATAAAAGCGTAGACAGTTTGAGACATTACTCCCATGGAGAAAAGTGCTCGTGGTGCGTGTTGTATTCAATACCGATGCAATTTCTGTGTTTCATCAACACTCTGAACGTCCACAGATTACAGAATGCTTCCAATTGTATTTCGAAAACTACTACTGGTCTCCCAGGAATCGATAAAAGCGTAGACAGTTTGAGACATTACTCCCATGGAGAAAAGTGCTCGTGGTGCGTGTTGTATTCAATACCGATGCAATTTCTGTGTTTCATCAACACTCTGAACGTCCACAGATTACAGAATGCCTCCAAATGTATTTCGAAAACTACTACTGGTCTCCCAGGAATCGATAAAAGCGTAGACAGTTTGAGACATTACTCCCATGGAGAAAAGTGCTCGTGGTGCGTGTTGTATTCAATACCGATGCAATTTCTGTGTTTCATCAACACTCTGAACGTCCACAGATTACAGAATGCCTCCAAATGTATTTCGAAAACTACTACTGGTCTCCCAGGAATCGATAAAAGCGTAGACAGTTTGAGACATTACTCCCATGGAGAAAAGTGCTCGTGGTGCGTGTTGTATTCAATACCGATGCAATTTCTGTGTTTCATCAACACTCTGAACGTCCACAGATTACAGAATGCTTCCAATTGTGTTTCGAAAACTACTACTGGTCTCCCAGGAATCGATAAAAGCGTAGACAGTTTGAGACATTACTCCCATGGAGAAAAGTGCTCGTGGTGCGTGTTGTATTCAATACCGATGCAATTTCTGTGTTTCATCAACACTCTGAACGTCTACAGATTACAGAATGCCTCCAATTGTGTTTCGAAAACTACTACTGGTCTCCCAGGAATCGATAAAAGCGTAGACAGTTTGAGACATTACTCCCATGGAGAAAAGTGCTCGTGGTGCGTGTTGTATTCAATACCGATGCAATTTCTGTGTTTCATCAACACTCTGAACGTCCACAGATTACAGAATGCTTCCAATTGTGTTTCGAAAACTACTACTGGTCTCCCAGGAATCGATAAAAGCGTAGACAGTTTGAGACATTACTCCCATGGAGAAAAGTGCTCGTGGTGCGTGTTGTATTCAATACCGATGCAATTTCTGTGTTTCATCAACACTCT
The DNA here is from genome assembly GCF_023897955.1 of Schistocerca gregaria. Classification (NCBI taxonomy): domain Eukaryota; kingdom Metazoa; phylum Arthropoda; class Insecta; order Orthoptera; family Acrididae; genus Schistocerca; species Schistocerca gregaria. Next base: position 7,652,015 of record NC_064930.1, on the reverse strand, counting down.
GAACGTCCACAGATTACAGAATGCTTCCAATTGTGTTTCGAAAACTACTACTGGTCTCCCAGGAATCGATAAAAGCGTAGACAGTTTGAGACATTACTCCCATGGAGAAAAGTGCTCGTGGTGCGTGTTGTATTCAATACCGATGCAATTTCTGTGTTTGATCAAAACTCTGAACGTCCACAGATTACAGAATGCCTCCAAATGTATTTCGAAAACTACTACTGGTCTCCCAGGAATCGATAAAAGCGTAGACAGTTTGAGACATTACTCCCATGGAGAAAAGTGCTCGTGGTGCGTGTTGTATTCAATACCGATGCAATTTCTGTGTTTCATCAACACTCTGAACGTCCACAGATTACAGAATGCCTCCAAATGTATTTCGAAAACTACTACTGGTCTCCCAGGAATCGATAAAAGCGTAGACAGTTTGAGACATTACTCCCATGGAGAAAAATGCGCATGGTGCGTGTTGTATTCAATACCGATGCAATTTCTGTGTTTCATCAACACTCTGAACGTCCACAGATTACAGAATGCCTCCAAATGTATTTCGAAAACTACTACTGGTCTCCCAGGAATCGATAAAAGCGTAGACAGTTTGAGACATTACTCCCATGGAGAAAAATGCGCATGGTGCGTGTTCTATTCAATCCCGATGCAATTTCTGTGTTTCATCAACACTCTGAACGTCCACAGATTACAGAATGCCTCCAAATGTATTTCGAAAACTACTACTGGTCTCCCAGGAATCGATAAAAGCGTAGACAGTTTGAGACATTACTCCCATGGAGAAAAGTGCTCGTGGTGTGTGTTGTATTCAATACCGATGCAATATCTGTGTTTCATCAACACTCTGAACGTCCACAGATTACAGAATGCCTAAAAATGTATTTCGAAAACTACTACTGGTCTCCCAGGAATCGATAAAAGCGTAGACAGTTTGAGACATTACTCCCATGGAGAAAAGTGCTCGTGGTGCGTGTTGTATTCAATACCGATGCAATTTCTGTGTTTCATCAACACTCTGAACGTCCACAGATTACAGAATGCTTCCAATTGTGTTTCGAAAACTACTACTGGTCTCCCAGGAATCGATAAAAGCGTAGACAGTTTGAGACATTACTCCCATGGAGAAAAGTGCTCGTGGTGCGTGTTGTATTCAATACCGATGCAATTTCTGTGTTTCATCAACACTCTGAACGTCCACGGATTACAGAATGCTTCCAATTGTGTTTCGAAAACTACTACTGGTCTCCCAGGAATGATAAAGTCGTAGACAGTTTGAGACATTACTCCCATGGAGAAAAGTGCTTGTGGTGCGTGTTGTATTCAATACCGATGCAATTTCTGTGTTTCATCAACACTCTGAACGTCCACAGATTACAGAATGCTTCCAATTGTATTTCGAAAACTACTACTGGTCTCCCAGGAATCGATAAAAGCGTAGACAGTTTGAGACATTACTCCCATGGAGAAAAGTGCTCGTGGTGCGTGTTGTATTCAATACCGATGCAATTTCTGTGTTTCATCAACACTCTGAACGTCCACAGATTACAGAATGCCTCCTAATGTATTTCGAAAACTACTACTGGTCTCCCAGGAATCGATAAAAGCGTAGACAGTTTGAGACATTACTCCCATGGAGAAAAGTGCTCGTGGTGCGTGTTGTATTCAATACCGATGCAATTTCTGTGTTTCATCAACACTCTGAACGTCCACAGATTACAGAATGCCTCCAAATGTATTTCGAAAACTACTACTGGTCTCCCAGGAATCGATAAAAGCGTAGACAGTTTGAGACATTACTCCCATGGAGAAAAGTGCTCGTGGTGCGTGTTGTATTCAATACCGATGCAATTTCTGTGATTCATCAACACTCTGAACGTCCACAGATTACAGAATGCTTCAAATTGTGTTTCGAAAACTACTACTGGTCTCCCAGGAATCGATAAAAGCGTAGACAGTTTGAGACATTACTCCCATGGAGAAAAATGCGCATGGTGCGTGTTGTATTCAATCCCGATGCAATTTCTGTGTTTCATCAACACTCTGAACGTCCACAGATTACAGAATGCCACCAAATGTATTTCGAAAACTACTACTGGTCTCCCAGGAATCAATAAAAGCGTAGACAGTTTGAGACATTACTCCCATGGAGAAAAGTGCTCGTGGTGCGTGTTGTATTCAATACCGATGCAATTTCTGTGTTTCATCAACACTCTGAACGTCCACAGATTACAGAATGCCTCCAAATGTATTTCGAAAACTACTACTGGTCTCTCAGGATTCGATAAAAGCGTAGACAGTTTGAGACATTACTCCCATGGAGAAAAGTGCTCGTGGTGCGTGTTGTATTCAATACCGATGCAATTTCTGTGTTTCATCAACACTCTGAACGTCCACAGATTACAGAATGCTTCCAATTGTGTTTCGAAAACTACTACTGGTCTACCAGGAATCGATAAAAGCGTAGACAGTTTGAGACATTACTCCCATGGAGAAAAGTGCTCGTGGTGCGTGTTGTATTCAATACCGATGCAATTTCTGTGTTTCATCAACACTCTGAACGTCCACAGATTACAGAATGCCTCCAAATGTATTTCGAAAACTACTACTGGTCTCCCAGGAATCGATAAAAGCGTAGACAGTTTGAGACATTACTCCCATGGAGAAAAGTGCTCGTGGTGCGTGTTGTATTCAATACCGATGCAATTTCTGTGTTTCATCAACACTCTGAACGTCCACAGATTACAGAATGCCTCCAAATGTATTTCGAAAACTACTACTGGTCTCCCAGGAAACGATAAAAGCGTAGACAGTTTGAGACATTACTCCCATGGAGAAAAATGCGCATGGTGCGTGTTGTATTCAATACCGATGCAATTTCTGTGTTTCATCAACACTCTGAACGTCCACAGATTACAGAATGCCTCCAAATGTATTTCGAAAACTACTACTGGTCTCCCAGGAATCGATAAAAGCGTAGACAGTTTGAGACATTACTCCCATGGACAAAAATGCGCATGGTGCGTGTTGTATTCAATCCCGATGCAATTTCTGTGTTTCATCAACACTCTGAACGTCCACAGATTACAGAATGCCTCCAAATGTATTTCGAAAACTACTACTGGTCTCCCAGGTATCGATAAATGCGTAGACAGTTTGAGACATTACTCCCATGGAGAAAAGTGCTCGTGGTGTGTGTTGTATTCAATACCGATGCAATTTCTGTGTTTCATCAACACTCTGAACGTCCACAGATTACAGAATGCCTCCAAATGTATTTCGAAAACTACTACTGGTCTCCCAGGAATCGATAAAAGCGTAGACAGTTTGAGACATTACTCCCATGGAGAAAAGTGCTCGTGGTGCGTGTTGTATTCAATACCGATGCAATTTCTGTGTTTCATCAACATTCTGAACGTCCACAGATTACAGAATGCTTCCAATTGTGTTTCGAAAACTACTACTGGTCTCCCAGGAATCGATAAAAGCGTAGACAGTTTGAGACATTACTCCCATGGAGAAAAGTGCTCGTGGTGCGTGTTGTATTCAATACCGATGCAATTTCTGTGTTTCATCAACACTCTGAACGTCCACAGATTACAGAATGCCTCCAAATGTATTTCGAAAACTACTACTGGTCTCCCAGGAATCGATAAAAGCGTAGACAGTTTGAGACATTACTCCCATGGAGAAAAGTGCTCGTGGTGCGTGTTGTATTCAATACCGATGCAATTTCTGTGTTTCATCAACACTCTGAACGTCTACAGACTACAGAATGCCTCCAATTGTGTTTCGAAAACTACTACTGGTCTCCCAGGAATCGATAAAAGCGTAGACAGTTTGAGACATTACTCCCATGGAGAAAAGTGCTCGTGGTGCGTGTTGTATTCAATACCGATGCAATTTCTGTGTTTCATTAACACTCTGAACGTCCACAGATTACAGAATGCCTCCAAATGTATTTCGAAAACTACTACTGGTCTCCCAGGAATCGATAAAAGCGTAGACAGTTTGAGACATTACTCCCATGGAGAAAAGTGCTCGTGGTGCGTGTTGTATTCAATACCGATGCAATTTCTGTGTTTCATCAACACTCTGAACGTCCACAGATTACAGAATGCCTCCAAATGTATTTCGAAAACTACTACTGGTCTCCCAGGAATCGATAAAATCGTAGACAGTTTGAGACGTTACTCCCATGGAGAAAAGTGCTCGTGGTGCGTGTTGTATTCAATACCGATGCAATTTCTGTGTTTCATCAACACTCTGAACGTCCACAGATTACAGAATGCTTCCAATTGTGTTTCGAAAACTACTACTGGTCTCCCAGGAATCGATAAAAGCGTAGACAGTTTGAGACATTACTCCCATGGAGAAAAGTGCTCGTGGTGCGTGTTGTATTCAATACCGATGCAATTTCTGTGTTTCATCAACACTCTGAACGTCCACAGATTACAGAATGCTTCCAATTGTGTTTCGAAAACTACTACTGGTCTCCCAGGAATCGATAAAAGCGTAGACAGTTTGAGACATTACTCCCATGGAGAAAAGTGCTCGTGGTGCGTGTTGTATTCAATACCGATGCAATTTCTGTGTTTCATCAACACTCTGAACGTCCACAGATTACAGAATGCCTCCAAATGTATTTCGAAAACTACTACTGGTCTCCCAGGAATCGATAAAAGCGTAGACAGTTTGAGACATTACTCCCATGGAGAAAAGTGCTCGTGGTGCGTGTTGTATTCAATACCGATGCAATTTCTGTGTTTCATCAACACTCTGAACGTCCACAGATTACAGAATGCCTCCAAATGTATTTCGAAAACTACTACTGGTCTCCCAGGAATCGATAAAAGCGTAGACAGTTTGAGACATTACTCCCCTGGAGAAAAGTGCTCGTGGTGCGTGTTGTATTCAATACCGATGCAATTTCTGTGTTTCATCAACACTCTGAACGTCCACAGATTACAGAATGCCTCCAAATGTATTTCGAAAACTACTACTGGTCTCCCAGGAATCGATAAAAGCGTAGACAGTTTGAGACATTACTCCCATGGAGAAAAGTGCTCGTGGTGCCTGTTGTATTCTATACCGATGCAATTTCTGTGTTTCATCAACACTCTGAACGTCCACAGATTACAGAATGCTTCCAATTGTGTTTCGAAAACTACTACTGGTCTCCCAGGAATCGATAAAAGCGTAGACAGTTTGAGACATTACTCCCATGGAGAAAAGTGCTCGTGGTGCGTGTTGTATTCAATACCGATGCAATTTCTGTGTTTCATCAACACTCTGAACGTCCACAGATTACAGAATGCCTCCAAATGTATTTCGAAAACTACTACTGGTCTCCCAGGAATCGATAAAAGCGTAGACAGTTTGAGACATTACTCCCATGGTGAAAAGTGCTCGTGGTGCGTGTTGTATTCAATACCGATGCAATTTCTGTGTTTCATCAACACTCTGAACGTCCACAGATTACAGAATGCTTCCAATTGTGTTTCGAAAACTACTACTGGTCTCCCAGGAATCGATAAAAGCGTAGACAGTTTGAGACATTACTCCCATGGAGAAAAGTGCTCGTGGTGCGTGTTGTATTCAATACCGATGCAATTTCTGTGTTTCATCAACACTCTGAACGTCCACAGATTACAGAATGCCTCCAAATGTATTTCGAAAACTACTACTGGTCTCCCAGGAATCGATAAAAGCGTAGACAGTTTGAGACATTACTCCCATGGAGAAAAGTGCTCGTGGTGCGTGTTGTATTCAATACCGATGCAATTTCTGTGTTTCATCAACACTCTGAACGTCCACAGATTACAGAATGCCTCCAAATGTATTTCGAAAACTACTACTGGTCTCCCAGGAATCGATAAAATCGTAGACAGTTTGAGACGTTACTCCCATGGAGAAAAGTGCTCGTGGTGCGTGTTGTATTCAATACCGATGCAATTTCTGTGTTTCATCAACACTCTGAACGTCCACAGATTACAGAATGCTTCCAATTGTGTTTCGAAAACTACTACTGGTCTCCCAGGAATCGATAAAAGCGTAGACAGTTTGAGACATTACTCCCATGGAGAAAAGTGCTCGTGGTGCGTGTTGTATTCAATACCGATGCAATTTCTGTGTTTCATCAACACTCTGAACGTCCACAGATTACAGAATGCTTCCAATTGTGTTTCGAAAACTACTACTGGTCTCCCAGGAATCGATAAAAGCGTAGACAGTTTGAGACATTACTCCCATGGAGAAAAGTGCTCGTGGTGCGTGTTGTATTCAATACCGATGCAATTTCTGTGTTTCATCAACACTCTGAACGTCCACAGATTACAGAATGCCTCCAAATGTATTTCGAAAACTACTACTGGTCTCCCAGGAATCGATAAAAGCGTAGACAGTTTGAGACATTACTCCCATGGAGAAAAGTGCTCGTGGTGCGTGTTGTATTCAATACCGATGCAATTTCTGTGTTTCATCAACACTCTGAACGTCCACAGATTACAGAATGCCTCCAAATGTATTTCGAAAACTACTACTGGTCTCCCAGGAATCGATAAAAGCGTAGACAGTTTGAGACATTACTCCCCTGGAGAAAAGTGCTCGTGGTGCGTGTTGTATTCAATACCGATGCAATTTCTGTGTTTCATCAACACTCTGAACGTCCACAGATTACAGAATGCCTCCAAATGTATTTCGAAAACTACTACTGGTCTCCCAGGAATCGATAAAAGCGTAGACAGTTTGAGACATTACTCCCATGGTGAAAAGTGCTCGTGGTGCGTGTTGTATTCAATACCGATGCAATTTCTGTGTTTCATCAACACTCTGAACGTCCACAGATTACAGAATGCTTCCAATTGTGTTTCGAAAACTACTACTGGTCTCCCAGGAATCGATAAAAGCGTAGACAGTTTGAGACATTACTCCCATGGAGAAAAGTGCTCGTGGTGCGTGTTGTATTCAATACCGATGCAATTTCTGTGTTTCATCAACACTCTGAACGTCCACAGATTACAGAATGCCTCCAAATGTATTTCGAAAACTACTACTGGTCTCCCAGGAATCGATAAAAGCGTAGACAGTTTGAGACATTACTCCCATGGAGAAAAGTGCTCGTGGTGCGTGTTGTATTCAATACCGGTGCAATTTCTGTGTTTCATCAACACTCTGAACGTCCACAGATTACAGAATGCCTCCAAATGTATTTCCAAAACTACTACTGGTCTCCCAGGAATCGATAAAACGTAGACAGTTTGAGACATTACTCCCCTGGAGAAAAGTGCTCGTGGTGCGTGTTGTATTCAATACCGATGCAATTTCTGTGTTTCATCAACACTCTGAACGTCCACAGATTACAGAATGCCTCCAAATGTATTTCGAAAACTACTACTGGTCTCCCAGGAATCGATAAAAGCGTAGACAGTTTGAGACATTACTCCCATGGAGAAAAGTGCTCGTGGTGCGTGTTGTATTCAATACCGATGCAATTTCTGTGTTTCATCAACACTCTGAACGTCCACAGATTACAGAATGCCTCCAAATGTATTTCGAAAACTACTACTGGTCTCCCAGGAATCGATAAAAGCGTAGACAGTTTGAGACATTACTCCCATGGAGAAAAGTGCTCGTGGTGCGTGTTGTATTCAATACCGATGCAATTTCTGTGTTTCATCAACACTCTGAGCGTCCACAGATAACAGAATGCTTCCAATTGTGTTTCGAAAACTACTACTGGTCTCCCAGGAATCGATAAAAGCGTAGACAGTTTGAGACATTACTCCCATGGAGAAAAGTGCTCGTGGTGCGTGTTGTATTTAATTCCGATGCAATTTCTGTGTTTCATTAACACTCTGAACGTCCACAGATTACAGAATGCTTCCAATTGTGTTTCGAAAACTACTACTGGTCTCCCAGGAATCGATAAAAGCGTAGACAGTTTGAGACATTACTCCCATGGAGAAAAGTGCTCGTGGTGCGTGTTGTATTCAATACCGATGCAATTTCTGTGTTTCATCAACACTCTGAACGTCCACAGATTACAGAATGCTTCCAATTGTGTTTCGAAAACTACTACTGGTCTCCCAGGAATCGATAAAAGCGTAGACAGTTTGAGACATTACTCCCATGGAGAAAAGTGCTCGCGGTGCGTGTTGTATTCAATACCGATGCAATTTCTGTGTTTCATCAACACTCTGAACGTCCACAGATTACAGAATGCTTCCAATTGTGTTTCGAAAACTATTACTGGTCTCCCAGGAATCGATAAAAGCGTAGACAGTTTGAGACATTACTCCCATGGAGAAAAGTGCTCGTGGTGCGTGTTGTATTCAATACCGATGCAATTTCTGTGTTTCATCAACACTCTGAACGTCTACAGATTACAGAATACCTCCAATTGTGTTTCGAAAACTACAACTGGTCTCCCAGGAATCGATAAAAGCGTAGACAGTTTGAGACATTACTCCTATGGAGAAAAGTGCTCGTGGTGCGTGTTGTATTCAATACCGTTGCAATTTCTGTGTTTCATCAACACTCTGAACGTCCACAGATTACAGAATGCCTCCAAATGTATTTCGAAAACTACTACTGGTCTCCCAGGAATCGATAAAAGCGTAGACAGTTTGAGACATTACTCCCATGGAGAAAAGTGCTCGTGGTGCGTGTTGTATTCAATACCGATGCAATTTCTGTGTTTCATCAACACTCTGAACGTCTACAGATTACAGAATGCCTCCAATTGTGTTTCGAAAACTACTACTGGTCTCCCAGGAATCGATAAAAGCGTAGACAGTTTGAGACATTACTCCCATGGAGAAAAGTGCTCGTGGTGCGTGTTGTATTTAATACCGATGCAATTTCTGTGTTTCATTAACACTCTGAACGTCCACAGATTACAGAATGCTTCCAATTGTGTTTCGAAAACTACTACTGGTCTCCCAGGAATCGATAAAAGCGTAGACAAATTGAGACATTACCCCCATGGAGAAAAATGCTCGTGGTGCGTGTTGTATTCAATACCGATGCAATTTCTGTGTTTCATCAACACTCTGAACGTCTACAGATTACAGAATGCGTCCAATTGTGTTTCGAAAACTACTACTGGTCTCCCAGGAATCGATAAAAGCGTAGACAGTTTGAGACATTACTCCCATGGAGAAAAGTGCTCGTGGTGCGTGTTGTATTCAATACCGATGCAATTTCTGTGTTTCATCAACACTCTGAACGTCCACAGATTACAGAATGCCTCCAAATGTATTTCGAAAACTACTACTGGTCTCCCAGGAATCGATAAAAGCGTAGACAGTTTGAGACATTACTCCCATGGAGAAAAGTGCTCGTGGTGCGTGTTGTATTCAATACCGATGCAATTTCTGTGTTTCATCAACACTCTGAACGTCTACAGATTACAGAATGCCTCCAATTGTGTTTCGAAAACTACTACTGGTCTCCCAGGAATCGATAAAAGCGTAGACAGTTTGAGACATTACTCCCATGGAGAAAAGTGCTCGTGGTGCGTGTTGTATTTAATACCGATGCAATTTCTGTGTTTCATTAACACTCTGAACGTCCACAGATTACAGAATGCTTCCAATTGTGTTTCGAAAACTACTACTGGTCTCCCAGGAATCGATAAAAGCGTAGACAAATTGAGACATTACCCCCATGGAGAAAAATGCTCGTGGTGCGTGTTGTATTCAATACCGATGCAATTTCTGTGTTTCATCAACACTCTGAACGTCTACAGATTACAGAATGCCTCCAATTGTGTTTCGAAAACTACTACTGGTCTCCCAGGAATCGATAAAAGCGTAGACAGTTTGAGACATTACTCCCATGGAGAAAAGTGCTCGTGGTGCGTGTTGTATTCAATACCGATGCAATTTCTGTGTTTCATCAACACTCTGAACGTCCACAGATTACAGAATGCCTCCAAATGTATTTCGAAAACTACTACTGGTCTCCCAGGAATCGATAAAAGCGTAGACAGTTTTAGACATTACTCCCATGGAGAAAAGTGCTCGTGGTGCGTGTTGTATTCAATACCGATGCAATTTCTGTGTTTCATCAACACTCTGAACGTCCACAGATTACAGAATGCTTCCAATTGTGTTTCGAAAACTACTACTGGTCTCCCAGGAATCGATAAAAGCGTAGACAGTTTGAGACATTACTCCAATGGAGAAAAGTGCTCGTGGTGCGTGTTGTATTTAATACCGATGCAATTTCTGTGTTTCATTAACACTCTGAACGTCCACGGATTACAGAATGCTTCCAATTGTGTTTTGAAAACTACTGCTGGTCTCCCAGGAATCGATAAAAGCGTAGACAGTTTGAGACATTACTCCCATGGAGAAAAGTGCTCGTGGTGCGTGTTGTATTCAATACCGATGCAATTTCTGTGTTTCATCAACACTCTGAACGTCCACAGATTACAGAATGCCTCCAAATGTATTTCGAAAACTACTACTGGTCTCCCAGGAATCGATAAAAGCGTAGACAGTTTGAGACATTACTCCCATGGAGAAAAGTGCTCGTGGTGCGTGTTGTATTCAATACCGATGCAATTTCTGTGTTTCATCAACACTCTGAACGTCCACAGATTACAGAGTGCTTCCAATTGTGTTTCGAAAACTACTACTTGTCTCCCAGGAATCGATAAAAGCGTAGACAGTTTGAGACATTACTCCCATGGAGAAAAGTGCTCGTGGTGTGTGTTGTATTCAATACCGATGCAATTTCTGTGTTTCATCAACACTCTGAACGTCCACAGATTACAGAATGCCTCCAAATGTATTTCGAAAACTACTACTGGTCTCCCAGGAATCGATAAAAGCGTAGACAGTTTGAGACATTACTCCCATGGAGAAAAATGCGCATGGTGCGTGTTGTATTCAATACCGATGCAATTTCTGTGTTTCATCAACACTCTGAACGTCCACAGATTACAGAATGCCTCCAAATGTATTTCGAAAACTACTACTGGTCTCCCAGGAATCGATAAAAGCGTAGACAGTTTGAGACATTACTCCCATGGAGAAAAGTGCTCGTGGTGCGTGTTGTATTCAATACCGATGCAATTTCTGTGTTTCATCAACACTCTGAACGTCCACAGATTACAGAATGCTTCCAATTGTGTTTAGAAAACTACTACTGGTCTCCCAGGAATCGATAAAAGCGTAGACAGTTTGAGACATTACTCCCATGGAGAAAAGTGCTCGTGGTGCGTGTTGTATTCAATACCGATGCAATTTCTGTGTTTCATCAACACTCTGAACGTCCACAGATTACAGAATGCTTCCAATTGTGTTTCGAAAACTACTACTGGTCTCCCAGGAATCGATAAAAGCGTAGACAGTTTGAGACATTACTCCCATGGAGAAAAGTGCTCGTGGTGCGTGTTGTATTCAATACCGATGCAATTTCTGTGTTTCATCAACACTCTGAACGTCCACAGATTACAGAATGCTTCCAATTGTGTTTCGAAAACTACTACTGGTCTCCCAGGAATCGATAAAAGCGTAGACAGTTTGAGACATTACTCCCATGGAGAAAAGTGCTCGTGGTGCGTGTTGTATTCAATACCGATGCAATTTCTATGTTTCATCAACACTCTGAACGTCTACAGATTACAGAATGCCTCCAATTGTGTTTCGAAAACTACTACTGGTCTCCCAGGAATCGATAAAAGCTTAGACAGTTTGAGACATTACTCCCATGGAGAAATGTGCTCGTGGTGCGTGTTGTATTCAATACCGATGCAATTTCTGTGTTTCATCAACACTCTGAACGTCCACAGATTACAGAATGCCTCCAAATGTATTTCGAAAACTACTACTGGTCTCCCAGGAATCGATAAAAGCGTAGACAGTTTGAGACATTACTCCCATGGAGAAAAGTGCTCGTGGTGCGTGTTGTATTCAATACCGATGCAATTTCTGTGTTTCATCAACACTCCGAACGTCCACAGATTACAGAATGCTTCCAATTGTGTTTCGAAAACTACTACTGGTCTCCCAGGAATCGATAAAAGCGTAGACAGTTTGAGACATTACTCCCATGGAGAAAAATGCTCGTGGTGCGTGTTGTATTCAATACCGATGCAATTTCTGTGTTTCATCAACACTCTGAACGTCTACAGATTACAGAATGCGTCCAATTGTGTTTCGAAAACTACTACTGGTCTCCCAGGAATCGATAAAAGCGTAGACAGTTTGAGACATTACTCCCATGGAGAAAAGTGCTCGTGGTGCGTGTTGTATTCAATACCGATGCAATTTCTGTGTTTCATCAACACTCTGAACGTCCACAGATTACAGAATGCCTCCAAATGTATTTCGAAAACTACTACTGGTCTCCCAGGAATCGATAAAAGCGTAGACAGTTTGAGACATTACTCCCATGGAGAAAAGTGCTCGTGGTGCGTGTTGTATTCAATACCGATGCAATTTCTGTGTTTCATCAACACTCTGAACGTCCACAGATTACAGGGTGCTTCCAATTGTGTTTCGAAAACTACTACTGGTCTCCCAGGAATCGATAAAAGCGTAGACAGTTTGAGACATTACTCCCATGGAGAAAAGTGCTCGTGGTGCGTGTTGTATTCAATACCGATGCAATTTCTGTGTTTCATCAACACTCTGAACGTCCACAGATTACAGAATGCCTCCAAATGTATTTCGAAAACTACTACTGGTCTCCCAGGAATCGATAAAAGCGTAGACAGTTTGAGACATTACTCCCATGGAGAAAAGTGCTCGTGGTGCGTGTTGTATTCAATACCGATGCAATTTCTGTGTTTCATCAACACTCCGAACGTCCACAGATTACAGAATGCTTCCAATTGTGTTTCGAAAACTACTACTGGTCTCCCAGGAATCGATAAAAGCGTAGACAGTTTGAGACATGACTCCCATGGAGAAAAATGCTCGTGGTGCGTGTTGTATTCAATACCGATGCAATTTCTGTGTTTCATTAACACTCTGAACGTCCACAGATTACAGAATTTTTCCAATTGTGTTTTGAAAACTACTGCTGGTCTCCCAGGAATCGATAAAAGCGTAGACAGTTTGAGACATTACTCCCATGGAGAAAAGTGCTCGTGGTGCGTGTTGTATTCAATACCGATGCAATTTCTGTGTTTCATCAACACTCTGAACGTCCACAGATTACAGAATGCTTCCAATTGTGTTTCGAAAACTACTACTGGTCTCCCAGGAATCGATAAAAGCGTAGACAGTTTGAGACATTACTCCCATGGAGAAACGTGCTCGTGGTGCGTGTTGTATTCAATACCGATGCAATTTCTATGTTTCATCAACACTCTGAACGTCTACAGATTACAGAATGCCTCCAATTGTGTTTCGAAAACTACTACTGGTCTCCCAGGAATCGATAAAAGCTTAGACAGTTTGAGACATTACTCCCATGGAGAAAAGTGCTCGTGGTGCGTGTTGTATTCAATACCGATGCAATTTCTGTGTTTCATCAACACTCTGAACGTCCACAGATTACAGAATGCCTCCAAATGTATTTCGAAAACTACTACTGGTCTCCCAGGAATCGATAAAAGCGTAGACAGTTTGAGACATTACTCCCATGGAGAAAAGTGCTCGTGGTGCGTGTTGTATTCAATACCGATGCAATTTCTGTGTTTCATCAACACTCCGAACGTCCACAGATTACAGAATGCTTCCAATTGTGTTTCGAAAACTACTACTGGTCTCCCAGGAATCGATAAAAGCGTAGACAGTTTGAGACATTACTCCCATGGAGAAAAATGCTCGTGGTGCGTGTTGTATTCAATACCGATGCAATTTCTGTGTTTCATCAAAACTCTGAACGTCTACAGATTACAGAATGCCTCCAATTGTGTTTCGAAAACTACTACTGGTCTCCCAGGAATCGATAAAAGCGTAGACAGTTTGAGACATTACTCCCATGGAGAAAAGTGCTCGTGGTGCGTGTTGTATTCAATACCGATGCAATTTCTGTGTTTCATCAACACTCTGAACGTCCGCAGATTACAGAATGCCTCCAAATGTATTTCGAAAACTACTACTGGTCTCCCAGGAATCGATAAAAGCGTAGACAGTTTGAGACATTACTCCCATGGAGAAAAGTGCTCGTGGTGCGTGTTGTATTCAATACCGATGCAATTTCTGTGTTTCATCAACACTCTGAACGTCCACAGATTACAGAATGCTTCCAATTGTGTTTCGAAAACTACTACTGGTCTCCCAGGAATCGATAAAAGCGTAGACAGTTTGAGACATTACTCCCATGGAGAAAAGTGCTCGTGGTGCGTGTTGTATTTAATACCGATGCAATTTCTGTGTTTCATTAACACTCTGAACGTCCACAGATTACAGAATGCTTATAATTGTGTTTCGAAAACTACTACTGGTCTCCCAGGAATCGATAAAAGCGTAGACAGTTTAAAACATTACTCCCATGGAGAAAAATGCTCGTGGTGCGTGTTGTATTCAATACCGATGCAATTTCTGTGTTTCATCAACACTCTGAACGTCTACAGATTACAGAATGCCTCCAATTGTGTTTCGAAAACTACTACTGGCTCCCAGGAATCGATAAAAGCGTAGACAGTTTGAGACATTACTCCCATGGAGAAAAGTGCTCGTGGTGCGTGTTATATTCAATACCGATGCAATTTCTGTGTTTCATCAACACTCTGAACGTCCACAGATTACAGAATGCCTCCAAATGTATTTCGAAAACTACTACTGGCTCCCAGGAATCGATAAAAGCGTAGACAGTTTGAGACATTACTCCCATGGAGAAAAGTGCTCGTGGTGCGTGTTGTATTCAATACCGATGCAATTTCTGTGTTTCATCAACACTCTGAACGTCCACAGATTACAGAGTGCTCCCAATTGTGTTTCGAAAACTACTACTGGTCTCCCAGGAATCGATAAAAGCGTAGACAGTTTGAGACATTACTCCCATGGAGAAAAGTGCTCGTGGTGTGTGTTGTATTCAATACCGATGCAATTTCTGTGTTTCATCAACACTCTGAACGTCCACAGATTACAGAATGCCTCCAAATGTATTTCGAAAACTACTACTGGTCTCCCAGGAATCGATAAAAGCGTAGACAGTTTGAGACATTACTCCCATGGAGAAAAATGCGCATGGTGCGTGTTGTATTCAATACCGATGCAATTTCTGTGTTTCATCAACACTCTGAACGTCCACAGATTACAGAATGCTTCCAATTGTGTTTCGAAAACTACTACTGGTCTCCCAGGAATCGATAAAAGCGTAGACAGTTTGAGACATTACTCCCATGGAGAAAAGTGCTCGTGGTGCGTGTTGTATTCAATACCGATGCAATTTCTGTGTTTCATCAACACTCTGAACGTCCACAGATTACAGAATGCTTCCAATTGTGTTTCGAAAACTACTACTGGTCTCCCAGGAATCGATAAAAGCGTAGACAGTTTGAGACATTACTCCCATGGAGAAACGTGCTCGTGGTGCGTGTTGTATTCAATACCGATGCAATTTCTATGTTTCATCAACACTCTGAACGTCTACAGATTACAGAATGCCTCCAATTGTGTTTCGAAAACTACTACTGGTCTCCCAGGAATCGATAAAAGCTTAGACAGTTTGAGACATTACTCCCATGGAGAAAAGTGCTCGTGGTGCGTGTTGTATTCAATACCGATGCAATTTCTGTGTTTCATCAACACTCTGAACGTCCACAGATTACAGAATGCCTCCAAATGTATTTCGAAAACTACTACTGGTCTCCCAGGAATCGATAAAAGCGTAGACAGTTTGAGACATTACTCCCATGGAGAAAAGTGCTCGTGGTGCGTGTTGTATTCAATACCGATGCAATTTCTGTGTTTCATCAACACTCCGAACGTCCACAGATTACAGAATGCTTCCAATTGTGTTTCGAAAACTACTACTGGTCTCCCAGGAATCGATAAAAGCGTAGACAGTTTGAGACATTACTCCCATGGAGAAAAATGCTCGTGGTGCGTGTTGTATTCAATACCGATGCAATTTCTGTGTTTCATCAAAACTCTGAACGTCTACAGATTACAGAATGCCTCCAATTGTGTTTCGAAAACTACTACTGGTCTCCCAGGAATCGATAAAAGCGTAGACAGTTTGAGACATTACTCCCATGGAGAAAAGTGCTCGTGGTGCGTGTTGTATTCAATACCGATGCAATTTCTGTGTTTCATCAACACTCTGAACGTCCGCAGATTACAGAATGCCTCCAAATGTATTTCGAAAACTACTACTGGTCTCCCAGGAATCGATAAAAGCGTAGACAGTTTGAGACATTACTCCCATGGAGAAAAGTGCTCGTGGTGCGTGTTGTATTCAATACCGATGCAATTTCTGTGTTTCATCAACACTCTGAACGTCCACAGATTACAGAATGCTTCCAATTGTGTTTCGAAAACTACTACTGGTCTCCCAGGAATCGATAAAAGCGTAGACAGTTTGAGACATTACTCCCATGGAGAAAAGTGCTCGTGGTGCGTGTTGTATTTAATACCGATGCAATTTCTGTGTTTCATTAACACTCTGAACGTCCACAGATTACAGAATGCTTATAATTGTGTTTCGAAAACTACTACTGGTCTCCCAGGAATCGATAAAAGCGTAGACAGTTTAAAACATTACTCCCATGGAGAAAAATTCTCGTGGTGCGTGTTGTATTCAATACCGATGCAATTTCTGTGTTTCATCAACACTCTGAACGTCTACAGATTACAGAATGCCTCCAATTGTGTTTCGAAAACTACTACTGGCTCCCAGGAATCGATAAAAGCGTAGACAGTTTGAGACATTACTCCCATGGAGAAAAGTGCTCGTGGTGCGTGTTATATTCAATACCGATGCAATTTCTGTGTTTCATCAACACTCTGAACGTCCACAGATTACAGAATGCCTCCAAATGTATTTCGAAAACTACAACTGGTCTCCCAGGAATCGATAAAAGCGTAGACAGTTTGAGACATTACTCCCATGGAGAAAAGTGCTCGTGGTGCGTGTTGTATTCAATACCGATGCAATTTCTGTGTTTCATCAACACTCTGAACGTCCACAGATTACAGA
This sequence comes from Schistocerca gregaria, assembly GCF_023897955.1. Lineage (NCBI taxonomy): Eukaryota > Metazoa > Arthropoda > Insecta > Orthoptera > Acrididae > Schistocerca > Schistocerca gregaria. The sequence goes on along the minus strand of NC_064930.1, from coordinate 7,634,900 downwards.
ATGCTTCCAATTGTGTTTCGAAAACTACTACTGGTCTCCCAGGAATCGATAAAAGCGTAGACAGTTTGAGACATTACTCCCATGGAGAAAAATGCTCGTGGTGCGTGTTGTATTCAATACCGATGCAATTTCTGTGTTTCATCAACACTCTGAACGTCCACAGGTTACAGAATGCCTCCAAATGTATTTCGAAAACTACTACTGGTCTCCCAGGAATCGATAAAAGCGTAGACAGTTTGAGACATTACTCCCATGGAGAAAAGTGCTCGTGGTGCGTGTTGTATTCAATACCGATGCAATTTCTGTGTTTCATCAACACTCTGAACGTATACAGATTACAGAATGCCTCCAATTGTGTTTCGAAAACTACTACTGGTCTCCCAGGAATCGATAAAAGCGTAGACAGTTTGAGACATTACTCCCATGGAGAAAAGTGCTCGTGGTGCGTGTTGTATTTAATACCGATGCAATTTCTTTGTTTCATTAACACTCTGAACGTCCACAGATTACAGAATGCTTCCAATTGTGTTTCGAAAACTACTACTGGTCTCCCAGGAATCGATAAAAGCGTAGACAGTTTGAGACATTACTCCCATGGAGAAAAATGCTCGTGGTGCGTGTTGTATTCAATACCGATGGAATTTCTGTGTTTCATCAACACTCTGAACGTCTACAGATTACAGAATGCCTCCAATTGTGTTTCGAAAACTACTACTGGTCTCCCAGGAATCGATAAAAGCGTAGACAGTTTGAGACATTACTCCCATGGAGAAAAGTGCTCGTGGTGCGTGTTGTATTCAATACCGATGCAATTTCTGTGTTTCATCAACACTCTGAACGTCCACAGATTACAGAATGCCTCCAAATGTATTTCGAAAACTACTACTGGTCTCCCAGGAATCGATAAAAGCGTAGACAGTTTGAGACATTACTCCCATGGAGAAAAGTGCTCGTGGTGCGTATTGTATTCAATACCGATGCAATTTCTGTGTTTCATCAACACTCTGAACGTCCACAGATTACAGAATGCTTCCAATTGTGTTTCGAAAACTACTACTGGTCTCCCAGGAATCGATAAAATCGTAGACAGTTTGAAACATTACTCCCATGGAGAAAAATGCTCGTGATGCGTGTTGTATTCAGTACCGATGCAATTTCTGTGTTTCATCAACACTCTGAACGTCTACAGATTACAGAATGCCTCCAATTGAGTTTCGAAAACTACTACTGGTCTCCCAGGAATCGATAAAAGCGTAGACAGTTTGAGACATTACTCCCATGGAGAAAAGTGCTCGTGGTGCGTGTTGTATTCAATACCGATGCAATTTCTGTGTTTCATCAACACTCTGAACCTCCACAGATTACAGAATGCCTCCAAATGTATTTCGAAAACTACTACTGGTCTCCCAGGAATCGATAAAAGCGTAGACAGTTTGAGACATTACTCCCATGGAGAAAAGTGCTCGTGGTGCGTGTTGTATTCAGTACCGATGCAATTTCTGTGTTTCAACAACACTCTGAACGTCCACAGATTACAGAATGCTTCCAATTGTGTATCGAAAACTACTACTGGTCTCCCAGGAATCGATAAAAGCGAAGACAGTTTGAGACATTACTCCCATGGAGAAAAGTGCTCGTGGTGCGTGTTGTGTTTAATACCGATGCAATTTCTGTGTTTCATTAACACTCTGAACGTCCACAGATTACAGAATGCTTCCAATTGTGTTTCGAAAACTACTACTGGTCTCCCAGGAATCGATAAAAGCGTAGACAGTTTGAGACATTACTCCCATGGAGAGAAGTGCGCGTGGTGCGTGTTGTATTTAATACCGATGCAATTTCTGTGTTTCATTAACACTCTGAACGTCTACAGATTACAGAATGCCTCCAATTGTGTTTCGAAAACTACTACTGGTCTCCCAGGAATCGATAAAAGCGTAGACAGTTTGAGACATTACTCCCATGGAGAAAAGTGCTCGTGGTGCGTGTTGTATTCAATACCGATGCAATTTCTGTGTTTCATCAACACTCTGAACGTCCACAGATTACAGAATGCCTCCAAATGTATTTCGAAAACTACTACTGGTCTCCCAGGAATCGATAAAAGCGTAGACAGTTTGAGACATTACTCCCATGGAGAAAAGTGCTCGTGGTGCGTGTTGTATTCAATACCGATGCAATTTCTTTGTTTCATCAACACTCTAAACGTCCACAGATTACAGAATGCTTCCAATTGTGTTTCGAAAACTACTACAGGTCTCCCAGGAGTCGATAAAAGCGTAGACAGTTTGAGACATTACTCCCATGGAGAAAAGTGCTCGTGGTGCGTGTTGTATTCAATACCGATGCAATTTCTGTGTTTCATCAACACTCTGAACGTCCACAGATTACAGAATGCCTCCAAATGTATTTCGAAAACTACTACTGGTCTCCCAGGAATCGATAAAAGCGTAGACAGTTTGAGACATTACTCCCATGGAGAAAAGTGCTCGTGGTGCGTATTGTATTCAATACCGATGCAATTTCTGTGTTTCATCAACACTCTGAACGTCCACAGATTACAGAATGCTTCCAATTGTGTTTCGAAAACTACTACTGGTCTCCCAGGAATCGATAAAATCGTAGACAGTTTGAAACATTACTCCCATGGAGAAAAATGCTCGTGATGCGTGTTGTATTCAGTACCGATGCAATTTCTGTGTTTCATCAACACTCTGAACGTCTACAGATTACAGAATGCCTCCAATTGAGTTTCGAAAACTACTACTGGTCTCCCAGGAATCGATAAAAGCGTAGACAGTTTGAGACATTACTCCCATGGAGAAAAGTGCTCGTGGTGCGTGTTGTATTCAATACCGATGCAATTTCTGTGTTTCATCAACACTCTGAACCTCCACAGATTACAGAATGCCTCCAAATGTATTTCGAAAACTACTACTGGTCTCCCAGGAATCGATAAAAGCGTAGACAGTTTGAGACATTACTCCCATGGAGAAAAGTGCTCGTGGTGCGTGTTGTATTCAGTACCGATGCAATTTCTGTGTTTCAACAACACTCTGAACGTCCACAGATTACAGAATGCTTCCAATTGTGTATCGAAAACTACTACTGGTCTCCCAGGAATCGATAAAAGCGAAGACAGTTTGAGACATTACTCCCATGGAGAAAAGTGCTCGTGGTGCGTGTTGTGTTTAATACCGATGCAATTTCTGTGTTTCATTAACACTCTGAACGTCCACAGATTACAGAATGCTTCCAATTGTGTTTCGAAAACTACTACTGGTCTCCCAGGAATCGATAAAAGCGTAGACAGTTTGAGACATTACTCCCATGGAGAGAAGTGCGCGTGGTGCGTGTTGTATTTAATACCGATGCAATTTCTGTGTTTCATTAACACTCTGAACGTCTACAGATTACAGAATGCCTCCAATTGTGTTTCGAAAACTACTACTGGTCTCCCAGGAATCGATAAAAGCGTAGACAGTTTGAGACATTACTCCCATGGAGAAAAGTGCTCGTGGTGCGTGTTGTATTCAATACCGATGCAATTTCTGTGTTTCATCAACACTCTGAACGTCCACAGATTACAGAATGCCTCCAAATGTATTTCGAAAACTACTACTGGTCTCCCAGGAATCGATAAAAGCGTAGACAGTTTGAGACATTACTCCCATGGAGAAAAGTGCTCGTGGTGCGTGTTGTATTCAATACCGATGCAATTTCTTTGTTTCATCAACACTCTAAACGTCCACAGATTACAGAATGCTTCCAATTGTGTTTCGAAAACTACTACAGGTCTCCCAGGAGTCGATAAAAGCGTAGACAGTTTGAGACATTACTCCCATGGAGAAAAGTGCTCGTGGTGCGTGTTGTATTCAATACCGATGCAATTTCTGTGTTTCATCAACACTCTGAACGTCCACAGATTACAGAATGCCTCCAAATGTATTTCGAAAACTACTACTGGTCTCCCAGGAATCGATAAAAGCGTAGACAGTTTGAGACATTACTCCCATGGAGAAAAGTGCTCGTGGTGCGTGTTGTATTCAATACCGATGCAATTTCTGTGTTTCATCAACACTCCGAACGTCCACAGATTACAGAATGCTTCCAATTGTGTTTCGAAAACTACTACTGGTCTCCCAGGAATCGATAAAAGCGTAGACAGTTTGAGACATTACTCCCATGGAGAAAAGTGCTCGTGGTGCGTGTTGTATTCAATACCGATGCAATTTCTTTGTTTCATCAACACTCTAAACGTCCACAGATTACAGAATGCTTCCAATTGTGTTTCGAAAACTACTACAGGTCTCCCAGGAGTCGATAAAAGCGTAGACAGTTTGAGACATTACTCCCATGGAGAAAAGTGCTCGTGGTGCGTGTTGTATTCAATACCGATGCAATTTCTGTGTTTCATCAACACTCTGAACGTCCACAGATTACAGAATGCCTCCAAATGTATTTCGAAAACTACTACTGGTCTCCCAGGAATCGATAAAAGCGTAGACAGTTTGAGACATTACTCCCATGGAGAAAAGTGCTCGTGGTGCGTATTGTATTCAATACCGATGCAATTTCTGTGTTTCATCAACACTCTGAACGTCCACAGATTACAGAATGCTTCCAATTGTGTTTCGAAAACTACTACTGGTCTCCCAGGAATCGATAAAATCGTAGACAGTTTGAAACATTACTCCCATGGAGAAAAATGCTCGTGATGCGTGTTGTATTCAGTACCGATGCAATTTCTGTGTTTCATCAACACTCTGAACGTCTACAGATTACAGAATGCCTCCAATTGAGTTTCGAAAACTACTACTGGTCTCCCAGGAATCGATAAAAGCGTAGACAGTTTGAGACATTACTCCCATGGAGAAAAGTGCTCGTGGTGCGTGTTGTATTCAATACCGATGCAATTTCTGTGTTTCATCAACACTCTGAACCTCCACAGATTACAGAATGCCTCCAAATGTATTTCGAAAACTACTACTGGTCTCCCAGGAATCGATAAAAGCGTAGACAGTTTGAGACATTACTCCCATGGAGAAAAGTGCTCGTGGTGCGTGTTGTATTCAGTACCGATGCAATTTCTGTGTTTCAACAACACTCTGAACGTCCACAGATTACAGAATGCTTCCAATTGTGTATCGAAAACTACTACTGGTCTCCCAGGAATCGATAAAAGCGAAGACAGTTTGAGACATTACTCCCATGGAGAAAAGTGCTCGTGGTGCGTGTTGTGTTTAATACCGATGCAATTTCTGTGTTTCATTAACACTCTGAACGTCCACAGATTACAGAATGCTTCCAATTGTGTTTCGAAAACTACTACTGGTCTCCCAGGAATCGATAAAAGCGTAGACAGTTTGAGACATTACTCCCATGGAGAGAAGTGCGCGTGGTGCGTGTTGTATTTAATACCGATGCAATTTCTGTGTTTCATTAACACTCTGAACGTCTACAGATTACAGAATGCCTCCAATTGTGTTTCGAAAACTACTACTGGTCTCCCAGGAATCGATAAAAGCGTAGACAGTTTGAGACATTACTCCCATGGAGAAAAGTGCATGTGGTGCGTGTTGTATTCAATACCGATGCAATTTCTGTGTTTCATCAACACTCTGAACGTCCACAGATTACAGAATGCCTCCAAATGTATTTCGAAAACTACTACTGGTCTCCCAGGAATCGATAAAAGCGTAGACAGTTTGAGACATTACTCCCATGGAGAAAAGTGCTCGTGGTGCGTGTTGTATTCAATACCGATGCAATTTCTTTGTTTCATCAACACTCTAAACGTCCACAGATTACAGAATGCTTCCAATTGTGTTTCGAAAACTACTACAGGTCTCCCAGGAGTCGATAAAAGCGTAGACAGTTTGAGACATTACTCCCATGGAGAAAAGTGCTCGTGGTGCGTGTTGTATTCAATACCGATGCAATTTCTGTGTTTCATCAACACTCTGAACGTCCACAGATTACAGAATGCCTCCAAATGTATTTCGAAAACTACTACTGGTCTCCCAGGAATCGATAAAAGCGTAGACAGTTTGAGACATTACTCCCATGGAGAAAAGTGCTCGTGGTGCGTGTTGTATTCAATACCGATGCAATTTCTGTGTTTCATCAACACTCCGAACGTCCACAGATTACAGAATGCTTCCAATTGTGTTTCGAAAACTACTACTGGTCTCCCAGGAATCGATAAAAGCGTAGACAGTTTGAGACATTACTCCCATGGAGAAAAATGCTCGTGGTGCGTGTTGTATTCAATACCGATGCAATTTCTGTGTTTCATCAACACTCTGAACGTCTACAGATTACAGAATGCCTCCAATTGTGTTTCGAAAACTACTACTGGTCTCCCAGGAATCGATAAAAGCGTAGACAGTTTGAGACATTACTCCCATGGAGAAAAGTGCTCGTGGTGCGTGTTGTATTCAATACCGATGCAATTTCTGTGTTTCATCAACACTCTGAACGTCCACAGATTACAGAATGCCTCCAAATGTATTTCGAAAACTACTACTGGTCTCCCAGGAATCGATAAAAGCGTAGACAGTTTGAGACATTACTCCCATGGAGAAAAGTGCTCGTGGTGCGTGTTGTATTCAATACCGATGCAATTTCTGTGTTTCATCAACACTCTGAACGTCCACAGATTACAGGGTGCTTCCAATTGTGTTTCGAAAACTACTACTGGTCTCCCAGGAATCGATAAAAGCGTAGACAGTTTGAGACATTACTCCCATGGAGAAAAGTGCTCGTGGTGCGTGTTGTATTCAATACCGATGCAATTTCTGTGTTTCATCAACACTCTGAACGTCCACAGATTACAGAATGCCTCCAAATGTATTTCGAAAACTACTACTGGTCTCCCAGGAATCGATAAAAGCGTAGACAGTTTGAGACATTACTCCCATGGAGAAAAGTGCTCGTGGTGCGTGTTGTATTCAATACCGATGCAATTTCTGTGTTTCATCAACACTCCGAACGTCCACAGATTACAGAATGCTTCCAATTGTGTTTCGAAAACTACTACTGGTCTCCCAGGAATCGATAAAAGCGTAGACAGTTTGAGACATTACTCCCATGGAGAAAAATGCTCGTGGTGCGTGTTGTATTCAATACCGATGCAATTTCTGTGTTTCATTAACACTCTGAACGTCCACAGATTACAGAATGCTTCCAATTGTGTTTTGAAAACTACTGCTGGTCTCCCAGGAATCGATAAAAGCGTAGACAGTTTGAGACATTACTCCCATGGAGAAAAGTGCTCGTGGTGCGTGTTGTATTCAATACCGATGCAATTTCTGTGTTTCATCAACACTCTGAACGTCCACAGATTACAGAATGCCTCCAAATGTATTTCGAAAACTACTACTGGCTCCCAGGAATCGATAAAAGCGTAGACAGTTTGAGACATTACTCCCATGGAGAAAAGTGCTCGTGGTGCGTGTTGTATTCAATACCGATGCAATTTCTGTGTTTCATCAACACTCTGAACGTCCACAGATTACAGAGTGCTTCCAATTGTGTTTCGAAAACTACTACTGGTCTCCCAGGAATCGATAAAAGCGTAGACAGTTTGAGACATTACTCCCATGGAGAAAAGTGCTCGTGGTGTGTGTTGTATTCAATACCGATGCAATTTCTGTGTTTCATCAACACTCTGAACGTCCACAGATTACAGAATGCCTCCAAATGTATTTCGAAAACTACTACTGGTCTCCCAGGAATCGATAAAAGCGTAGACAGTTTGAGACATTACTCCCATGGAGAAAAATGCGCATGGTGCGTGTTCTATTCAATACCGATGCAATTTCTGTGTTTCATCAACACTCTGAACGTCCACAGATTACAGAATGCTTCCAATTGTGTTTCGAAAACTACTACTGGTCTCCCAGGAATCGATAAAAGCGTAGACAGTTTGAGACATTACTCCCATGGAGAAAAGTGCTCGTGGTGCGTGTTGTATTCAATACCGATGCAATTTCTGTGTTTCATCAACACTCTGAACGTCCACAGATTACAGAATGCTTCCAATTGTGTTTCGAAAACTACTACTGGTCTCCCAGGAATCGATAAAAGCGTAGACAGTTTGAGACATTACTCCCATGGAGAAACGTGCTCGTGGTGCGTGTTGTATTCAATACCGATGCAATTTCTATGTTTCATCAACACTCTGAACGTCTACAGATTACAGAATGCCTCCAATTGTGTTTCGAAAACTACTACTGGTCTCCCAGGAATCGATAAAAGCTTAGACAGTTTGAGACATTACTCCCATGGAGAAAAGTGCTCGTGGTGCGTATTGTATTCAATACCGATGCAATTTCTGTGTTTCATCAACACTCTGAACGTCCACAGATTACAGAATGCCTCCAAATGTATTTCGAAAACTACTACTGGTCTCCCAGGAATCGATAAAAGCGTAGACAGTTTGAGACATTACTCCCATGGAGAAAAGTGCTCGTGGTGCGTGTTGTATTCAATACCGATGCAATTTCTGTGTTTCATCAACACTCCGAACGTCCACAGATTACAGAATGCTTCCAATTGTGTTTCGAAAACTACTACTGGTCTCCCAGGAATCGATAAAAGCGTAGACAGTTTGAGACATTACTCCCATGGAGAAAAATGCTCGTGGTGCGTGTTGTATTCAATACCGATGCAATTTCTGTGTTTCATCAAAACTCTGAACGTCTACAGATTACAGAATGCCTCCAATTGTGTTTCGAAAACTACTACTGGTCTCCCAGGAATCGATAAAAGCGTAGACAGTTTGAGACATTACTCCCATGGAGAAAAGTGCTCGTGGTGCGTGTTGTATTCAATACCGATGCAATTTCTGTGTTTCATCAACACTCTGAACGTCCGCAGATTACAGAATGCCTCCAAATGTATTTCGAAAACTACTACTGGTCTCCCAGGAATCGATAAAAGCGTAGACAGTTTGAGACATTACTCCCATGGAGAAAAGTGCTCGTGGTGCGTGTTGTATTCAATACCGATGCAATTTCTGTGTTTCATCAACACTCTGAACGTCCACAGATTACAGAATGCTTCCAATTGTGTTTCGAAAACTACTACTGGTCTCCCAGGAATCGATAAAAGCGTAGACAGTTTGAGACATTACTCCCATGGAGAAAAGTGCTCGTGGTGCGTGTTGTATTTAATACCGATGCAATTTCTGTGTTTCATTAACACTCTGAACGTCCACAGATTACAGAATGCTTATAATTGTGTTTCGAAAACTACTACTGGTCTCCCAGGAATCGATAAAAGCGTAGACAGTTTAAAACATTACTCCCATGGAGAAAAATGCTCGTGGTGCGTGTTGTATTCAATACCGATGCAATTTCTGTGTTTCATCAACACTCTGAACGTCTACAGATTACAGAATGCCTCCAATTGTGTTTCGAAAACTACTACTGGTCTCCCAGGAATCGATAAAAGCGTAGACAGTTTGAGACATTACTCCCATGGAGAAAAGTGCTCGTGGTGCGTGTTATATTCAATACCGATGCAATTTCTGTGTTTCATCAACACTCTGAACGTCCACAGATTACAGAATGCCTCCAAATGTATTTCGAAAACTACAACTGGTCTCCCAGGAATCGATAAAAGCGTAGACAGTTTGAGACATTACTCCCATGGAGAAAAGTGCTCGTGGTGCGTGTTGTATTCAATACCGATGCAATTTCTGTGTTTCATCAACACTCTGAACGTCCACAGATTACAGAATGCTTCCAATTGTGTTTCGAAAACTACTACTGGTCTCCCAGGAATCGATAAAAGCGTAGACAGTTTGAGACATTACTCCCATGGAGAAAAATGCTCGTGGTGCGTGTTGTATTCAATACCGATGCAATTTCTGTGTTTCATCAACACTCTGAACGTCCACAGATTACAGAATGCCTCCAAATGTATTTCGAAAACTACTACTGGTCTCCCAGGAATCGATAAAAGCGTAGACAGTTTGAGACATTACTCCCATGGAGAAAAGTGCTCGTGGTGCGTGTTGTATTCAATACCGATGCAATTTCTGTGTTTCATCAACACTCTGAACGTATACAGATTACAGAATGCCTCCAATTGTGTTTCGAAAACTACTACTGGTCTCCCAGGAATCGATAAAAGCGTAGACAGTTTGAGACATTACTCCCATGGAGAAAAGTGCTCGTGGTGCGTGTTGTATTTAATGCCGATGCAATTTCTTTGTTTCATTAACACTCTGAACGTCCACAGATTACAGAATGCTTCCAATTGTGTTTCGAAAACTACTACTGGTCTCCCAGGAATCGATAAAAGCGTAGACAGTTTGAGACATTACTCCCATGGAGAAAAATGCTCGTGGTGCGTGTTGTATTCAATACCGATGGAATTTCTGTGTTTCATCAACACTCTGAACGTCTACAGATTACAGAATGCCTCCAATTGTGTTTCGAAAACTACTACTGGTCTCCCAGGAATCGATAAAAGCGTAGACAGTTTGAGACATTACTCCCATGGAGAAAAGTGCTCGTGGTGCGTGTTGTATTCAATACCGATGCAATTTCTGTGTTTCATCAACACTCTGAACGTCCACAGATTACAGAATGCCTCCAAATGTATTTCGAAAACTACTACTGGTCTCCCAGGAATCGATAAAAGCGTAGACAGTTTGAGACATTACTCCCATGGAGAAAAGTGCTCGTGGTGCGTATTGTATTCAATACCGATGCAATTTCTGTGTTTCATCAACACTCTGAACGTCCACAGATTACAGAATGCTTCCAATTGTGTTTCGAAAACTACTACTGGTCTCCCAGGAATCGATAAAATCGTAGACAGTTTGAAACATTACTCCCATGGAGAAAAATGCTCGTGATGCGTGTTGTATTCAGTACCGATGCAATTTCTGTGTTTCATCAACACTCTGAACGTCTACAGATTACAGAATGCCTCCAATTGAGTTTCGAAAACTACTACTGGTCTCCCAGGAATCGATAAAAGCGTAGACAGTTTGAGACATTACTCCCATGGAGAAAAGTGCTCGTGGTGCGTGTTGTATTCAATACCGATGCAATTTCTGTGTTTCATCAACACTCTGAACCTCCACAGATTACAGAATGCCTCCAAATGTATTTCGAAAACTACTACTGGTCTCCCAGGAATCGATAAAAGCGTAGACAGTTTGAGACATTACTCCCATGGAGAAAAGTGCTCGTGGTGCGTGTTGTATTCAATACCGATGCAATTTCTGTGTTTCAACAACACTCTGAACGTCCACAGATTACAGAATGCTTCCAATTGTGTATCGAAAACTACTACTGGTCTCCCAGGAATCGATAAAAGCGAAGACAGTTTGAGACATTACTCCCATGGAGAAAAGTGCTCGTGGTGCGTGTTGTGTTTAATACCGATGCAATTTCTGTGTTTCATTAACACTCTGAACGTCCACAGATTACAGAATGCTTCCAATTGTGTTTCGAAAACTACTACTGGTCTCCCAGGAATCGATAAAAGCGTAGACAGTTTGAGACATTACTCCCATGGAGAGAAGTGCGCGTGGTGCGTGTTGTATTTAATACCGATGCAATTTCTGTGTTTCATTAACACTCTGAACGTCTACGGATTACAGAATGCCTCCAATTGTGTTTCGAAAACTACTACTGGTCTCCCAGGAATCGATAAAAGCGTAGACAGTTTGAGACATTACTCCCATGGAGAAAAGTGCTCGTGGTGCGTGTTGTATTCAATACCGATGCAATTTCTGTGTTTCATCAACACTCTGAACGTCCACAGATTACAGAATGCCTCCAAATGTATTTCGAAAACTACTACTGGTCTCCCAGGAATCGATAAAAGCGTAGACAGTTTGAGACATTACTCCCATGGAGAAAAGTGCTCGTGGTGCGTGTTGTATTCAATACCGATGCAATTTCTTTGTTTCATCAACACTCTAAACGTCCACAGATTACAGAATGCTTCCAATTGTGTTTCGAAAACTACTACAGGTCTCCCAGGAGTCGATAAAAGCGTAGACAGTTTGAGACATTACTCCCATGGAGAAAAGTGCTCGTGGTGCGTGTTGTATTCAATACCGATGCAATTTCTGTGTTTCATCAACACTCTGAACGTCCACAGATTACAGAATGCCTCCTATTGTGTTTCGAAAACTACTACTGGTCTCCCAGGAATAGATAAAAGCGTAGACAGTTTGAGACATTACTCCCATGGAGAAAAGTGCTCGTGGTGCGTGTTGTATTTAATACCGATGCAATTTCTGTGTTTCATTAACACTCTGAACGTCCACAGATTACAGAATACTTCCAATTGTGTTTCGAAAACTACTACTGGTCTCCCAGGAATCGATAAAAGCGTAGACAGTTTGAGACATTACTCCCATGGAGAAAAATGCTCGTGGTGCGTGTTGTATTCAATACCGATGCAATTTCTGTGTTTCATCAACACTCTGAACGTCTACAGATTACAGAATGCCTCCAATTGTGTTTAGAAAACTACTACTGGTCTCCCAGGAATCGATAAAAGCGTAGACAGTTTGAGACATTACTCCCATGGAGAAAAGTGCTCGTGGTGCGTGTTGTATTCAATACCGATGCAATTTCTGTGTTTCATCAACACTCTGAACGTCCACAGATTACAGAATGCCTCCAAATGTATTTCGAAAACTACTACTGGTCTCCCAGGAATCGATAAAAGCGTAGACGGTTTGAGACATTACTCCCATGCAGAAAAGTGCTCGTGGTGCGTGTTGTATTCAATACCGATGCAATTTCTGTGTTTCATCAACACTCTGAACGTCTACAGATTACAGAATGCCTCCAATTGTGTTTCGAAAACTACTACTGGTCTCCCAGGAATCGATAAAAGCGTAGACAGTTTGAGACATTACTCCCATAGAGAAAAGTGCTCGTGGTGCGTGTTGTATTCAATACCGATGCAATTTCTGTGTTTCATCAACACTCTGAACGTCCACAGATTACAGAATGCCTCCAAATGTATTTCGAAAACTACTACTGGTCTCCCAGGAATCGATAAAAGCGTAGACAGTTTGAGACATTACTCCCATGGAGAAAAGTGCTCGTGGTGCGTGTTGTATTCAATACCGATGCAATTTCTGTGTTTCATCAACACTCTGAACGTCCACAGATTACAGAATGCTTCCAATTGTGTTTCGAAAACTACTACTGGTCTCCCAGGAATCGATAAAAGCGTAGACAGTTTGAGACATTACTCCCATGGAGAAAAGTGCTCGTGGTGCGTGTTGTATTCAATACCGATGCAATTTCTGTGTTTCATCAACACTCTGAACGTCCACAGATTACAGAATGCCTCCAAATGTATTTCGAAAACTACTACTGGTCTCCCAGGAATCGATAAAAGCGTAGACAGTTTGAGACATTACTCCCATGGAGAAAAGTGCTCGTGGTGCGTGTTGTATTGAATACCGATGCAATTTCTGTGTTTCATCAACACTCTGAACGTCCACAGATTACAGAATGCCTCCAAATGTATTTCGAAAACTACTACTGGTCTCCCAGGAATCGATAAAAGCGTAGACAGTTTGAGACATTACTCCCATGGAGAAAAGTGCTCGTGGTGCGTGTTGTATTGAATACCGATGCAATTTCTGTGTTTCATCAACACTCTGAACGTCCACAGATTACAGAATGCCTCCAAATGTATTTCGAAAACTACTACTGGTCTCCCAGGAATCGATAAAAGCGTAGACAGTTTGAGACATTACTCCCATGGAGAATAGTGCTCGTGGTGCGTGTTGTATTCAATACCGATGCAATTTCTGTGTTTCATCAACACTCTGAACGTCCACAGATTACAGAATGCCTCCAAATGTGTTTCGAAAACTACTACTGGTCTCCCAGGAATCGATAAAAGCGTAGACAGTTTGAGACATTACTCCCATGGAGAAAAATGCGCATGGTGCGTGTTGTATTCAATCCCGATGCAATTTCTGTGTTTCATCAACACTTTGAACGTCCACAGTTTACAGAATGCCTCCAAATGTATTTCGAAAACTACTACTGGTCCCCCAGGAATCGATAAAAGCGTAGACAGTTTGAGACATTACTCCCATGGAGAAAAGTGCTCGTGGTGCGTGTTGTATTCAATACCGATGCAAATTCTGTGTTTCATCAACACTCTGAACGTCCACAGATTACAGAATGCCTCCAAATGTATTTCGAAAACTACTACTGGTCTCCCAGGAATCGATAAAGGCGTAGACAGTTTGAGACATTACTCCCATGGAGAAAAGTGCTCGTGGTGAGTGTTGTATTCAATACCGATGCAATTTCTGTGTTTCATCAACACTCTGAACGTCCACAGATTACAGAATGCTTCCGATTGTATTTCGAAAACTACTACTGGTCTCCCAGGAATCGATAAAACCGTAGACAGTTTGAGACATTACTCCCATGGAGAAAAGTGCTCGTGATGCGTGTTGTATTCAATACCGATGCAATTTCTGTGTTTCATCAACACTCTAAACGTCCACAGATTACAGAATGCCTCCAAATGTATTTCGAAAACTACTACTGGTCTCCCAGGAATCGATAAAAGCGTAGACAGTTTGAGACATTACTCCCATGGAGAAAAGTGCTCGTCGTGCGTGTTGTATTCAATACCGATGCAATTTCTGTGTTTCATCAACACTCTGAACGTCCACAGATTACAGAATGCCTCCAAATGTATTTCGAAAACTACTACTGGTCTCCCAGGAATCGATAAAAGCGTAGACAGTTTGAGACATTACTCCCATGGAGAAAAGTGCTCGTGGTGCGTGTTGTATTCAATACCGATGCAATTTCTGTGATTCATCAACACTCTGAACGTCCACAGACTACAGAATGCTTCCAATTGTGTTTCGAAAACTACTACTGGTCTCCCAGGAATCGATAAAAGCGTAGACAGTTTGAGACATTACTCCCATGGAGAAAAATGCGCATGGTGCGTGTTGTATTCAATCCCGATGCAATTTCTGTGTTTCATCAACACTCTGAACGTCCACAGATTACAGAATGCCTCCAAATGTATTTCGAAAACTACTACTGGTCTCCCAGGAATCAATAAAAGCGTAGACAGTTTGAGACATTACTCCCATGGAGAAAAGTGCTCGTGGTGCGTGTTGTATTCAATACCGATGCAATTTCTGTGTTTCATCAACACTCTGAACGTCCACAGATTACAGAATGCCTCCAAATGTATTTCGAAAACTACTACTGGTCTCCCAGGAATCGATAAAAGCGTAGACAGTTTGAGACATTACTCCCATGGAGAAAAGTGCTCGTGGTGCGTGTTGTATTCAATACCGATGCAATTTCTGTGTTTCATCAACACTCTGAACGTCCACAGATTACAGAATGCTTCCAATTGTGTTTCGAAAACTACTACTGGTCTCCCAGGAATCGATAAAGCGTAGACAGTTTGAGACATTACTCCCATGGAGAAAAGTGCTCGTGGTGCGTGTTGTATTCAATACCGATGCAATTTCTGTGTTTCATCAACACTCTGAACGTCCACAGATTACAGAATGCCTCCAAATGTATTTCGAAAACTACTACTGGTCTCACAGGAATCGATAAATCGTAGACAGTTTGAGACATTACTCCCATGGAGAAAAGTGCTCGTGGTGCGTGTTGTATTCAATACCGATGCAATTTCTGTGTTTCATCAACACTCTGAACGTCCACAGATTACAGAATGCCTCCAAATGTATTTCGAAAACTACTACTGGTCTCCCAGGAATCGATAAAAGCGTAGACAGTTTGAGACATTACTCCCATGGAGAAAAATGCGCATGGTGCGTGTTGTATTCAATACCGATGCAATTTCTGTGATTCATCAACACTCTGAACGTCCACAGATTACAGAATGCTTCCAATTGTGTTTCGAAAACTACTACTGGTCTCCCAGGAATCGATAAAAGCGTAGACAGTTTGAGACATTACTCCCATGGAGAAAAATGTGCATGGTGCGTGTTGTATTCAATCCCGATGCAATTTCTGTGTTTCATCAACACTCTGAACGTCTACAGATTACAGAATGCCTCCAATTGTGTTTCGAAAACTACTACTGGTCTCCCAGGAATCGATAAAAGCGTAGACAGTTTGAGACATTACTCCCATGGAGAAAAGTGCTCGTGGTGCATGTTGTATTCAATACCGATGCAATTTCTGTGTTTCATCAACACTCTGAACGTCCACAGATTACAGAATGCTTCCAATTGTGTTTCGAAAACTACTACTGGTCTCCCAGGAATCGATAAAAGCGTAGACAGTTTGAGACATTACTCCCATGGAGAAAAGTGCTCGTGGTGCGTGTTGTATTCAATACCGATATAATTTCTGTGTTTCATCAACACTCTGAACGTCTACAGATTACAGAATGCCTCCAATTGTGTTTCGAAAACTACTACTGGTCTCCCAGGAATCGATAAAAGCGTAGACAGTTTGAGACATTACTCCCATGGAGAAAAGTGCTCGTGGTGCATGTTGTATTCAATACCGATGCAATTTCTGTGTTTCATCAACACTCTGAACGTCCACAGATTACAGAATGCTTCCAATTGTGTTTCGAAAACTACTACTGGTCTCCCAGGAATCGATAAAAGCGTAGACAGTTTGAGACATTACTCCCATGGAGAAAAGTGCTCGTGGTGCGTGTTGTATTCAATACCGATGCAATTTCTGTGTTTCATCAACACTCTGAACGTCCACAGATTACAGAATGCCTCCAAATGTATTTCGAAAACTACTACTGGTCTCCCAGGAATCGATAAAAGCGTAGACAGTTTGAGACATTACTCCCATGGAGAAAAGTGCTTGTGGTGCGTGTTGTATTCAATACCGATGCAATTTCTGTGTTTCATCAACACTCTGAACGTCCACAGATTACAGAATTCCTCCAAATGTATTTCGAAAACTACTACTGGTCTCCCAGGAATCGATAAAAGCGTAGACAGTTTGAGACATTACTCCCATGGAGAAAAGTGCTCGTGGTGCGTGTTGTATTCAATACCGATGCAATTTCTGTGTTTCATCAACACTCTGAACGTCTACAGATTACAGAATGCCTCCAATTGTGTTTCGAAAACTACTACTGGTCTCCCAGGAATCGATAAAAGCGTAGACAGTTTGAGACATTACTCCCATGGAGAAAAGTGCTCGTGGTGCATGTTGTATTCAATACCGATGCAATTTCTGTGTTTCATCAACACTCTGAACGTCCACAGATTACAGAATGCCTCCAAATGTATTTCGAAAACTACTACTGGTCTCCCAGGAATCGATAAAAGCGTAGACAGTTTGAGACATTACTCCCATGGAGAAAAGTGCTCATGGTGCGTGTTGTATTCAATACCGATGCAATTTCTGTGTTTCATCAACACTCTGAACGTCCACAGATTACAGAATGCTTCCAATTGTGTTTCGAAAACGACTACTGGTCTCCCAGGAATCGATAAAAGCGTAGACAGTTTGAGACATTACTCCCATGGAGAAAAGTGCTCGTGGTGTCTGTTGTATTCAATACCGATGCAATTTGTGTGTTTCATCAACACTCTGAACGTCCACAGATTACAGAATGCCTCCAAATGTATTTCGAAAACTACTACTGGTCTCCCAGGAATCGATAAAAGCGTAGACAGTTTGAGACATTACTCCCATGGAGAAAAGTGCTCGTGGTGCGTGTTGTATTCAATACCGATGCAATTTCTGTGTTTCATCAACACTCTGAACGTCTACAGATTACAGAATGCCTCCAATTGTGTTTCGAAAACTACTACTGGTCTCCCAGGAATCGATAAAAGCGTAGACAGTTTGAGACATTACTCCCATGGAGAAAAGTGCTCGTGGTGCATGTTGTATTCAATACCGATGCAATTTCTGTGTTTCATCAACACTCTGAACGTCCACAGATTACAGAATGCTTCCAATTGTGTTTCGAAAACTACTACTGGTCTCCCAGGAATCGATAAAAGCGTAGACAGTTTGAGACATTACTCCCATGGAGAAAAGTGCTCGTGGTGCGTGTTGTATTCAATACCGATGCAATTTCTGTGTTTCATCAACACTCTGAACGTCTACAGATTACAGAATGCCTCCAATTGTGTTTCGAAAACTACTACTGGTCTCCCAGGAATCGATAAAAGCGTAGACAGTTTGAGACATTACTCCCATGGAGAAAAGTGCTCGTGGTGCATGTTGTATTCAATACCGATGCAATTTCTGTGTTTCATCAACACTCTGAACGTCCACAGATTACAGAATGCTTCCAATTGTGTTTCGATAACTACTACTGGTCTCCCAGGAATCGATAAAAGCGTAGACAGTTTGAGACATTACTCCCATGGAGAAAAGTGCTCGTGGTGCGTGTTGTATTCAATACCGATGCAATTTCTGTGTTTCATCAACACTCTGAACGTCCACAGATTACAGAATGCCTCCAAATGTATTTCGAAAACTACTACTGGTCTCCCAGGAATCGATAAAAGCGTAGACAGTTTGAGACATTACTCCCATGGAGAAAAGTGCTTGTGGTGCGTGTTGTATTCAATACCGATGCAATTTCTGTGTTTCATCAACACTCTGAACGTCCACAGATTACAGAATTCCTCCAAATGTATTTCGAAAACTACTACTGGTCTCCCAGGAATCGATAAAACCGTAGACAGTTTGAGACATTACTCCCATGGAGAAAAGTGCTCGTGGTGCGTGTTGTATTCAATACCGATGCAATTTCTGTGTTTCATCAACACTCTGAACGTCTACAGATTACAGAATGCCTCCAATTGTGTTTCGAAAACTACTACTGGTCTCCCAGGAATCGATAAAAGCGTAGACAGTTTGAGACATTACTCCCATGGAGAAAAGTGCTCGTGGTGCATGTTGTATTCAATACCGATGCAATTTCTGTGTTTCATCATCTCTCTGAACGTCCACAGATTACAGAATGCTTCCAATTGTGTTTCGAAAACTACTACAGGTCTCCCAGGAATCGATAAAACCGTAGACAGTTTGAGACATTACTCCCATGGAGAAAAGTGCTCATGGTGCGTGTTGTATTCAATACCGATGCAATTTCTGTGTTTCATCAACACTCTGAACGTCCACAGATTACAGAATGCCTACAAATGTATTTCGAAAACTACTACTTGTCTCCCAGGAATCGATAAAAGCGTAGACAGTTTGAGACATTACTCCCATGGAGAAAAGTGCTCGTGGTGCGTGTTGTATTCAATACCGATGCAATTTCTGTGTTTCATCAACACTCTGAACGTCCACAGATTACAGAATGCTTCCAATTGTGTTTCGAAAACTACGACAGGTCTCCCAGGAATCGATAAAAGCGTAGACAGTTTGAGACATTACTCCCATGGAGAAAAGTGCTCGTGGTGCGTGTTGTATTCAATACCGATGCAATTTCTGTGTTTCATCAACACTCTGAACGTCCACAGATTACAGAATGCCTACAAATGTATTTAGAAAACTACTACTTGTCTCCCAGGAATCGATAAAAGCGTAGACAGTTTGAGACATTACTCCCATGGAGAAAAGTGCTCGTGGTGCGTGTTGTATTCAATACCGATGCAATTTCTGTGTTTCATCAACACTCTGAACGTATACAGATTACAGAATGCCTCCAATTGTGTTTCGAAAACTACTACTGGTCTCCCAGGAATCGATAAAAGCGTAGACAGTTTGAGACATTACTCCCATGGAGAAAAGTGCTCGTGGTGCATGTTGTATTCAATACCGATGCAATTTCTGTGTTTCATCAACACTCTGAACGTCCACAGATTACAGAATGCTTCCAATTGTGTTTCGAAAACTACTACTGGTCTCCCAGGAATCGATAAAAGCGTAGACAGTTTGAGACATTACTCCCATGGAGAAAAGTGCTCGTGGTGTCTGTTGTATTCAATACCGATGCAATTTCTGTGTTTCATCAACACTCTGAACGTCCACAGATTACAGAATGCCTCCAAATGTATTTCGAAAACTACTACTGGTCTCCCAGGAATCGATAAAAGCGTAGACAGTTTGAGACATTACTCCCATGGAGAAAAGTGCTCGTGGTGCGTGTTGTATTCAATACCGATGCAATTTCTGTGTTTCATCAACACTCTGAACGTCTACAGATTACAGAATGCCTCCAATTGTGTTTCGAAAACTACTACTGGTCTTCCAGGAATCGATAAAAGAGTAGACAGTTTGAGACATTACTCCCATGGAGAAAAGTGCTCGTGGTGCATGTTGTATTCAATACCGATGCAATTTCTGTGTTTCATCAACACTCTGAACGTCCACAGATTACAGAATGCTTCCAATTGTGTTTCGAAAACTACTACTGGTCTCCCAGGAATCGATAAAAGCGTAGACAGTTTGAGACATTACTCCCATGGAGAAAAGTGCTCGTGGTGCGTGTTGTATTCAATACCGATGCAATTTCTGTGTTTCATCAACACTCTGAACGTCCACAGATTAAACACGCGATCTAGTGTTGTTTCGAAAACTACTACTGGTCTCCCAGGAATCGATAAAAGCGTAGACAGTTTGAGACATTACTCCCATGGAGAAAAGTGCTCGTGGTGCGTGTTGTATTCAATACCGATGCAATTTCTGTGTTTCATCAACACTCTGAACGTCCACAGATTACAGAATGCTTCCAATTGTGTTTCGAAAACTACTACTGGTCTCCCAGGAATCGATAAAAGCGTAGACAGTTTGAGACATTACTCCCATGGAGAAAAGTGCTCGTGGTGCATGTTGTATTCAATACCGATGCAATTTCTGTGTTTCATCAACACTCTGAACGTCCACAGATTACAGAATGCTTCCAATTGTGTTTCGAAAACTACTACTGGTCTCCCAGGAATCGATAAAAGCGTAGACAGTTTGAGACATTACTCCCATGGAGAAAAGTGCTCGTGGTGCGTGTTGTATTCAATACCGATGCAATTTCTGTGTTTCATCAACACTCTGAACGTCCACAGATTACAGAATGCCTCCAAATGTATTTCGAAAACTACTACTGGTCTCCCAGGAATCGATAAAAGCGTAGACAGTTTGAGACATTACTCCCATGGAGAAAAGTGCTTGTGGTGCGTGTTGTATTCAATACCGATGCAATTTCTGTGTTTCATCAACACTCTGAACGTCCACAGATTACAGAATTCCTCCAAATGTATTTCGAAAACTACTACTGGTCTCCCAGGAATCGATAAAAGCGTAGACAGTTTGAGACATTACTCCCATGGAGAAAAGTGCTCGTGGTGCGTGTTGTATTCAATACCGATGCAATTTCTGTGTTTCATCAACACTCTGAACGTCTACAGGATACAGAATGCCTCCAATTGTGTTTCGAAAACTACTACTGGTCTCCCAGGAATCGATAAAAGCGTAGACAGTTTGAGACATTACTCCCATGGAGAAAAGTGCTCGTGGTGCATGTTGTATTCAATACCGATGCAATTTCTGTGTTTCATCATCACTCTGAACGTCCACAGATTACAGAATGCTTCCAATTGTGTTTCGAAAACTACTACTGGTCTCCCAGGAATCGATAAAAGCGTAGACAGTTTGAGACATTACTCCCATGGAGAAAAGTGCTCGTGGTGCGTGTTGTATTCAATACCGATGCAATTTCTGTGTTTCATCAACACTCTGAACGTCCACAGATTACAGAATGCCTCCAAATGTATTTCGAAAACTACTACTGGTCTCCCAGGAATCGATAAAAGCGTAGACAGTTTGAGACATTACTCCCATGGAGAAAAGTGCTTGTGGTGCGTGTTGTATTCAATACCGATGCAATTTCTGTGTTTCATCAACACTCTGAACGTCCACAGATTACAGAATTCCTCCAAATGTATTTCGAAAACTACTACTGGTCTCCCAGGAATCGATAAAAGCGTAGACAGTTTGAGACATTACTCCCATGGAGAAAAGTGCTCGTGGTGCGTGTTGTATTCAATACCGATGCAATTTCTGTGTTTCATCAACACTCTGAACGTCCACAGATTACAGAATGCCTCCAAATGTATTTCGAAAACTACTACTGGTCTCCCAGGAATCGATAAAAGCGTAGACAGTTTGAGACATTACTCCCATGGAGAAAAGTGCTTGTGGTGCGTGTTGTATTCAATACCGATGCAATTTCTGTGTTTCATCAACACTCTGAACGTCCACAGATTACAGAATGCCTCCAAATGTATTTCGAAAACTACTACTGGTCTCCCAGGAATCGATAAAAGCGTAGACAGTTTGAGACATTACTCCCATGGAGAAAAGTGCTTGTGGTGCGTGTTGTATTCAATACCGATGCAATTTCTGTGTTTCATCAACACTCTGAACGTCCACAGATTACAGAATTCCTCCAAATGTATTTCGAAAACTACTACTGGTCTCCCAGGAATCGATAAAAGCGTAGACAGTTTGAGACATTACTCCCATGGAGAAAAGTGCTCGTGGTGCGTGTTGTATTCAATACCGATGCAATTTCTGTGTTTCATCAACACTCTGAACGTCCACAGATTACAGAATGCCTACAAATGTATTTCGAAAACTACTACTTGTCTCCCAGGAATCGATAAAAGCGTAGACAGTTTGAGACATTACTCCCATGGAGAAAAGTGCTCGTGGTGCGTGTTGTATTCAATACCGATGCAATTTCTGTGTTTCATCAACACTCTGAACGTCCACAGATTACAGAATGCTTCCAATTGTGTTTCGAAAACTACGACAGGTCTCCCAGGAATCGATAAAAGCGTAGACAGTTTGAGACATTACTCCCATGGAGAAAAGTGCTCGTGGTGCGTGTTGTATTCAATACCGATGCAATTTCTGTGTTTCATCAACACTCTGAACGTCCACAGATTACAGAATGCCTACAAATGTATTTCGAAAACTACTACTTGTCTCCCAGGAATCGATAAAAGCGTAGACAGTTTGAGACATTACTCCCATGGAGAAAAGTGCTCGTGGTGCGTGTTGTATTCAATACCGATTCAATTTCTGTGTTTCATCAACACTCTGAACGTCCACAGATTACAGAATGCCTCCAAATGTATTTCGAAAACTACTACTGGTCTCCCAGGAATCGATAAAAGCGTAGACAGTTTGAGACATTACTCCCATGGAGAAAAGTGCTCGTGGTGCGTGTTGTATTCAATACCGATGCAATTTCTGTGTTTCATCAACACTCTGAACGTCCACAGATTACAGAATGCCTCCAAATGTATTTCGAAAACTACTACTGGTCTCCCAGGAATCGATAAAAACGTAGACAGTTTGAGACATTACTCCCATGGAGAAAAGTGCTCGTGGTGCGTGTTGTATTCAATACCGATGCAATTTCTGTGTTTCATCAACACTCTGAACGTCCACAGATTACAGAATGCCTCCAAATGTATTTCGAAAACTACTACTGGTCTCCCAGGAATCGATAAAAGCGTAGACAGTTTGAGACATTACTCCCATGGAGAAAAGTGCTCGTGGTGCGTGTTGTATTCAATACCGATGCAATTTCTGTGTTTCATCAACACTCTGAACGTCCACAGATTACAGAATGCCTCCAAATGTATTTCGAAAACTACTACTGGTCTCCCAGGAATCGATAAAAGCGTAGACAGTTTGAGACATTACTCCCATGGAGAAAAGTGCTCGTGGTGCGTGTTGTATTCAATACCGATGCAATTTCTGTGTTTCATCAACACTCTGAACGTCCACAGATTACAGAATTCCTCCAAATGTATTTCGAAAACTACTACTGGTCTCCCAGGAATCGATAAAAGCGTAGACAGTTTGAGACATTAGTCCCATGGAGAAAAGTGCTCGTGGTGCGTGTTGTATTCAATACCGATGCAATTGCTGTGTTTCATCAACACTCTGAACGTCCACAGATTACAGAATGCTTCCAATTGTGTTTCGAAAACTACTACTGGTCTCCCAGGAATCGATAAAAGCGTAGACAGTTTGAGACATTACTCCCATGGAGAAAAGTGCTCGTGGTGCGTGTTTTATTCAATACCGATGCAATTTCTGTGTTTCATCAACACTCTGAACGTCCACAGATTACAGAATTCCTCCAAATGTATTTCGAAAATTACTACTGGTCTCCCAGGAATCGATAAAAGCGTAGACAGTTTGAGACATTACTCCCATGGAGAAAAGTGCTCGTGGTGCGTGTTGTATTCAATACCGATGCAATTTCTGTGTTTCATCGACACTCTGAACGTCCACAGATTACAGAATGCCTCCAAATGTATTTCGAAAACTACTACTGGTCTCCCAGGAATCGATAAAAGCGTAGACAGTTTGAGACATTACTCCCATGGAGAAAAGTGCTCGTGGTGCGTGTTGTATTCAATACCGATGCAATTTCTGTGTTTCATCAACACTCTGAACGTCCACAGATTACAGAATGCCTCCAAATGTATTTCGAAAACTACTACTGGTCTCCCAGGAATCGATAAAAGCGTAGACAGTTTGAGACATTACTCCCATGGAGAAAAGTGCTCGTGGTGCGTGTTGTATTCAATACCGATGCAATTTCTGTGTTTCATCAACACTCTGAACGTCCACAGATTACAGAATGCCTCCAAATGTATTTCGAAAACTACTACTGGTCTCCCAGGAATCGATAAAAGCGTAGACAGTTTGAGACATTACTCCCATGGAGAAAAGTGCTCGTGGTGCGTGTTGTATTCAATACGGATGCAATTTCTGTGTTTCATCAACACTCTGAACGTCCACAGATTACAGAATGCCTCCAAATGTATTTCGAAAACTACTACTGGTCTCCCAGGAATCGATAAAAGCGTAGACAGTTTGAGACATTACTCCCATGGAGAAAAGTGCTCGTGGTGCGTGTTGTATTCAATACCGATGCAATTTCTGTGTTTCATCAACACTCTGAACGTCCACAGATTACAGAATGGCTCCAAATGTATTTCGAAAACTACTACTGGTCTCCCAGGAATCGATAAAAGCGTAGACAGTTTGAGACATTACTCCCATGGAGAAAAGTGCTCGTGGTGCGTGTTGTATTCAATACCGATGCAATTTCTGTGTTTCATCAACACTCTGAACGTCCACAGATTACAGAATGCCTCCAAATGTATTTCGAAAACTACTACTGGTCTCCCAGGAATCGATAAAAGCGTAGACAGTTTGAGACATTACTCCCATGGAGAAAAGTGCTCGTGGTGCGTGTTGTATTCAATACCGATGCAATTTCTGTGTTTCATCAACACTCTGAACGTCCACAGATTACAGAATGCCTCCAAATGTATTTCGGAAACTACTACTGGTCTCCCAGGAATCGATAAAAGCGTAGACAGTTTGAGACATTACTCCCATGGAGAAAAGTGCTCGTGGTGCATGTTGTATTCAATACCGATGCAATTTCTGTGTTTCATCAACACTCTGAACGTCCACAGATTACAGAATGCTTCCAATTGTGTTTCGAAAACTACTACTGGTCTCCCAGGAATCGATAAAAGCGTAGACAGTTTGAGACATTACTCCCATGGAGAAAAGTGCTCGTGGTGCGTGTTGTATTCAATACCGATGCAATTTCTGTGTTTCATCAACACTCTGAACGTCTACAGATTACAGGATGCCTCCAATTGTGTTTCGAAAACTACTACTGGTCTCCCAGGAATCGATAAAAGCGTAGACAGTTTGAGACATTACTCCCATGGAGAAAAGTGCTCGTGGTGCGTGTTGTATTCAATACCGATGCAATTTCTGTGTTTCATCAACACTCTGAACGTCCACAGATTACAGAATGCCTCCAAATGTATTTCGAAAACAACTACTGGTCTCCCAGGAATCGATAAAAGCGTAGACAGTTTGAGACATTACTCCCATGGAGAAAAGTGCTCGTGGTGCGTGTTGTATTCAATACCGATGCATTTTCTGTGTTTCATCAACACTCTGAACGTCCACAGATTACAGAATGCTTCCAATTGTGTTTCGAAAACTACTACTGGTCTCCCAGGAATCGATAAAAGCGTAGACAGTTTGAGACATTACTCCCATGGAGAAAAGTGCTCGTGGTGCGTGTTGTATTCAATACCGATGCAATTTCTGTGTTTCATCAACACTCTGAACGTCTACAGATTACAGGATGCCTCCAATTGTGTTTCGAAAACTACTACTGGTCTCCCAGGAATCGATAAAAGCGTAGACAGTTTGAGACATTACTCCCATGGAGAAAAGTGCTCGTGGTGCGTGTTGTATTCAATACCGATGCAATTTCTGTGTTTCATCAACACTCTGAACGTCCACAGATTACAGAATGCCTCCAAATGTATTTCGAAAACAACTACTGGTCTCCCAGGAATCGATAAAAGCGTAGACAGTTTGAGACATTACTCCCATGGAGAAAAGTGCTCGTGGTGCGTGTTGTATTCAATACCGATGCATTTTCTGTGTTTCATCAACACTCTGAACGTCCACAGATTACAGAATGCCTCCAAATGTATTTCGAAAACTACTACTGGTCTCCCAGGAATCGATAAAAGCGTAGACAGTTTGAGACATTACTCCCATGGAGAAAAGTGCTCGTGGTGCGTGTTGTATTCAATACCGATGCAATTTCTGTGTTTCATCAACACTCTGAACGTCCACAGATTACAGAATGCCTCCAAATGTATTTCGAAAACTACTACTGGTCTCCCAGGAATCGATAAAAGCGTAGACAGTTTGAGACATTACTCCCATGGAGAAAAGTGCTCGTGGTGCGTGTTGTATTCAATACCGATGCAATTTCTGTGTTTCATCAACACTCTGAACGTCCACAGATTACAGAATGGCTCCAAATGTATTTCGAAAACTACTACTGGTCTCCCAGGAATCGATAAAAGCGTAGACAGTTTGAGACATTACTCCCATGGAGAAAAGTGCTCGTGGTGCGTGTTGTATTCAATACCGATGCAATTTCTGTGTTTCATCAACACTCTGAACGTCCACAGATTACAGAATGCCTCCAAATGTATTTCGAAAACTACTACTGGTCTCCCAGGAATCGATAAAAGCGTAGACAGTTTGAGACATTACTCCCATGGAGAAAAGTGCTCGTGGTGCGTGTTGTATTCAATACCGATGCAATTTCTGTGTTTCATCAACACTCTGAACGTCCACAGATTACAGAATGCCTCCAAATGTATTTCGAAAACTACTACTGGTCTCCCAGGAATCGATAAAAGCGTAGACAGTTTGAGACATTACTCCCATGGAGAAAAGTGCTCGTGGTGCATGTTGTATTCAATACCGATGCAATTTCTGTGTTTCATCAACACTCTGAACGTCCACAGATTACAGAATGCTTCCAATTGTGTTTCGAAAACTACTACTGGTCTCCCAGGAATCGATAAAAGCGTAGACAGTTTGAGACATTACTCCCATGGAGAAAAGTGCTCGTGGTGCGTGTTGTATTCAATACCGATGCAATTTCTGTGTTTCATCAACACTCTGAACGTCTACAGATTACAGAATGCCTCCAATTGTGTTTCGAAAACTACTACTGGTCTCCCAGGAATCGATAAAAGCGTAGACAGTTTGAGACATTACTCCCATGGAGAAAAGTGCTCGTGGTGCGTGTTGTATTCAATACCGATGCAATTTCTGTGTTTCATCAACACTCTGAACGTCCACAGATTACAGAATGCCTCCAAATGTATTTCGAAAACTACTACTGGTCTCCCAGGAATCGATAAAAGCGTAGACAGTTTGAGACATTACTCCCATGGAGAAAAGTGCTCGTGGTGCGTGTTGTATTCAATACCGATGCAATTTCTGTGTTTCATCAACACTCTGAACGTCCACAGATTACAGAATGCTTCCAATTGTGTTTCGAAAACTACTACTGGTCTCCCAGGAATCGATAAAAGCGTAGACAGTTTGAGACATTACTCCCATGGAGAAAAGTGCTCGTGGTGCGTGTTGTATTCAATACCGATGCAATTTCTGTGTTTCATCAACACTCTGAACGTCCACAGATTACAGAATGCCTCCAAATGTATTTCGAAAACTACTACTGGTCTCCCAGGAATCGATAAAGGCGTAGACAGTTTGAGACATTACTCCCATGGAGAAAAGTGCTCGTGGTGCGTGTTGTATACAATACCGATGCAATTTCTGTGTTTCATCAACACTCTGAACGTCCACAGATTACAGAATGCCTCCAAATGTATTTCGAAAACTACTACTGGTCTCCCAGGAATCGATAAAAGCGTAGACAGTTTGAGACATTACTCCCATGGAGAAAAGTGCTCGTGGTGCGTGTTGTATTCAATACCGATGCAATTTCTGTGTTTCATCAACACTCTGAACGTCCACAGATTACAGAATGCCTCCAAATGTATTTCGAAAACTACTACTGGTCTCCCAGGAATCGATAAAAGCGTAGACAGTTTGAGACATTACTCCCATGGAGAAAAGTGCTCGTGGTGCGTGTTGTATTCAATACAGATGCAATTTCTGTGTTTCATCAACACTATGAACGTCCACAGATTACAGAATGCCTCCAAATGTATTTCGAAAACTACTACTGGTCTCCCAGGAATCGATAAAGGCGTAGACAGTTTGAGACATTACTCCCATGGAGAAAAGTGCTCTTGGTGCGTGTTGTATTCAATACCGATGCAATTTCTGTGTTTCATCAACACTCTGAACGTCCACAGATTACAGAATGCCTCCAAATGTATTTCGAAAACTACTACTGGTCTCCCAGGAATCGATAAAAGCGTAGACAGTTTGAGACATTACTCCCATGGAGAAAAGTGCTCGTGGTGCGTGTTGTATTCAATACCGATGCAATTTCTGTGTTTCATCAACACTCTGAACGTCCACAGATTACAGAATGCCTCCAAATGTATTTCGAAAACTACTATTGGTCTCCCAGGAATCGATAAAAGCGTAGACAGTTTGAGACATTACTCCCATGGAGAAAAGTGCTCGTGGTGCGTGTTGTATTCAATACCGATGCAATTTCTGTGTTTCATCAACACTCTGAACGTCCACAGATTACAAAATGCTTCCAATTGTGTTTCGAAAACTACTACTGGTCTCCCAGGAATCGATAAAAGCGTAGACAGTTTGAGACATTACTCCCATGGAGAAAAGTGCTCGTGGTGCGTGTTGTATTCAATACCGATGCAATTTCTGTGTTTCATCAACACTCTGAACGTCCACAGATTACAGAATGCCTCCAAATGTATTTCGAAAACTACTACTGGTCTCCCAGGAATCGATAAAAGCGTAGACAGTTTGAGACATTACTCCCATGGAGAAAAGTGCTCGTGGTGCGTGTTGTATTCAATACGGATGCAATTTCTGTGTTTCATCAACACTCTGAACGTCCACAGATTACAGAATGCCTCCAAATGTATTTCGAAAACTACTACTGGTCTCCCAGGAATCGATAAAAGCGTAGACAGTTTGAGACATTACTCCCATGGAGAAAAGTGCCCGTGGTGCGTGTTGTATTCAATACCGATGCAATTTCTGTGTTTCATCAACACTCTGAACGTCCACAGATTACAGAATGGCTCCAAATGTATTTCGAAAACTACTACTGGTCTCCCAGGAATCGATAAAAGCGTAGACAGTTTGAGACATTACTCCCATGGAGAAAAGTGCTCGTGGTGCGTGTTGTATTCAATACCGATGCAATTTCTGTGTTTCATCAACACTCTGAACGTCCACAGATTACAGAATGCCTCCAAATGTATTTCGAAAACTACTACTGGTCTCCCAGGAATCGATAAAAGCGTAGACAGTTTGAGACATTACTCCCATGGAGAAAAGTGCTCGTGGTGCGTGTTGTATTCAATACCGATGCAATTTCTGTGTTTCATCAACACTCTGAACGTCCACAGATTACAGAATGCCTCCAAATGTATTTCGGAAACTACTACTGGTCTCCCAGGAATCGATAAAAGCGTAGACAGTTTGAGACATTACTCCCATGGAGAAAAGTGCTCGTGGTGCATGTTGTATTCAATACCGATGCAATTTCTGTGTTTCATCAACACTCTGAACGTCCACAGATTACAGAATGCTTCCAATTGTGTTTCGAAAACTACTACTGGTCTCCCAGGAATCGATAAAAGCGTAGACAGTTTGAGACATTACTCCCATGGAGAAAAGTGCTCGTGGTGCGTGTTGTATTCAATACCGATGCAATTTCTGTGTTTCATCAACACTCTGAACGTCTACAGATTACAGGATGCCTCCAATTGTGTTTCGAAAACTACTACTGGTCTCCCAGGAATCGATAAAAGCGTAGACAGTTTGAGACATTACTCCCATGGAGAAAAGTGCTCGTGGTGCGTGTTGTATTCAATACCGATGCAATTTCTGTGTTTCATCAACACTCTGAACGTCCACAGATTACAGAATGCCTCCAAATGTATTTCGAAAACAACTACTGGTCTCCCAGGAATCGATAAAAGCGTAGACAGTTTGAGACATTACTCCCATGGAGAAAAGTGCTCGTGGTGCGTGTTGTATTCAATACCGATGCAATTTCTGTGTTTCATCAACACTCTGAACGTCCACAGATTACAGAATGCCTCCAAATGTATTTCGAAAACTACTACTGGTCTCCCAGGAATCGATAAAAGCGTAGACAGTTTGAGACATTACTCCCATGGAGAAAAGTGCTCGTGGTGCGTGTTGTATTCAATACGGATGCAATTTCTGTGTTTCATCAACACTCTGAACGTCCACAGATTACAGAATGCCTCCAAATGTATTTCGAAAACTACTACTGGTCTCCCAGGAATCGATAAAAGCGTAGACAGTTTGAGACATTACTCCCATGGAGAAAAGTGCTCGTGGTGCGTGTTGTATTCAATACCGATGCAATTTCTGTGTTTCATCAACACTCTGAACGTCCACAGATTACAGAATGGCTCCAAATGTATTTCGAAAACTACTACTGGTCTCCCAGGAATCGATAAAAGCGTAGACAGTTTGAGACATTACTCCCATGGAGAAAAGTGCTCGTGGTGCGTGTTGTATTCAATACCGATGCAATTTCTGTGTTTCATCAACACTCTGAACGTCCACAGATTACAGAATGCCTCCAAATGTATTTCGAAAACTACTACTGGTCTCCCAGGAATCGATAAAAGCGTAGACAGTTTGAGACATTACTCCCATGGAGAAAAGTGCTCGTGGTGCGTGTTGTATTCAATACCGATGCAATTTCTGTGTTTCATCAACACTCTGAACGTCCACAGATTACAGAATGCCTCCAAATGTATTTCGAAAACTACTACTGGTCTCCCAGGAATCGATAAAAGCGTAGACAGTTTGAGACATTACTCCCATGGAGAAAAGTGCTCGTGGTGCATGTTGTATTCAATACCGATGCAATTTCTGTGTTTCATCAACACTCTGAACGTCCACAGATTACCGAATGCTTCCAATTGTGTTTCGAAAACTACTACTGGTCTCCCAGGAATCGATAAAAGCGTAGACAGTTTGAGACATTACTCCCATGGAGAAAAGTGCTCGTGGTGCGTGTTGTATTCAATACCGATGCAATTTCTGTGTTTCATCAACACTCTGAACGTCTACAGATTACAGAATGCCTCCAATTGTGTTTCGAAAACTACTACTGGTCTCCCAGGAATCGATAAAAGCGTAGACAGTTTGAGACATTACTCCCATGGAGAAAAGTGCTCGTGGTGCGTGTTGTATTCAATACCGATGCAATTTCTGTGTTTCATCAACACTCTGAACGTCCACAGATTACAGAATGCCTCCAAATGTATTTCGAAAACTACTACTGGTCTCCCAGGAATCGATAAAAGCGTAGACAGTTTGAGACATTACTCCCATGGAGAAAAGTGCTCGTGGTGCGTGTTGTATTCAATACCGATGCAATTTCTGTGTTTCATCAACACTCTGAACGTCCACAGATTACAGAATGCTTCCAATTGTGTTTCGAAAACTACTACTGGTCTCCCAGGAATCGATAAAAGCGTAGACAGTTTGAGACATTACTCCCATGGAGAAAAGTGCTCGTGGTGCGTGTTGTATTCAATACCGATGCAATTTCTGTGTTTCATCAACACTCTGAACGTCCACAGATTACAGAATGCCTCCAAATGTATTTCGAAAACTACTACTGGTCTCCCAGGAATCGATAAAGGCGTAGACAGTTTGAGACATTACTCCCATGGAGAAAAGTGCTCGTGGTGCGTGTTGTATACAATACCGATGCAATTTCTGTGTTTCATCAACACTCTGAACGTCCACAGATTACAGAATGCCTCCAAATGTATTTCGAAAACTACTACTGGTCTCCCAGGAATCGATTAAAGCGTAGACAGTTTGAGACATTACTCCCATGGAGAAAAGTGCTCGTGGTGCGTGTTGTATTCAATACCGATGCAATTTCTGTGTTTCATCAACACTCTGAACGTCCACAGATTACAGAATGCCTCCAAATGTATTTCGAAAACTACTACTGGTCTCCCAGGAATCGATAAAAGCGTAGACAGTTTGAGACATTACTCCCATGGAGAAAAGTGCTCGTGGTGCGTGTTGTATTCAATACAGATGCAATTTCTGTGTTTCATCAACACTATGAACGTCCACAGATTACAGAATGCCTCCAAATGTATTTCGAAAACTACTACTGGTCTCCCAGGAATCGATAAAGGCGTAGACAGTTTGAGACATTACTCCCATGGAGAAAAGTGCTCTTGGTGCGTGTTGTATTCAATACCGATGCAATTTCTGTGTTTCATCAACACTCTGAACGTCCACAGATTACAGAATGCCTCCAAATGTATTTCGAAAACTACTACTGGTCTCCCAGGAATCGATAAAAGCGTAGACAGTTTGAGACATTACTCCCATGGAGAAAAGTGCTCGTGGTGCGTGTTGTATTCAATACCGATGCAATTTCTGTGTTTCATCAACACTCTGAACGTCCACAGATTACAGAATGCCTCCAAATGTATTTCGAAAACTACTATTGGTCTCCCAGGAATCGATAAAAGCGTAGACAGTTTGAGACATTACTCCCATGGAGAAAAGTGCTCGTGGTGCGTGTTGTATTCAAAACCGATGCAATTTCTGTGTTTCATCAACACTCTGAACGTCCACAGATTACAAAATGCTTCCAATTGTGTTTCGAAAACTACTACTGGTCTCCCAGGAATCGATAAAAGCGTAGACAGTTTGAGACATTACTCCCATGGAGAAAAGTGCTCGTGGTGCGTGTTGTATTCAATACCGATGCAATTTCTGTGTTTCATCAACACTCTGAACGTCTACAGATTACAGAATGCCTCCAATTGTGTTTCGAAAACTACTACTGGTCTCCCAGGAATCGATAAAAGCGTAGACAGTTTGAGACATTACTCCCATGGGGAAAAGTGCTCGTGGTGCGTGTTTTATTCAATACCGATGCAATTTCTGTGTTTCATCAACACTCTGAACGTCCACAGATTACAGAATTCCTCCAAATGTATTTCGAAAACTACTACTGGTCTCCCAGGAATCGATAAAAGCGTAGACAGTTTGAGACATTACTCCCATGGAGAAAAGTGCTCGTGGTGCGTGTTGTATTCAATACCGATGCAATTTCTGTGTTTCATCGACACTCTGAACGTCCACAGATTACAGAATGCCTCCAAATGTATTTCGAAAACTACTACTGGTCTCCCAGGAATCGATAAAAGCGTAGACAGTTTGAGACATTACTCCCATGGAGAAAAGTGCTCGTGGTCGTGTTGTATTCAATACCGATGCAATTTCTGTGTTTCATCAACACTCTGAACGTCCACAGATTACAGAATGCCTCCAAATGTATTTCGAAAACTACTACTGGTCTCCCAGGAATCGATAAAAGCGTAGACAGTTTGAGACATTACGCCCATGGAGAAAAGTGCTCGTGGTGCGTGTTGTATTCAATACCGATGCAATTTCTGTGTTTCATCAACACTCTGAACGTCCACAGATTACAGAATGCCTCCAAATGTATTTCGAAAACTACTACTGGTCTCCCAGGAATCGATAAAAGCGTAGACAGTTTGAGACATTATTCCCATGGAGAAAAGTGCTCGTGGTGCGTGTTGTATTCAATACCGATGCAATTTCTGTGTTTCATCAACACTCTGAACGTCCACAGATTACAGAATGCTTCCAATTGTGTTTCGAAAACTACTACTGGTCTCCCAGGAATCGATAAAAGCGTAGACAGTTTGAGACATTACTCCCATGGAGAAAAGTGCTCGTGGTGCGTTTTGTATTCAATACCGATGCTATTTCTGTGTTTCATCAACACTCTGAACGTCCACAGATTACAGAATGCCTCCAAATGTATTTCGAGAACTACTACTGGTCTCCCAGGAATCGATAAAAGCGTAGACAGTTTGAGACATTACTCCCATGGAGAAAAGTGCTCGTGGTGCGTGTTGTATTCAATACCGATGCAATTTCCGTGTTTCATCAACACTCTGAACGTCCACAGATTACAGAATGCCTCCAAATGTATTTCGAAAACTACTACTGGTCTCCCAGGAATCGATAAAAGCGTAGACAGTTTGAGACATTACTCCCATGGAGAAAAGTGCTCGTGGTGCGTGTTGTATTCAATACCGATGCAATTTCTGTGTTTCATCAACACTCTGAACGTCCACAGATTACAGAATGCCTATAAAATGTATTTCGAAAACTACTACTGGTCTCCCAGGAATCGATAAAAGCGTAGACAGTTTGAGACATTACTCCCATGGAGAAAAGTGCTCGTGGTGCGTGTTGTATTCAATACCGATGCAATTTCTGTGTTTCATCAACACTCTGAACGTCCACAGATTACAGAATGCTTCCAATTGTGTTTCGAAAACTACTACTGGTCTCCCAGGAATCGATAAAAGCGTAGACAGTTTGAGATATTACTCCCATGGAGAAAAGTGCTCGTGGTGCGTGTTGTATTCAATACCGATGCAATTTCTGTGTTTCATCAACACTCTGAACGTCCACAGATTACAGAATGCCTCCAAATGTATTTCGAAAACTACTACTGGTCTCCCAGGAATCAATAAAAGCGTAGACAGTTTGAGACATTACTCCCATGGAGAAAAGTGCTCGTGGTGCGTGTTGTATTCAATACCGATGCAATTTCTGTGTTTCATCAACACTCTGAACGTCCACAGGTTACAGAATGCCTCCAAATGTATTTCGAAAACTACTACTGGTCTCCCAGGAATCGATAAAAGCGTAGACAGTTTGAGACATTACTCCCATGGAGAAAAGTGCTCGTGGTGCGTATTGTATTCAATACCGATGCAATTTCTGTGTTTCATCAACACTCTGAACGTCCACAGATTACAGAATGCCTCCAAATGTATTTCGAAAACTACTACTGGTCTCCCAGGAATCGATAAAAGCGTAGACAGTTTGAGACATTACTCCCATGGAGAAAAGTGCTCGTGGTACGTGTTGTATTCAATACCGATGCAATTTCTGTGTTTCATCAACACTCTGAACGTCCACAGATTACAGAATGCTTCCAATTGTGTTTCGAAAACTACTACTGGTCTCCCAGGAATCGATAAAAGCGTAGACAGTTTGAGACATTACTCCCATGGAGAAAAGTGCTCGTGGTGCGTGTTGTATTCAATACCGATGCAATTTCTGTGTTTCATCAACACTCTGAACGTCCACAGATTACAGAATGCCTCCAAATGTATTTCGAAAACTACTACTGGTCTCCCAGGAATCGATAAAAGCGTAGACAGTTTGAGACATTACTCCCATGGAGAAAAGTGCTCGTGGTGCGTGTTGTATTCAATACCGATGCAATTTCTGTGTTTCATCAACACTCTGAACGTCCACAGATTACAGAATTCCTCCAAATGTATTTCGAAAACTACTACTGGTCTCCCAGGAATCGATAAAAGCGTAGACAGTTTGAGACATTAGTCCCATGGAGAAAAGTGCTCGTGGTGCGTGTTGTATTCAATACCGATGCAATTGCTGTGTTTCATCAACACTCTGAACGTCCACAGATTACAGAATGCTTCCAATTGTGTTTCGAAAACTACTACTGGTCTCCCAGGAATCGATAAAAGCGTAGACAGTTTGAGACATTACTCCCATGGAGAAAAGTGCTCGTGGTGCGTGTTGTATTCAATACCGATGCAATTTCTGTGTTTCATCAACACTCTGAACG
Source organism: Schistocerca gregaria (assembly GCF_023897955.1). Classification (NCBI taxonomy): domain Eukaryota; kingdom Metazoa; phylum Arthropoda; class Insecta; order Orthoptera; family Acrididae; genus Schistocerca; species Schistocerca gregaria. Next base: position 7,598,666 of record NC_064930.1, on the reverse strand, counting down.
TCCACAGATTACAGAATGCCTCCAAATGTATTTCGAAAACTACTACTGGTCTCCCAGGAATCGATAAAAGCGTAGACAGTTTGAGACATTACTCCCATGGAGAAAAGTGCTCGTGGTGCGTGTTGTATTCAATACCGATGCAATTACTGTGTTTCATCAACACTCTGAACGTCCACAGATTACAGAATGCCTCCAAATGTATTTCGAAAACTACTACTGGTCTCCCAGGAATCGATAAAAGCGTAGACAGTTTGAGACATTACTCCCATGGAGAAAAGTGCTCGTGGTGCGTGTTGTATTCAATACCGATGCAATTTCTGTGTTTCATCAACACTCTGAACGTCCACAGATTACAGAATGCCTCCAAATGTATTTCGAAAACTACTACTGGTCTCCCAGGAATCGATAAAAGCGTAGACAGTTTGAGACATTACTCCCATGGAGAAAAGTGCTCGTGGTGCGTGTTGTTTTCAATACCGATGCAATTTCTGTGTTTCATCAACACTCTGAACGTCCACAGATTACAGAATGCCTCCAAATGTATTTCGAAAACTACTACTGGTCTCCCAGGAATCGATAAAAGCGTAGACAGTTTGAGACATTACTCCCATGGAGAAAAGTGCTCGTGGTGCGTGTTGTATTCAATACCGATGCAATTTCTGTGTTTCATCAACACTCTGAACGTCCACAGATTACAGAATGCCTCCAAATGTATTTCGAAAACTACTACTGGTCTCCCAGGAATCGATAAAAGCGTAGACAGTTTGAGACATTACTCCCACGGAGAAATGTGCTCGTGGTGCGTGTTGTATTCAATACCGATGCAATTTCTGTGTTTCATCAACACTCTGAACGTCCACAGATTACAGAATGCCTCCAAATGTATTTCGAAAACTACTACTGGTCTCCCAGGAATCGATAAAAGCGTAGACAGTTTGAGACATTACTCCCATGGAGAAAAATGCTAGTGGTGCGTGTTGTATTCAATACCGATGCAATTTCTGTGTTTCATCAACACTCTGAACGTCCACAGATAACAGAATGCTTCCAGTTGTGTTTCGAAATCTACTACTGGTCTCCCAGGAATCGATAAAAGCGTAGACAGTTTGAGACATTACTCCCATGGAGAAAAGTGCTCGTGGTGCGTGTTGTATTCAATACCGATGCAATTTCTGTGTTTCATCAACACTCTGAACGTCCACAGATTACAGAATGCCTCCAAATGTATTTCGAAAACTACTACTGGTCTCCCAGGAATCGATAAAAGCGTAGACAGTTTGAGACATTACTCCCATGGAGAAAAGTGCTCGTGGTGCGTGTTGTATTCAATACCGATGCAATTTCTGTGTTTCATCAACACTCTGAACGTCCACAGATTACAGAATGCCTCCAAATGTATTTCGAAAACTACTACTGGTCTCCCAGGAATCGATAAAAGCGTAGACAGTTTGAGACATTACTCCCATGGAGAAAAGTGCTCGTGGTGCATGTTGTATTCAATACCGATGCAATTTCTGTGTTTCATCAACACTCTGAACGTCCACAGATTACAGAATGCTTCCAATTGTGTTTCGAAAACTACTACTGGTCTCCCAGGAATCGATAAAAGCGTAGACAGTTTGAGACATTACTCCCATGGAGAAAAGTGCTCGTGGTGCGTGTTGTATTCAATACCGATGCAATTTCTGTGTTTCATCAACACTCTGAACGTCCACAGATTACAGAATGCTTCCAATTGTGTTTCGAAAACTACTACTGGTCTCCCAGGAATCGATAAAAGCGTAGACAGTTTGAGACATTACTCCCATGGAGAAAAGTGCTCGTGGTGCGTGTTGTATTCAATACCGATGCAATTTCTGTGTTTCATCAACACTCTGAACGTCCACAGATTACAGAATGCCTCCAAATGTATTTCGGAAACTACTACTGGTCTCCCAGGAATCGATAAAAGCGTAGACAGTTTGAGACATTACTCCCATGGAGAAAAGTGCTCGTGGTGCGTGTTGTATTCAATACCGATGCAATTTCTGTGTTTCATCAACACTCTGAACGTCCACAGATTACAGAATGCCTCCAAATGTATTTCGAAAACTACTACTGGTCTCCCAGGAATCGATAAAAGCGTAGACAGTTTGAGACATTACTCCCATGGAGAAAAGTGCTCGTGGTGCGTGTTGTATTCAATACCGATGCAATTTCTGTGTTACATCAACACTCTGAACGTCCACAGATTACAGAATGCCTCCAAATGTATTTCGAAAACTACTACTGGTCTCCCAGGAATCGATAAAAGCGTAGACAGTTTGAGACATTACTCCCATGGAGAAAAGTGCTCGTGGTGCGTGTTGTATTCAATACCGATGCAATTTCTGTGTTTCATCAACACTCTGAACGTCCACAGATTACAGAATGCCTCCAAATGTATTTCGAAAACTACTACTGGTCTCCCAGGAATCGATAAAAGCGTAGACAGTTTGAGACATTACTCCCATGGAGAAAAGTGCTCGTGGTGCATGTTGTATTCAATACCGATGCAATTTCTGTGTTTCATCAACACTCTGAACGTCCACAGATTACAGAATGCTTCCAATTGTGTTTCGAAAACTACTACTGTTCTCCCAGGAATCGATAAAAGCGTAGACAGTTTGAGACATTACTCCCATGGAGAAAAGTGCTCGTGGTGCGTGTTGTATTCAATACCGATGCAATTTCTGCGTTTCATCAACACTCTGAACGTCCACAGATTACAGAATGCCTCCAAATGTATTTCGAAAACTACTACTGGTCTCCCAGGAATCGATAAAAGCGTAGACAGTTTGAGACATTACTCCCATGGAGAAAAGTGCTCGTGGTGCGTGTTGTATTCAATACCGATGCAATTTCTGTGTTTCATCAACACTCTGAACGTCCACAGATTACAGAATGCCTCCAAATGTATTTCGAAAACTACCACTGGTCTCCCAGGAATCGATAAAAGCGTAGACAGTTTGAGACATTACTCCCATGGAGAAAAGTGCTCGTGGTGCGTGTTGTATTCAATACCGATGCAATTTCTGTGTTTCATCAACACTCTGAACGTCCACAGATTACAGAATGCCTCCAAATGTATTTCGAAAACTACTACTGGTCTCCCAGGAATCGATAAAAGCGTAGACAGTTTGAGACATTACTCCCATGGAGAAAAGTGCTCGTGGTGCGTGTTGTATTCAATACCGATGCAATTTCTGTGTTTCATCAACACTCTGAACGTCCACAGATTACAGAATGCCTCCAAATGTATTTCGAAAACTACTACTGGTCTCCCAGGAATCGATAAAAGCGTAGACAGTTTGAGACATTACTCCCATGGAGAAAAGTGCTCGTGGTGCATGTTGTATTCAATACCGATGCAATTTCTGTGTTTCATCAACACTCTGAACGTCCACAGATTACAGAATGCTTCCAATTGTGTTTCGAAAACTACTACTGGTCTCCCAGGAATCGATAAAAGCGTAGACAGTTTGAGACATTACTCCCATGGAGAAAAGTGCTCGTGGTGCGTGTTGTATTCAATACCGATGCAATTTCTGTGTTTCATCAACACTCTGAACGTCCACAGATTACAGAATGCTTCCAATTGTGTTTCGAAAACTACTACTGGTCTCCCAGGAATCGATAAAAGCGTAGACAGTTTGAGACATTACTCCCATGGAGAAAAGTGCTCGTGGTGCGTGTTGTATTCAATACCGATGCAATTTCTGTGTTTCATCAACACTCTGAACGTCCACAGATTACAGAATGCCTCCAAATGTATTTCGGAAACTACTACTGGTCTCCCAGGAATCGATAAAAGCGTAGACAGTTTGAGACATTACTCCCATGGAGAAAAGTGCTCGTGGTGCGTGTTGTATTCAATACCGATGCAATTTCTGTGTTTCATCAACACTCTGAACGTCCACAGATTACAGAATGCTTCCAATTGTGTTTCGAAAACTACTACTGGTCTCCCAGGAATCGATAAAAGCGTAGACAGTTTGAGACATTACTCCCATGGAGAAAAGTGCTCGTGGTGCGTGTTGTATTCAATACCGATGCAATTTCTGTGTTTCATCAACACTCTGAACGTCCACAGATTACAGAATGCCTCCAAATGTATTTCGAAAACTACTACTGGTCTCCCAGGAATCGATAAAAGCGTAGACAGTTTGAGACATTACTCCCATGGAGAAAAGTGCTCGTGGTGCGTGTTGTATTCAATACCGATGCAATTTCTGTGTTACATCAACACTCTGAACGTCCACAGATTACAGAATGCCTCCAAATGTATTTCGAAAACTACTACTGGTCTCCCAGGAATCGATAAAAGCGTAGACAGTTTGAGACATTACTCCCATGGAGAAAAGTGCTCGTGGTGCGTGTTGTATTCAATACCGATGCAATTTCTGTGTTTCATCAACACTCTGAACGTCCACAGATTACAGAATGCCTCCAAATGTATTTCGAAAACTACTACTGGTCTCCCAGGAATCGATAAAAGCGTAGACAGTTTGAGACATTACTCCCATGGAGAAAAGTGCTCGTGGTGCATGTTGTATTCAATACCGATGCAATTTCTGTGTTTCATCAACACTCTGAACGTCCACAGATTACAGAATGCTTCCAATTGTGTTTCGAAAACTACTACTGGTCTCCCAGGAATCGATAAAAGCGTAGACAGTTTGAGACATTACTCCCATGGAGAAAAGTGCTCGTGGTGCGTGTTGTATTCAATACCGATGCAATTTCTGCGTTTCATCAACACTCTGAACGTCCACAGATTACAGAATGCCTCCAAATGTATTTCGAAAACTACTACTGGTCTCCCAGGAATCGATAAAAGCGTAGACAGTTTGAGACATTACTCCCATGGAGAAAAGTGCTCGTGGTGCGTGTTGTATTCAATACCGATGCAATTTCTGTGTTTCATCAACACTCTGAACGTCCACAGATTACAGAATGCCTCCAAATGTATTTCGAAAACTACCACTGGTCTCCCAGGAATCGATAAAAGCGTAGACAGTTTGAGACATTACTCCCATGGAGAAAAGTGCTCGTGGTGCGTGTTGTATTCAATACCGATGCAATTTCTGTGTTTCATCAACACTCTGAACGTCCACAGATTACAGAATGCCTCCAAATGTATTTCGAAAACTACTACTGGTCTCCCAGGAATCGATAAATGCGTAGACAGTTTGAGACATTACTCGCATGGAGAAAAGTGCTCGTGGTGCGTGTTGTATTCAATACCGATGCAATTTCTGTGTTTCATCAACACTCTGAACGTCCACAGATTGCAGAATGCCTCCAAATGTATTTCGAAAACTACTACTGGTCTCCCAGGAATCGATAAAAGGGTAGACAGTTTGAGACATTACTCCCATGGAGAAAAGTGCTCGTGGTGCGTGTTGTATTCAATACCGATGCAATTTCTGTGTTTCATCAACACTCTGAACGTCCACAGATTACAGAATGCCTCCAAATGTATTTCGAAAACTACTACTGGTCTCCCTGGAATCGATAAAAGCGTAGACAGTTTGAGACATTACTCCCATGGAGAAAAGTGCTCGTGGTGCGTGTTGTATTCAATACCGATGCAATTTCTGTGTTTCATCAACACTCTGAACGTCCACAGATTACAGAATGCCTCCAAATGTATTTCGAAAACTACTACTGGTCTCCCAGGAATCGATAAAAGCGTAGACAGTTTGAGACATTACTCCCATGGACAAAAGTGCTCGTGGTGCGTGTTGTATTCAATACCGATGCAATTTCTGTGTTTCATCAACACTCTGAACGTCCACAGATTACAGAATGCCTCCAAATGTATTTCGAAAACTACTACTGGTCTCCCAGGAATCGATAAAAGCGTAGACAGTTTGAGACATTACTCCCATGGAGAAAAGTGCTCGTGGTGCGTGTTGTATTCAATACCGATGCAATTTCTGTGTTTCATCAACACTCTGAACGTCCACAGATTACAGAATGCCTCCAAATGTATTTCGAAAACTACTACTGGTCTCCCAGGAATCGATAAAAGCGTAGACAGTTTGAGACATTACTCCCATGGAGAAAAGTGCTCGTGGTGCGTGTTGTATTCAATACCGATGCAATTTCTGTGTTTCATCAACACTCTGAACGTCCACAGATTACAGAATGCTTCCAATTGTGTTTCGAAAACTACTACTGGTCTCCCAGGAATCGATAAAAGCGTAGACAGTTTGAGACATTACTCCCATGGAGAAAAGTGCTCGTGGTGCGTGTTGTATTCAATACCGATGCAATTTCTGTGTTTCATCAACACTCTGAACGTCTACAGATTACAGAATGCCTCCAATTGTGTTTCGAAAACTACTAGTGGTCTCCCAGGAATCGATAAAAGCGTAGACAGTTTGAGACATTACTCCCATGGAGAAAAGTGCTCGTGGTGCGTGTTGTATTCAATACCGATGCAATTTCTGTGTTTCATCAACACTCTGAACGTCCACAGATTACAGAATGCTTCCAATTGTGTTTCGAAAACTACTACTGGTCTCCCAGGAATCGATAAAAGCGTAGACAGTTTGAGACATTACTCCCATGGAGAAAAGTGCTCGTGGTGCGTGTTGTATTCAATACCGATGCAATTTCTGTGTTTCATCAACACTCTGAACGTCCACAGATTACAGAATGCCTCCAAATGTATTTCGAAAACTACTACTGGTCTCCCAGGAATCGATAAAAGCGTAGACAGTTTGAGACGTTACTCCCATGGAGGAAAGTGCTCGCGGTGCGTGTTGTATTCAATACCGATGCAATTTCTGTGTTTCATCAACACTCTGAACGTCCACAGATTACAGAATGCCTCCAAATGTATTTCGAAAACTACTACTGGTCTCCCAGGAATCGATAAAAGCGTAGACAGTTTGAGACATTACTCCCATGGAGAAAAGTGCTCGTGGTACGTGTTGTATTCAATACCGATGCAATTTCCGTGTTTCATCAACACTCTGAACGTCCACAGATTACAGAATGCCTCCAAATGTATTTCGAAAACTACTACTGGTCTCCCAGGAATCGATAAAAGCGTAGACAGTTTGAGACATTACTCCCATGGAGAAAAGTGCTCGTGGTGCGTGTTGTATTCAATACCGATGCAATTTCTATGTTTCATCAACACTCTGAACGTCCACAGATTACAGAATGCCTCCAAATGTATTTCGAAAACTACTACTGGTCTCCCAGGAATCGATAAAAGCGTAGACAGTTTGAGACATTACTCCCATGGAGAAAAGTGCTCGTGGTGCGTGTTGTATTCAATACCGATGCAATTTCTGTGTTTCATCAACACTCTGAACGTCCACAGATTACAGAATGCCTCCAAATGTATTTCGAAAACTACTACTGGTCTCCCAGGAATCGATAAAAGCGTAGACAGTTTGAGACATTACTCCCATGGAGAAAAGTGCTCGTGGTGCGTGTGGTATTCAATACCGATGCAATTTCTGTGTTTCATCAACACTCTGAACGTCCACAGATTGCAGAATGCCTCCAAATGTATTTCGAAAACTACTACTGGTCTCCCAGGAATCGATAAAAGCGTAGACAGTTTGAGACATTACTCCCATGGAGAAAAGTGCTCGTGGTGCGTGTTGTATTCAATACCGATGCAATTTCTGTGTTTCATCAACACTCTGAACGTCCACAGATTACAGAATGCCTCCAAATGTATTTCGAAAACTACTACTGGTCTCCCTGGAATCGATAAAAGCGTAGACAGTTTGAGAAATTACTCCCATGGAGAAAAGTGCTCGTGGTGCGTGTTGTATTCAATACCGATGCAATTTCTGTGTTTCATCAACACTCTGAACGTCCACAGATTACAGAATGCCTCCAAATGTATTTCGAAAACTACTACTGGTCTCCCAGGAATCGATAAAAGCGTAGACAGTTTGAGACATTACTCCCATGGACAAAAGTGCTCGTGGTGCGTGTTGTATTCAATACCGATGCAATTTCTGTGTTTCATCAACACTCTGAACGTCCACAGATTACAGAATGCCTCCAAATGTATTTCGAAAACTACTACTGGTCTCCCAGGAATCGATAAAAGCGTAGACAGTTTGAGACATTACTCCCATGGAGAAAAGTGCTCGTGGTGCGTGTTGTATTCAATACCGATGCAATTTCTGTGTTTCATCAACACTCTGAACGTCCACAGATTACAGAATGCCTCCAAATGTATTTCGAAAACTACTACTGGTCTCCCAGGAATCGATAAAAGCGTAGACAGTTTGAGACATTACTCCCATGGAGAAAAGTGCTCGTGGTGCGTGTTGTATTCAATACCGATGCAATTTCTGTGTTTCATCAACACTCTGAACGTCCACAGTTTACAGAATGCTTCCAATTGTGTTTCGAAAACTACTACTGGTCTCCCAGGAATCGATAAAAGCGTAGACAGTTTGAGACATTACTCCCATGGAGAAAAGTGCTCGTGGTGCGTGTTGTATTCAATACCGATGCAATTTCTGTGTTTCATCAACACTCTGAACGTCTACAGATTACAGAATGCCTCCAATTGTGTTTCGAAAACTACTAGTGGTCTCCCAGGAATCGATAAAAGCGTAGACAGTTTGAGACATTATTCCCATGGAGAAAAGTGCTCGTGGTGCGTGTTGTATTCAATACCGATGCAATTTCTGTGTTTCATCAACACTCTGAACGTCCACAGATTACAGAATGCTTCCAATTGTGTTTCGAAAACTACTACTGGTCTCCCAGGAATCGATAAAAGCGTAGACAGTTTGAGACATTACTCCCATGGAGAAAAGTGCTCGTGGTGCGTGTTGTATTCAATACCGATGCAATTTCTGTGTTTCATCAACACTCTGAACGTCCACAGATTACAGAATGCCTCCAAATGTATTTCGAAAACTACTACTGGTCTCCCAGGAATCGATAAAAGCGTAGACAGTTTGAGACATTACTCCCATGGAGGAAAGTGCTCGCGGTGCGTGTTGTATTCAATACCGATGCAATTTCTGTGTTTCATCAACACTCTGAACGTCCACAGATTACAGAATGCCTCCAAATGTATTTCGAAAACTACTACTGGTCTCCTAGGAATCGATAAAAGCGTAGACAGTTTGAGACATTACTCCCATGGAGAAAAGTGCTCGTGGTGCGTGTTGTATTCAATACCGATGCAATTTCCGTGTTTCATCAACACTCTGAACGTCCACAGATTACAGAATGCCTCCAAATGTATTTCGAAAACTACTACTGGTCTCCCAGGAATCGATAAAAGCGTAGACAGTTTGAGACATTACTCCCATGGAGAAAAGTGCTCGTGGTGCGTGTTGTATTCAATACCGATGCAATTTCTGTGTTTCATCAACACTCTGAACGTCCACAGATTACAGAATGCTTCCAATTGTGTTTCGAAAACTACTACTGGTCTCCCAGGAATCGATAAAAGCGTAGACAGTTTGAGACATTACTCCCATGGAGAAAAGTGCTCGTGGTGCGTGTTGTATTCAATACCGATGCAATTTCTGTGTTTCATCAACACTCTGAACGTTCACAGACTACAGAATGCCTCCAAATGTATTTCGAAAACTACTACTGGTCTCCCAGGAATCGATAAAAGCGTAGACAGTTTGAGACATTACTCCCATGGAGAAAAGTGCTCGTGGTGCGTGTTGTATTCAATACCGATGCAATTTCTGTGTTTCATCAACACTCTGAACGTCCACAGATTACAGAATGCCTCCAAATGTATTTCGAAAACTACTACTGGTCTCCCAGGAATCGATAAAAGCGTAGACAGTTTGAGACATTACTCCCATGGAGATAAGTGCTCGTGGTGCGTGTTGTATTCAATACCGATGCAATTTCTGTGTTTCATCAACACTCTGAACGTCCACAGTTTACAGAATGCTTCCAATTGTGTTTCGAAAACTACTACTGGTCTCCCAGGAATCGATAAAAGCGTAGACAGTTTGAGACATTACTCCCATGGAGAAAAGTGCTCGTGGTGCGTGTTGTATTCAATACCGATGCAATTTCTGTGTTTCATCAACACTCTGAACGTCTACAGATTACAGAATGCCTCCAATTGTGTTTCGAAAACTACTAGTGGTCTCCCAGGAATCGATAAAAGCGTAGACAGTTTGAGACATTATTCCCATGGAGAAAAGTGCTCGTGGTGCGTGTTGTATTCAATACCGATGCAATTTCTGTGTTTCATCAACACTCTGAACGTCCACAGATTACAGAATGCTTCCAATTGTGTTTCGAAAACTACTACTGGTCTCCCAGGAATCGATAAAAGCGTAGACAGTTTGAGACATTACTCCCATGGAGAAAAGTGCTCGTGGTGCGTGTTGTATTCAATACCGATGCAATTTCTGTGTTTCATCAACACTCTGAACGTCCACAGATTACAGAATGCCTCCAAATGTATTTCGAAAACTACTACTGGTCTCCCAGGAATCGATAAAAGCGTAGACAGTTTGAGACATTACTCCCATGGAGGAAAGTGCTCGCGGTGCGTGTTGTATTCAATACCGATGCAATTTCTGTGTTTCATCAACACTCTGAACGTCCACAGATTACAGAATGCCTCCAAATGTATTTCGAAAACTACTACTGGTCTCCTAGGAATCGATAAAAGCGTAGACAGTTTGAGACATTACTCCCATGGAGAAAAGTGCTCGTGGTGCGTGTTGTATTCAATACCGATGCAATTTCCGTGTTTCATCAACACTCTGAACGTCCACAGATTACAGAATGCCTCCAAATGTATTTCGAAAACTACTACTGGTCTCCCAGGAATCGATAAAAGCGTAGACAGTTTGAGACATTACTCCCATGGAGAAAAGTGCTCGTGGTGCGTGTTGTATTCAATACCGATGCAATTTCTGTGTTTCATCAACACTCTGAACGTCCACAGATTACAGAATGCTTCCAATTGTGTTTCGAAAACTACTACTGGTCTCCCAGGAATCGATAAAAGCGTAGACAGTTTGAGACATTACTCCCATGGAGAAAAGTGCTCGTGGTGCGGGTTGTATTCAATACCGATGCAATTTCTGTGTTTCATCAACACTCTGAACGTTCACAGACTACAGAATGCCTCCAAATGTATTTCGAAAACTACTACTGGTCTCCCAGGAATCGATAAAAGCGTAGACAGTTTGAGACATTACTCCAATGGAGAAAAGTGCTCGTGGTGCGTGTTGTATTCAATACCGATGCAATTTCTGTGTTTCATCAACACTCTGAACGTCCACAGATTACAGAATGCCTCCAAATGTATTTCGAAAACTACTACTGGTCTCCCAGGAATCGATAAAAGCGTAGACAGTTTGAGACATTACTCCCATGGAGAAAAGTGCTCGTGGTGCGTGTTGTATTCAATACCGATGCAATTTCTGTGTTTCATCAACACTCTGAACGTCCACAGATTACAGAATGCTTCCAATTGTGTTTCGAAAACTACTACTGGTCTCCCAGGATTCGATAAAAGCGTAGACAGTTTGAGACATTACTCCCATGGAGAAAAGTGCTCGTGGTGCGTGTTGTATTCAATACCGATGCAATTTCTGTGTTTCATCAACACTCTGAACGTCCACAGATTACAGAATGCCTCCAAATGTATTTCGAAAACTACTACTGGTCTCCCAGGAATCGATAAAAGCGTAGACAGTTTGAGACATTACTCCCATGGAGAAAAGTGCTCGTAGTGCGTGTTGTATTCAATACCGATGCAATTTCTGTGTTTCATCAACACTCTGAACGTCCACAGATTACAGAATGCCTCCAAATGTATTTCGAAAACTACTACTGGTCTCCCTGGAATCGATAAAAGCGTAGACAGTTTGAGACATTACTCCCATGGAGAAAAGTGCTCGTGGTGCGTGTTGTATTCAATACCGATGCAATTTCTGTGTTTCATCAACACTCTGAACGTCCACAGATTACAGAATGCCTCCAAATGTATTTCGAAAACTACTACTGGTCTCCCAGGAATCGATAAAAGCGTAGACAGTTTGAGACATTACTCCCATGGAGAAAAGTGCTCGTGGTGCGTGTAGTATTCAATTACGATGCAATTTCTGTGTTTCATCAACACTCTGAACGTCCACAGATTTCAGAATGCCTCCAAATGTATTTCGAAAACTACTACTGGTCTCCCTGGAATCGATAAATCGTAGACAGTTTGAGACATTACTCCCATGGAGAAAAGTGCTCGTGGTGCGTGTTGTATTCAATACCGATGCAATTTCTGTGTTTCATCAACACTCTGAACGTCCACAGATTACAGAATGCTTCCAATTGTGTTTCGAAAACTACTACTGGTCTCCCAGGAATCGATAAAAGCGTAGACAGTTTGAGACATTACTCCCATGGAGAAAAGTGCTCGTGGTGCGTGTTGTATTCAATACCGATGCAATTTCTGTGTTTCATCAACACTCTGAACGTCCACAGATTACAGAATGCCTCCAAATGTATTTCGAAAACTACTACTGGTCTCCCAGGAATCGATAAAAGCGTAGACAGTTTAAGACATTACTCCCATGGAGGAAAGTGCTCGCGGTGCGTGTTGTATTCAATACCGATGCAATTTCTGTGTTTCATCAACACTCTGAACGTCCACAGATTACAGAATGCCTCCAAATGTATTTCGAAAACTACTACTGGTCTCCTAGGAATCGATAAAAGCGTAGACAGTTTGAGACATTACTCCCATGGAGAAAAGTGCTCGTGGTGCGTGTTGTATTCAATACCGATGCAATTTCCGTGTTTCATCAACACTCTGAACGTCCACAGATTACAGAATGCCTCCAAATGTATTTCGAAAACTACTACTGGTCTCCCAGGAATCGATAAAAGCGTAGACAGTTTGAGACATTACTCCCATGGAGAAAAGTGCTCGTGGTGCGTGTTGTATTCAATACCGATGCAATTTCTGTGTTTCATCAACACTCTGAACGTCCACAGATTACAGAATGCTTCCAATTGTGTTTCGAAAACTACTACTGGTCTCCCAGGAATCGATAAAAGCGTAGACAGTTTGAGACATTACTCCCATGGAGAAAAGTGCTCGTGGTGCGGGTTGTATTCAATACCGATGCAATTTCTGTGTTTCATCAACACTCTGAACGTTCACAGACTACAGAATGCCTCCAAATGTATTTCGAAAACTACTACTGGTCTCCCAGGAATCGATAAAAGCGTAGACAGTTTGAGACATTACTCCAATGGAGAAAAGTGCTCGTGGTGCGTGTTGTATTCAATACCGATGCAATTTCTGTGTTTCATCAACACTCTGAACGTCCACAGATTACAGAATGCCTCCAAATGTATTTCGAAAACTACTACTGGTCTCGCAGGAATCGATAAAAGCGTAGACAGTTTGAGACATTACTCCCATGGAGAAAAGTGCTCGTGGTGCGTGTTGTATTCAATACCGATGCAATTTCTGTGTTTCATCAACACTCTGAACGTCCACAGATTACAGAATGCTTCCAATTGTGTTTCGAAAACTACTACTGGTCTCCCAGGATTCGATAAAAGCGTAGACAGTTTGAGACATTACTCCCATGGAGAAAAGTGCTCGTGGTGCGTGTTGTATTCAATACCGATGCAATTTCTGTGTTTCATCAACACTCTGAACGTCCACAGATTACAGAATGCCTCCAAATGTATTTCGAAAACTACTACTGGTCTCCCAGGAATCGATAAAAGCGTAGACAGTTTGAGACATTACTCCCATGGAGAAAAGTGCTCGTAGTGCGTGTTGTATTCAATACCGATGCAATTTCTGTGTTTCATCAACACTCTGAACGTCCACAGATTACAGAATGCCTCCAAATGTATTTCGAAAACTACTACTGGTCTCCCTGGAATCGATAAAAGCGTAGACAGTTTGAGACATTACTCCCATGGAGAAAAGTGCTCGTGGTGCGTGTTGTATTCAATACCGATGCAATTTCTGTGTTTCATCAACACTCTGAACGTCCACAGATTACAGAATGCCTCCAAATGTATTTCGAAAACTACTACTGGTCTCCCAGGAATCGATAAAAGCGTAGACAGTTTGAGACATTACTCCCATGGAGAAAAGTGCTCGTGGTGCGTGTAGTATTCAATTACGATGCAATTTCTGTGTTTCATCAACACTCTGAACGACCACAGATTTCAGAATGCCTCCAAATGTATTTCGAAAACTACTACTGGTCTCCCTGGAATCGATAAATCGTAGACAGTTTGAGACATTACTCCCATGGAGAAAAGTGCTCGTGGTGCGTGTTGTATTCAATACCGATGCAATTTCTGTGTTTCATCAACACTCTGAACGTCCACAGATTACAGAATGCCTCCAAATGTATTTCGAAAACTACCACTGGTCTCCCAGGAATCGATAAAAGCGTAGACAGTTTGAGACATTACTCCCATGGAGAAAAGTGCTCGTGGTGCGTGTTGTATTCAATACCGATCCAATTTCTGTGTTTCATCAACACTCTGAACGTCCACAGATTACAGAATGCCTCCAAATGTATTTCGAAAACTACTACTGGTCTCCCAGGAATCAATAAAAGCGTAGACAGTTTGAGACATTACTCCCATGGAGAAAAGTGCTCGTGGTGCGTGTTGTATTCAATACCGATGCAATTTCTGTGTTTCATCAACACTCTGAACGTCCACAGATTACAGAATGCCTCCAAATGTATTTCGAAAACTACTACTGGTCTCCCAGGAATCGATAAAAGCGTAGACAGTTTGAGACATTACTCCCATGGAGAAAAGTGCTCGTGGTGCGTGTTGTATTCAATACCGATGCAATTTCTGTGTTTCATCAACACTCTGAACGTCCACAGATCACAGAATGCTTCCAATTGTGTTTCGAAAACTACTACTGGTCTCCCAGGAATCGATAAAAGCGTAGACAGTTTGAGTCATTACTCCCATGGAGAAAAGTGCTCGTGGTGCGTGTTGTATTCAATACCGATGCAATTTCTGTGTTTCATCAACACTCTGAACGTCTACAGATTACAGAATGCCTCCAATTGTGTTTCGAAAACTACTACTGGTCTCCCAGGAATCGATAAAAGCGTAGACAGTTTGAGACATTACTCCCATGGAGAAAAGTGCTCGTGGTGCGTGTTGTATTCAATACCGATGCAATTTCTGTGTTTCATCAACACTCTGAACGTCCACAGATTACAGAATGCCTCCAAATGTATTTCGAAAACTACTACTGGTCTCCCAGGAATCGATAAAAGCGTAGACAGTTTGAGACATTACTCCCATGGAGAAAAGTGCTCGTGGTGCGTTTTGTATTCAATACCGATGCAATTTCTGTGTTTCATCAACACTCTGAACGTCCACAGATTACAGAATGCCTCCAAATGTATTTCGAAAACTACTACTGGTCTCCCAGGAATCGATAAAAGCGTAGACAGTCTGAGACATTACTCCCATGGAGAAAAGTGCTCGTGGTGCGTGTTGTATTCAATACCGATGCAATTTCTGTGTTTCATCAACACTCTGAACGTCCACAGATTACAGAATGCCTCCAAATGTATTTCGAAAACTACTACTATTCTCCCAGGAATCGATAAAAGCGTAGACAGTTTGAGACATTACTCCCATGGAGAAAAGTGCTCGTGGTGCGTGTTGTATTCAATACCGATGCAATTTCTGTGTTTCATCAACACTCTGAACGTCCACAGATTACAGAATGCCTCCAAATGTATTTCGAAAACTACTACTGGTCTCCCAGGATTCGATAAAAGCGTAGACAGTTTGAGACATTACTCCCATGGAGAAAAGTGCTCGTGGAGCGTGTTGTATTCAATACCGATGCAATTTCTGTGTTTCATCAACACTCTTCAGGTCCACAGATTACAGAATGCTTCCAATTGTGTTTAGAAAACTACTACTGGTCGCCCCCCGAATCGATAAAAGCGTAGACAGTTTGAGACATTACTCCCATGGAGAAAAATGCGCATGGTGCGTGTTGTATTCAATACCGATGCAATTTCTGTGTTTCATCAACACTCTGAACGTCCACAGATTACAGAATGCCTCCAAATGTATTTCGAAAACTACTACTGGTCTCCCAGGAATCGATAAAAGCGTAGACAGTTTGAGACATTACTCCCATGGAGAAAAGTGCTCGTGGTGCGTGTTGTATTCAATACCGATGCAATTTCTGTGTTTCATCAACACTCTGAACGTCCACAGATTACAGAATGCCTCCAAATGTATTTCGAAAACTACTACTGGTCTTCCAGGAATCGATAAAAGCGTAGACAGTTTGAGACATTACTCCCATGGAGAAAAGTGCTCGTGGTGCGTGTTGTATTCAATACCGATGCAATTTCTGTGTTTCATCAACACTCTGAACGTCCACAGATTACAGAATGCCTCCAAATGTATTTCGAAAACTACTACTGGTCTCCCAGGAATCGATAAAAGCGTAGACAGTTTGAGACATTACTCCCATGGAGGAAAGTGCTCGTGGTGCGTGTTGTATTCAATACCGATGCAATTTCTGTGTTTCATCAACTTTCTGAACGTCCACAGATTACAGAATGCCTCCAAATGTATTTCGAAAACTACTACTGGTCTCCCAGGAATCGATAAAAGCGTAGACAGTTTGAGACATTACTCCCATGGAGAAAAGAGCTCGTGGTGCGTGTTGTATTCAATACCGATGCAATTTCCGTGTTTCATCAACACTCTGAACGTCCACAGATTACAGAATGCCTCCAAATGTATTTCGAAAACTACTACTGGTCTCCCAGGAATCGATAAAAGCGTAGACAGTTTGAGACATTACTCCCATGGAGAAAAGTGCTCGTGGTGCGTGTTGTATTCAATACCGATGCAATTTCTGTGTTTCATCAACACTCTGAACGTCCACAGATTACAGAATGCTTCCAATTGTGTTTCGAAAACTACTACTGGTCTCCCAGGAATCGATAAAAGCGTAGACAGTTTGAGACATTACTCCCATGGAGAAAAGTGCTCGTGGTGCGTGTTGTATTCAATACCGACGCAATTACTGTGTTTCATCAACACTCTGAACGTTCACAGATTACAGAATGCCTCCAAATGTATTTCGAAAACTACTACTGGTCTCCCAGGAATCGATAAAAGCGTAGACAGTTTGAGACATTACTCCCATGGAGAAAAGTGCTCGTGGTGCGTGTTGTATTCAATACCGATGCAATTTCTGTGTTTCATCAACACTCTGAACGTCCAGAGATTACAGAATGCCTCCAAATGTAATTCGAAAACTACTACTGGTCTCCCAGGAATCGATAAAAGCGTAGACAGTTTGAGACATTACTCCCATGGAGAAAAGTGCTCGTGGTGCGTGTTGTATTCAATACCGATGCAATATCTGTGTTTCATCAACACTCTGAACGTCCACAGATTACAGAATGCCTCCAAATGTATTTCGAAAACTACTACTGGTCTCCCAGGATTCGATAAAAGCGTAGACAGTTTGAGACATTACTCCCATGGAGAAAAGTGCTCGTGGTGCGTGTTGTATTCAATATCGATGCAATTTCTGTGTTTCATCAACACTCTGAACGTCCACAGATTACAGAATGCTTCCAATTGTGTTTCGAAAACTACTACTGGTCTCCCAGGAATCGATAAAAGCGTAGACAGTTTGAGACATTACTCCCATGGAGAAAAGTGCTCGTGGTGCGTGTTGTATTCAATACCGATGCAATTTCTGTGTTTCATCAACACTCTGAACGTCCACAGATTACAGAATGCCTCCAAATGTATTTCGAAAACTCCTACTGGTCTCCCAGGAATCGATAAAAGCGTAGACAGTTTGAGACATTACTCCCATGGAGAAAAGTGCTCGTGGTGCGTGTTGTATTCAATACCGATGCAATTTCTGTGTTTCATCAACACTCTGAACGTCCACAGATTACAGAATTCCTCCAAATGTATTTCGAAAACTACTACTGGTCTCCCAGGAATCGATAAAAGCGTAGACAGTTTGAGACATTACTCCCATGGAGAAAAGTGCTCGTGGTGCGTGTAGTATTCAATTACGATGCAATTTCTGTGTTTCATCAACACTCTGAACGTCCACAGATTTCAGAATGCCTCCAAATGTATTTCGAAAACTACTACTGGTCTCCCAGGAATCGATAAAAGCGTAGACAGTTTGAGACATTACTCCCATGGAGAAAAGTGCTCGTGGTGCGTGTAGTATTCAATACCGATGCAATTTCTGTGTTTCATCAACACTCTGAACGTCCACAGATTACAGAATGCTTCCAATTGTGTTTCGAAAACTACTACTGGTCTCCCAGGAATCGATAAAAGCGTAGACAGTTTGAGACATTACTCCCATGGAGAAAAGTGCTCGTGGTGCGTGTTGTATTCAATACCGATGCAATTTCTGTGTTTCATCAACACTCTGAACGTCCACAGATTACAGAATGCTTCCAATTGGGTTTCGAAAACTACTACTGGTCTCCCAGGAATCGATAAAAGCGTAGACAGTTTGAGACATTACTCCCATGGAGAAAAGTGCTCGTGGTGCGTGTTGTATTCAATACCGATGCAATTTCTGTGTTTCATCAACACTCTGAACGTCCACAGATTACAGAATTCCTCCAAATGTACTTCGAAAACTACTACTGGTCTCCCAGGAATCGATAAAAGCGTAGACAGTTTGAGACATTACTCCCATGGAGAAAAGTGCTCGTGGTGCGTGTTGTATTCAATACCGATGCAATTTCTGTGTTTCATCAACACTCTGAACGTCCACAGATTACAGAATGCTTCCAATTGTGTTTCGAAAACTACTACTGGTCTCCCAGGAATCGATAAAAGCGTAGACAGTTTGAGACATTACTCCCATGGAGAAAAGTGCTCGTGGTGCGTGTTGTATTCAATACCGATGCAATTTCTGTGTTTCATCAACACTCTGAACGTCCACAGATTACAGAATGCTTCCAATTGTGTTTCGAAAACTACTACTGGTCTCCCAGGAATCGATAAAAGCGTAGACAGTTTGAGACATTACTCCCATGGAGAAAAGTGCTCGTGGTGCGTGTTGTATTCAATACCGATGCAATTTCTGTGTTTCATCAACACTCTGAACGTCCACAGATTACAGAATGCTTCCAATTGTGTTTCGAAAACTACTACTGGTCTCCCAGGAATCGATAAAAGCGTAGACAGTTTGAGACATTACTCCCATGGAGAAAAGTGCTCGTGGTGCGTGTTGTATTCAATACCGATGCAATTTCTGTGTTTCATCAACACTCTGAACGTCCACAGATTACAGAATTCCTCCAAATGTATTTCGAAAACTACTACTGGTCTCCCAGGAATCGATAAAAGCGTAGACAGTTTGAGACATTACTCCCATGGAGAAAAGTGCTCGTGGTGCGTGTTGTATTCAATACCGATGCAATTTCTGTGTTTCATCAACACTCTGAACGTCCACAGATTACAGAATGCCTCCAAATGTATTTCGAAAACTACTACTGGTCTCCCAGGAATCGATAAAAGCGTAGACAGTTTGAGACATTACTCCCATGGAGAAAAGTGCTCGTGGTGCGTGTTGTATTCAATACCGATGCAATTTCTGTGTTTCATCAACACTCTGAACGTCCACAGATTACAGAATGCTTCCAATTGTGTTTCGAAAACTACTACTGGTCTCCCAGGAATCGATAAAAGCGTAGACAGTTTGAGACATTACTCCCATGGAGAAAAGTGCTCGTGGTGCGTGTTGTATTCAATACCGATGCAATTTCTGTGTTTCATCAACACTCTGAACGTCCACAGATTACAGAATGCTTCCAATTGTGTTTCGAAAACTACTACTGGTCTCCCAGGAATCGATAAAAGCGTAGACAGTTTGAGACATTACTCCCATGGAGAAAAGTGCTCGTGGTGCGTGTTGTATTCAATACCGATGCAATTTCTGTGTTTCATCAACACTCTGAACGTCCAGAGATTACAGAATGCCTCCAAATGTAATTCGAAAACTACTACTGGTCTCCCAGGAATCGATAAAAGCGTAGACAGTTTGAGACATTACTCCCATGGAGAAAAGTGCTCGTGGTGCGTGTTGTATTCAATACCGATGCAATATCTGTGTTTCATCAACACTCTGAACGTCCACAGATTACAGAATGCCTCCAAATGTATTTCGAAAACTACTACTGGTCTCCCAGGATTCGATAAAAGCGTAGACAGTTTGAGACATTACTCCCATGGAGAAAAGTGCTCGTGGTGCGTGTTGTATTCAATATCGATGCAATTTCTGTGTTTCATCAACACTCTGAACGTCCACAGATTACAGAATGCTTCCAATTGTGTTTCGAAAACTACTACTGGTCTCCCAGGAATCGATAAAAGCGTAGACAGTTTGAGACATTACTCCCATGGAGAAAAGTGCTCGTGGTGCGTGTTGTATTCAATACCGATGCAATTTCTGTGTTTCATCAACACTCTGAACGTCCACAGATTACAGAATGCCTCCAAATGTATTTCGAAAACTACTACTGGTCTCCCAGGAATCGATAAAAGCGTAGACAGTTTGAGACATTACTCCCATGGAGAAAAGTGCTCGTGGTGCGTGTTGTATTCAATACCGATGCAATTTCTGTGTTTCATCAACACTCTGAACGTCCACAGATTACAGAATTCCTCCAAATGTATTTCGAAAACTACTACTGGTCTCCCAGGAATCGATAAAAGCGTAGACAGTTTGAGACATTACTCCCATGGAGAAAAGTGCTCGTGGTGCGTGTTGTATTCAATACCGATGCAATTTCTGTGTTTCATCAACACTCTGAACGTCCACAGATTACAGAATGCTTCCAATTGTGTTTCGAAAACTACTACTGGTCTCCCAGGAATCGATAAAAGCGTAGACAGTTTGAGACATTACTCCCATGGAGAAAAGTGCTCGTGGTGCGTGTTGTATTCAATACCGATGCAATTTCTGTGTTTCATCAACACTCTGAACGTCCACAGATTACAGAATGCTTCCAATTGTGTTTCGAAAACTACTACTGGTCTCCCAGGAATCGATAAAAGCGTAGACAGTTTGAGACATTACTCCCATGGAGAAAAGTGCTCGTGGTGCGTGTTGTATTCAATACCGATGCAATTTCTGTGTTTCATCAACACTCTGAACGTCCACAGATTACAGAATTCCTCCAAATGTATTTCGAAAACTACTACTGGTCTCCCAGGAATCGATAAAAGCGTAGACAGTTTGAGACATTACTCCCATGGAGAAAAGTGCTCGTGGTGCGTGTTGTATTCAATACCGATGCAATTTCTGTGTTTCATCAACACTCTGAACGTCCACAGATTACAGAATGCCTCCAATTGTGTTTCGAAAACTACTACTGGTCTCCCAGGAATCGATAAAAGCGTAGACAGTTTGAGACATTACTCCCATGGAGAAAAGTGCTCGTGGTGCGTGTTGTATTCAATACCGATGCAATTTCTGTGTTTCATCAACACTCTGAACGTCCACAGATTACAGAATTCCTCCAAATGTATTTCGAAAACTACTACTGGTCTCCCAGGAATCGATAAAAGCGTAGACAGTTTGAGACATTACTCCCATGGAGAAAAGTGCTCGTGGTGCGTGTTGTATTCAATACCGATGCAATTTCTGTGTTTCATCAACACTCTGAACGTCCACAGATTACAGAATGCCTCCAAATGTATTTCGAAAACTACTACTGGTCTCCCAGGAATCGATAAAAGCGTAGACAGTTTGAGACATTACTCCCATGGAGAAAAGTGCTCGTGGTGCATGTTGTATTCCATACCGATGCAATTTCTGTGTTTCATCAACACTCTGAACGTCCACAGATTACAGAATGCTTCCAATTGTGTTTCGAAAACTACTACTGGTCTCCCAGGAATCGATAAAAGCGTAGACAGTTTGAGACTTTACTCCCATGGAGAAAAGTGCTCGTGGTGCGTGTTGTATTCAATACCGATGCAATTTCTGTGTTTCATCAACACTCTGAACGTCCACAGATTACAGAATGCTTCCAATTGTGTTTCGAAAACTACTACTGGTCTCCCAGGAATCGATAAAAGCGTAGACAGTTTGAGACATTACTCCCATGGAGAAAAGTGCTCGTGGTGCGTGTTGTATTCAATACCGATGCAATTTCTGTGTTTCATCAACACTCTGAACGTCCACAGATTACAGAATGCTTCCAATTGTGTTTCGAAAACTACTACTGGTCTCCCAGGAATCGATAAAAGCGTAGACAGTTTGAGACATTACTCCCATGGAGAAAAGTGCTCGTGGTGCGTGTTGTATTCAATACCGATGCAATTTCTGTGTTTCATCAACACTCTGAACGTCCACAGATTACAGAATGCCTCCAAATGTATTTCGAAAACTACTACTGGTCTCCCAGGAATCGATAAAAGCGTAGACAGTTTGAGACTTTACTCCCATGGAGAAAAGTGCTCGTGGTGCGTGTTGTATTCAATGCCGATGCAATTTCTGTGTTTCATCAACACTCTGAACGTCCACAGATTACAGAATGCTTCCAATTGTGTTTCGAAAACTACTACTGGTCTCCCAGGAATCGATAAAAGCGTAGACAGTTTGAGACATTACTCCCATGGAGAAAAGTGCTCGTGGTGCGTGTTGCATTCAATACCGATGCAATTTCTGTGTTTCATCAACACTCTGAACGTCCACAGATTACAGAATGCCTCCAAATGTATTTCGAAAACTACTATTGGTCTCCCAGGAATCGATAAAAGCGTAGACAGTTTGAGACATTACTCCCATGGAGAAAAGTGCTCGTGGTGCGTGTTGTATTCCATACCGATGCAATTTCTGTGTTTCATCAACACTCTGAACGTCCACAGATTACAGAATGCTTCCAATTGTGTTTCGAAAACTACTACTGGTCTCCCAGGAATCGATAAAAGCGTAGACAGTTTGAGACATTACTCCCATGGAGAAAAGTGCTCATGGTGCGTGTTGTATTCAATACCGATGCAATTTCTGTGTTTCATCAACAATCTGAACGTCCACAGATTACAGAATGCCTCAAATGTATTTCGAAAACTACTACTGGTCTCCCAGGAATCGATAAAAGCGTAGACAGTTTGAGACATTACTCCCATGGAGAAAAGTGCTCGTGGTGCATGTTGTATTCCATACCGATGCAATTTCTGTGTTTCATCAACACTCTGAACGTCCACAGATTACAGAATGCTTCCAATTGTGTTTCGAAAACTACTACTGGTCTCCCAGGAATCGATAAAAGCGTAGACAGTTTGAGACTTTACTCCCATGGAGAAAAGTGCTCGTGGTGCGTGTTGTATTCAATACCGATGCAATTTCTGTGTTTCATCAACACTCTGAACGTCCACAGATTACAGAATGCTTCCAATTGTGTTTCGAAAACTACTACTGGTCTCCCAGGAATCGATAAAAGCGTAGACAGTTTGAGACATTACTCCCATGGAGAAAAGTGCTCGTGGTGCGTGTTGTATTCAATACCGATGCAATTTCTGTGTTTCATCAACACTCTGAACGTCCACAGATTACAGAATGCCTCCAAATGTATTTCGAAAACTACTACTGGTCTCCCAGGAATCGATAAAAGCGTAGACAGTTTGAGACTTTACTCCCATGGAGAAAAGTGCTCGTGGTGCGTGTTGTATTCAATACCGATGCAATTTCTGTGTTTCATCAACACTCTGAACGTCCACAGATTACAAAATGCTTCCAATTGTGTTTCGAAAACTACTACTGGTCTCCCAGGAATCGATAAAAGCGTAGACAGTTTGAGACATTACTCCCATGGAGAAAAGTGCTCGTGGTGCGTGTTGTATTCAATACCGATGCAATTTCTGTGTTTCATCAACACTCTGAACGTCCACAGATTACAGAATGCCTCCAAATGTATTTCGAAAACTACTATTGGTCTCCCAGGAATCGATAAAATCGTAGACAGTTTGAGACATTACTCCCATGGAGAAAAGTGCTCGTGGTGCGTGTTGTATTCCATACCGATGCAATTTCTGTGTTTCATCAACACTCTGAACGTCCACAGATTACAGAATGCTTCCAATTGTGTTTCGAAAACTACTACTGGTCTCCCAGGAATCGATAAAAGCGTAGACAGTTTGAGACATTACTCCCATGGAGAAAAGTGCTCATGGTGCGTGTTGTATTCAATACCGATGCAATTTCTGTGTTTCATCAACAATCTGAACGTCCACAGATTACAGAATGCCTCAAATGTATTTCGAAAACTACTACTGGTCTCCCAGGAATCGATAAAAGCGTAGACAGTTTGAGACATTACTCCCATGGAGAAAAGTGCTCGTGGTGCGTGTTGTATTCAATACCGATGCAATTTCTGTGTTTCATCAACACTCTGAACGTCCACAGATTACAGAATGCTTCCAATTGTGTTTCGAAAACTACTACTGGTCTCCCAGGAATCGATAAAAGCGTAGACAGTTTGAGACATTACTCCCATGGAGAAAAGTGCTCGTGGTGCGTGTTGTATTCAATACCGATGCAATTTCTGTGTTTCATCAACACTCTGAACGTCCACAGATTACAGAATGCCTCCAAATGTATTTCGAAAACTACTACTGGTCTCCCAGGAATCGATAAAAGCGTAGACAGTTTGAGACATTACTCCCATGGAGAAAAGTGCTCGTGGTGCGTGTTGTATTCAATACCGATGCAATTTCTGTGTTTCATCAACACTCTGAACGTCCACAGATTACAGAATGCCTCCAAATGTATTTCGAAAACTACTACTGGTCTCCCAGGAATCGATAAAAGCGTAGACAGTTTGAGACATTACTCCCATGGAGAAAAGTGCTCGTGGTGCGTGTTGTATTCAATACCGATGCAATTTCTGTGTTTCATCAACACTCCGAACGTCCACAGATTACAGAATGCTTCCAATTGTGTTTCGAAAACTACTACTGGTCTCCCAGGAATCGATAAAAGCGTAGACAGTTTGAGACATTACTCCCATGGAGAAAAGTGCTCGTGGTGCGTGTTGTATTCAATACCGATGCAATTTCTGTGTTTCATCAACACTCTGAACGTCCACAGATTACAGAATGCCTCCAAATGTATTTCGAAAACTACTACTGGTCTCCCAGGAATCGATAAAAGCGTAGACAGTTTGAGACATTACTCCCATGGAGAAAAGTGCTCGTGGTGCGTGTTGTATTCAATACCGATGCAATTTCTGTGTTTCATCAACACTCTGAACGTCCACAGATTACAGAATGCTTCCAATTGTGTTTCGAAAACTTCTACTGGTCTCCCAGGAATCGATAAAAGCGTAGACAGTTTGAGACATTACTCCCATGGAGAAAAGTGCTCGTGGTGCGTGTTGTATTCAATACCGATGCAATTTCTGTGTTTCATCAACACTCTGAACGTCCACAGATTACAGAATGCCCCCAAATGTATTTCGAAAACTACTACTGGTCTCCCAGGAATCGATAAAAGCGTAGACCGTTTGAGACATTACTCCCATGGAGAAAAGTGCTCGTGGTGCGTGTTGTATTCAATACCGATGCAATTTCTGTGTTTCATCAACACTCTGAACGTCCACAGATTACAGAATGCTTCCAATTGTGTTTCGAAAACTACTACTGGTCTCCCAGGAATCGATAAAAGCGTAGACAGTTTGAGACATTACTCCCATGGAGAAAAGTGCTCATGGTGCGTGTTGTATTCAATACCGATGCAATTTCTGTGTTTCATCAACAATCTGAACGTCCACAGATTACAGAATGCCTCAAATGTATTTCGAAAACTACTACTGGTCTCCCAGGAATCGATAAAAGCGTAGACAGTTTGAGACATTACTCCCATGGAGAAAAGTGCTCGTGGTGCGTGTTGTATTCAATACCGATGCAATTTCTGTGTTTCATCAACACTCTGAACGTCCACAGGTTACAGAATGCTTCCAATTGTGTTTCGAAAACTACTACTGGTCTCCCAGGAATCGATAAAAGCGTAGACAGTTTGAGACATTACTCCCATGGAGAAAAGTGCTCGTGGTGCGTGTTGTATTCAATACCGATGCAATTTCTGTGTTTCATCAACACTCTGAACGTCCACAGATTACAGAATGCCTCCAAATGTATTTCGAAAACTACTACTGGTCTCCCAGGAATCGATAAAAGCGTAGACAGTTTGAGACATTACTCCCATGGAGAAAAGTGCTCGTGGTGCGTGTTGTATTCAATACCGATGCAATTTCTGTGTTTCATCAACACTCTGAACGTCCACAGATTACAGAATGCCTCCAAATGTATTTCGAAAACTACTACTGGTCTCCCAGGAATCGATAAAAGCGTAGACAGTTTGAGACATTACTCCCATGGAGAAAAGTGCTCGTGGTGCGTGTTGTATTCAATACCGATGCAATTTCTGTGTTTCATCAACACTCCGAACGTCCACAGATTACAGAATGCTTCCAATTGTGTTTCGAAAACTACTACTGGTCTCCCAGGAATCGATAAAAGCGTAGACAGTTTGAGACATTACTCCCATGGAGAAAAGTGCTCGTGGTGCGTGTTGTATTCAATACCGATGCAATTTCTGTGTTTCATCAACACTCTGAACGTCCACAGATTACAGAATGCCTCCAAATGTATTTCGAAAACTACTACTGGTCTCCCAGGAATCGATAAAAGCGTAGACAGTTTGAGACATTACTCCCATGGAGAAAAGTGCTCGTGGTGCGTGTTGTATTCAATACCGATGCAATTTCTGTGTTTCATCAACACTCTGAACGTCCACAGATTACAGAATGCTTCCAATTGTGTTTCGAAAACTTCTACTGGTCTCCCAGGAATCGATAAAAGCGTAGACAGTTTGAGACATTACTCCCATGGAGAAAAGTGCTCGTGGTGCGTGTTGTATTCAATACCGATGCAATTTCTGTGTTTCATCAACACTCTGAACGTCCACAGATTACAGAATGCCCCCAAATGTATTTCGAAAACTACTACTGGTCTCCCAGGAATCGATAAAAGCGTAGACCGTTTGAGACATTACTCCCATGGAGAAAAGTGCTCGTGGTGCGTGTTGTATTCAATACCGATGCAATTTCTGTGTTTCATCAACACTCTGAACGTCCACAGATTACAGAATGCTTCCAATTGTGTTTCGAAAACTACTACTGGTCTCCCAGGAATCGATAAAAGCGTAGACAGTTTGAGACATTACTCCCATGGAGAAAAGTGCTCGTGGTGCGTGTTGTATTCAATACCGATGCAATTTCTGTGTTTCATCAACACTCTGAACGTCCACAGTTTACAGAATGCTTCCAATTGTGTTTCGAAAACTACTACTGGTCTCCCAGGAATCGATAAAAGCGTAGACTGTTTGAGACATTACTCCCATGGAGAAAAGTGCTCGTGGTGCGTGTTGTATTCAATACCGATGCAATTTCTGTGTTTCATCAACACTCTGAACGTCCACAGTTTACAGAATGCTTCCAAATGTGTTTCGAAAACTACTACTGGTCTCCCAGGAATCGATAAAAGCGTAGACAGTTTGAGACATTACTCCCATGGAGAAAAGTGCTCGTGGTGCGTGTTGTATTCAATACCGATGCAATTTCTGTGTTTCATCAACACTCTGAACGTCCACAGATTACAGAATGCCTCCAAATGTATTTCGAAAACTACTACTGGTCTCCCAGGAATCGATAAAAGCGTAGACAGTTTGAGACATTACTCCCATGGAGAAAAGTGCTCGTGGTGCGTGTTGTATTCAATACCGATGCAATTTCTGTGTTTCATCAACACTCTGAACGTCCACAGATTACAGAATGCTTCCAATTGTGTTTCGAAAACTACTACTGGTCTCCCAGGAATCGATAAAAGCGTAGACAGTTTGAGACATTACTCCCATGGAGAAAAGTGCTCGTGGTGCGTGTTGTATTCAATACCGATGCAATTTCTGTGTTTCATCAACACTCTGAACGTCCACAGATTACAGAATGCCTCCAAATGTATTTCGAAAACTACTACTGGTCTCCCAGGAATCGATAAAAGCGTAGACAGTTTGAGACATTACTCCCATGGAGAAAAGTGCTCGTGGTGCGTGTTGTATTCAATACCGATGCAATTTCTGTGTTTCATCAACACTCCGAACGTCCACAGATTACAGAATGCTTCCAATTGTGTTTCGAAAACTACTACTGGTCTCCCAGGAATCGATAAAAGCGTAGACAGTTTGAGACATTACTCCCATGGAGAAAAGTGCTCGTGGTGCGTGTTGTATTCAATACCGATGCAATTTCTGTGTTTCATCAACACTCTGAACGTCCACAGATTACAGAATGCCTCCAAATGTATTTCGAAAACTACTACTGGTCTCCCAGGAATCGATAAAAGCGTAGACAGTTTGAGACATTACTCCCATGGAGAAAAGTGCTCGTGGTGCGTGTTGTATTCAATACCGATGCAATTTCTGTGTTTCATCAACACTCTGAACGTCCACAGATTACAGAATGCTTCCAATTGTGTTTCGAAAACTTCTACTGGTCTCCCAGGAATCGATAAAAGCGTAGACAGTTTGAGACATTACTCCCATGGAGAAAAGTGCTCGTGGTGCGTGTTGTATTCAATACCGATGCAATTTCTGTGTTTCATCAACACTCTGAACGTCCACAGATTACAGAATGCCCCCAAATGTATTTCGAAAACTACTACTGGTCTCCCAGGAATCGATAAAAGCGTAGACCGTTTGAGACATTACTCCCATGGAGAAAAGTGCTCGTGGTGCGTGTTGTATTCAATACCGATGCAATTTCTGTGTTTCATCAACACTCTGAACGTCCACAGATTACAGAATGCTTCCAATTGTGTTTCGAAAACTACTACTGGTCTCCCAGGAATCGATAAAAGCGTAGACAGTTTGAGACATTACTCCCATGGAGAAAAGTGCTCGTGGTGCGTGTTGTATTCAATACCGATGCAATTTCTGTGTTTCATCAACACTCTGAACGTCCACAGTTTACAGAATGCTTCCAATTGTGTTTCGAAAACTACTACTGGTCTCCCAGGAATCGATAAAAGCGTAGACAGTTTGAGACATTACTCCCATGGAGAAAAGTGCTCGTGGTGCGTGTTGTATTCAATACCGATGCAATTTCTGTGTTTCATCAACACTCTGAACGTCCACAGATTACAGAATGCTTCCAATTGTGTTTCGAAAACTACTACTGGTCTCCCAGGAATCGATAAAAGCGTAGACTGTTTGAGACATTACTCCCATGGAGAAAAGTGCTCGTGGTGCGTGTTGTATTCAATACCGATGCAATTTCTGTGTTTCATCAACACTCTGAACGTCCACAGTTTACAGAATGCTTCCAAATGTGTTTCGAAAACTACTACTGGTCTCCCAGGAATCGATAAAAGCGTAGACAGTTTGAGACATTACTCCCATGGAGAAAAGTGCTCGTGGTGCGTGTTGTATTCAATACCGATGCAATTTCTGTGTTTCATCAACACTCTGAACGTCCACAGATTACAGAATGCCTCCAAATGTATTTCGAAAACTACTACTGGTCTCCCAGGAATCGATAAAAGCGTAGACAGTTTGAGACATTACTCCCATGGAGAAAAGTGCTCGTGGTGCGTGTTGTATTCAATACCGATGCAATTTCTGTGTTTCATCAACACTCTGAACGTCCACAGATTACAGAATGCTTCCAATTGTGTTTCGAAAACTACTACTGGTCTCCCAGGAACCGATAAAAGCGTAGACAGTTTGAGACATTACTCCCATGGAGAAAAGTGTTCGTGGTGCGTGTTGTATTCAATACCGATGCAATTTCTGTGTTTCATCAACACTCTGAACGTCCACAGATTACAGAATGCTTCCAATTGTGTTTCGAAAACTACTACTGGTCTCCCAGGAATCGATAAAAGCGTAGACAGTTTGAGACATTACTCCCATGGAGAAAAGTGCTCGTGGTGCGTGTTGTATTCAATACCGATGCAATTTCTGTGTTTCATCAACACTCTGAACGTCCACAGATTACAGAATGCCTCCAAATGTATTTCGAAAACTACTACTGGTCTCCCAGGAATCGATAAAAGCGTAGACAGTTTGAGACATTACTCCCATGGAGAAAAGTGCTCGTGGTGCGTGTTGTATTCAATACCGATGCAATTTCTGTGTTTCATCAACACTCTGAACGTCCACAGATTACAGAATGCTTCCAATTGTGTTTCGAAAACTACTACTGGTCTCCCAGGAATCGATAAAAGCGTAGACAGTTTGAGACATTACTCCCATGGAGAAAAGTGCTCGTGGTGCGTGTTGTATTCAATACCGATGCAATTTCTGTGTTTCATCAACACTCTGAACGTCCACAGATTACAGAATGCCCCCAAATGTATTTCGAAAACTACTACTGGTCTCCCAGGAATCGATAAAAGCGTAGACCGTTTGAGACATTACTCCCATGGAGAAAAGTGCTCGTGGTGCGTGTTGTATTCAATACCGATGCAATTTCTGTGTTTCATCAACACTCTGAACGTCCACAGATTACAGAATGCTTCCAATTGTGTTTCGAAAACTACTACTGGTCTCCCAGGAATCGATAAAAGCGTAGACAGTTTGAGACATTACTCCCATGGAGAAAAGTGCTCGTGGTGCGTGTTGTATTCAATACCGATGCAATTTCTGTGTTTCATCAACACTCTGAACGTCCACAGTTTACAGAATGCTTCCAATTGTGTTTCGAAAACTACTACTGGTCTCCCAGGAATCGATAAAAGCGTAGACAGTTTGAGACATTACTCCCATGGAGAAAAGTGCTCGTGGTGCGTGTTGTATTCAATACCGATGCAATTTCTGTGTTTCATCAACACTCTGAACGTCCACAGATTACAGAATGCTTCCAATTGTGTTTCGAAAACTACTACTGGTCTCCCAGGAATCGATAAAAGCGTAGACAGTTTGAGACATTACTCCCATGGAGAAAAGTGCTCGTGGTGCGTGTTGTATTCAATACCGATGCAATTTCTGTGTTTCATCAACACTCTGAACGTCCACAGATTACAGAATGCTTCCAATTGTGTTTCGAAAACTACTACTGGTCTCCCAGGAACCGATAAAAGCGTAGACAGTTTGAGACATTACTCCCATGGAGAAAAGTGCGCATGGTGCGTGTTGTATTCAATACCGATGCAATTTCTGTGTTTCATCAACACTCTGAACGTCCACAGATTACAGAATGCCTCCAAATGTATTTCGAAAACTACTACTGGTCACCCAGGAATCAATAAAAGCGTAGACAGTTTGAGACATTACTCCCATGGAGAAAAGTACTCGTGGTGCGTGTTGTATTCAATACCGATGCAATTTCTGTGTTTCATCAACACTCTGAACGTCCACAGATTACAGAATGCTTCCAATTGTGTTCCGAAAACTACTACTGGTCTCCCAGGAATCGATAAAACCCTAGACAGTTTGAGACATTACTCCCATGGAGAAAAGTGCTCGTGGTGCGTGTTGTATTCAATACCGTTGCAATTTCTGTGTTTCATCAACACTCTGAACGTCCACAGATTACAGAATGCCTCCAAATGTATTTCGAAAACTACTACTGGTATCCCAGGAATCGATAAAAGCGTAGACAGTTTGAGACATTACTCCCATGGAGAAAAGTGCTCGTGGTGCGTGTTGTATTCAATACCGATGCAATTTCTGTGTTTCATCAACACTCTGAACGTCCAGAGATTACAGAATGCTTCCAATTGTGTTTCGAAAACTACTACTGGTCTCCCAGGAATCGATAAAAGCGTAGACAGTTTGAGACTTTACTCCCATGGAGAAAAGTGCTCGTGGTGCGTGTTGTATTCAATACCGATGCAATTTCTGTGTTTCATCAACACTCTGAACGTCCACAGATTACAGAATGCTTCCAATTGTGTTTCGAAAACTATTACTGGTCTCCCAGGAATCGATAAAAGCGTAGACAGTTTGAGACATTACTCCCATGGAGAAAAGTGCTCGTGGTGCGTGTTGTATTCAATACCGATGCAATTTCTGTGTTTCATCAACACTCTGAACGTCCACAGATTACAGAATGCTTCCAATTGTGTTTCGAAAACTACTACTGGTCTCCCAGGAATCGATAAAAGCGTAGACAGTTTGAGACATTACTCCCATGGAGAAAAGTGCTCGTGGTGCGTGTTGTATTCAATACCGATGCAATTTCTGTGTTTCATCAACACTCTGAACGTCCACAGATTACAGAATGCCTCCAAATGTATTTCGAAAACTACTACTGGTCTCCCAGGAATCGATAAAAGCGTAGACAGTTTGAGACATTACTCCCATGGAGAAAAGTGCTCGTGGTGCGTGTTGTATTCAATACCGATGCAATTTCTGTGTTTCATCAACACTCTGAACGTCCACAGATTACAGAATGCTTCCAATTGTGTTTCGAAAACTACTACTGGTCTCCCAGGAATCGATAAAAGCGTAGACAGTTTGAGACATTACTCCCATGGAGAAAAGTGCTCGTGGTGCGTGTTGTATTCAATACCGATGCAATTTCTGTGTTTCATCAACACTCTGAACGTCCACAGATTACAGAATGCCTCCAAATGTATTTCGAAAACTACTACTGGTCTCCCAGGAATCGATAAAAGCGTAGACAGTTTGAGACATTACTCCCATGGAGAAAAGTGCTCGTGGTGCGTGTTGTATTCAATACCGATGCAATTTCTGTGTTTCATCAACACTCTGAACGTCCACAGATTACAGAATGCTTCCAATTGTGTTTCGAAAACTACTACTGGTCTCCCAGGAATCGATAAAAGCGTAGACAGTTTGAGACATTACTCCCATGGAGAAAAGTGCTCGTGGTGCGTGTTGTATTCAATACCGATGCAATTTCTGTGTTTCATCAACACTCTGAACGTCCACAGATTACAGAATGCCTCCAAATGTATTTCGAAAACTACTACTGGTCTCCCAGGAATCGATAAAAGCGTAGACAGTTTGAGACATTACTCCCATGGAGAAAAGTGCTCGTGGTGCGTGTTGTATTCAATACCGATGCAATTTCTGTGTTTCATCAACACTCTGAACGTCCACAGATTACAGAATGCCTCCAAATGTATTTCGAAAACTACTACTGGTCTCCCAGGAATCGATAAAAGCGTAGACAGTTTGAGACATTACTCCCATGGAGAAAAGTGCTCGTGGTGCGTGTTGTATTCAATACCGATGCAATTTCTGTGTTTCATCAACACTCTGAACGTCCACAGATTACAGAATGCCTCCAAATGTATTTCGAAAACCACTACTGGTCTCCCAGGAATCGATAAAAGCGTAGACAGTTTGAGACATTACTCCCATGGAGAAAAGTGCTCGTGGTGCGTGTTGTATTCAATACCGATGCAATTTCTGTGTTTCATCAACACTCTGAACGTCCACAGATTACAGAATGCTTCCAATTGTGTTTCGAAAACTACTACTGGTCTCCCAGGAATCGATAAAAGCGTAGACAGTTTGAGACATTACTCCCATGGAGAAAAGTGCTCGTGGTGCGTGTTGTATTCAATACCGATGCAATTTCTGTGTTTCATCAACACTCTGAACGTCCACAGATTACAGAATGCCTCCAAATGTATTTCGAAAACTACTACTGGTCTCCCAGGAATCGATAAAAGCGTAGACAGTTTGAGACATTACTCCCATGGAGAAAAGTGCTCGTGGTGCGTGTTGTATTCAATACCGATGCAATTTCTGTGTTTCATCAACACTCTGAACGTCCACAGATTACAGAATGCCTCCAAATGTATTTCGAAAACTACTACTGGTCTCCCAGGAATCGACAAAAGCGTAGACAGTTTGAGACATTACTCCCATGGAGAAAAGTGCTCGTGGTGCGTGTTGTATTCAATACCGATGCAATTTCTGTGTTTCATCAACACTCTGAACGTCCACAGATTACAGAATGCCTCCAAATGTATTTCGAAAACTACTACTGGTCTCCCAGGAATCGATAAAAGCGTAGACAGTTTGAGACATTACTCCCATGGAGAAAAGTGCTCGTGGTGCGTGTTGTATTCAATACCGATGCAATTTCTGTGTTTCATCAACACTCCGAACGTCCACAGATTACAGAATGCTTCCAATTGTGTTTCGAAAACTACTACTGGTCTCCCAGGAATCGATAAAAGCGTAGACAGTTTGAGACATTACTCCCATGGAGAAAAGTGCTAGTGGTGCGTGTTGTATTCAATACCGATGCAATTTCTGTGTTTCATCAACACTCTGAACGTCCACAGATTACAGAATGCCTCCAAATGTATTTCGAAAACTACTACTGGTCTCCCAGGAATCGATAAAAGCGTAGACAGTTTGAGACATTACTCCCATGGAGAAAAGTGCTCGTGGTGCGTGTTGTATTCAATACCGATGCAATTTCTGTGTTTCATCAACACTCTGAACGTCCACAGATTACAGAATGCCTCCAAATGTATTTCGAAAACTACTACTGGTCTCCCAGGAATCGATAAAAGCGTAGACCGTTTAAGACATTACTCCCATGGAGAAAAGTGCTCGTGGTGCGTGTTGTATTCAATACCGATGCAATTTCTGTGTTTCATCAACACTCTGAACGTCCACAGATTACAGAATGCTTCCAATTGTGTTTCGAAAACTACTACTGGTCTCCCAGGAATCGATAAAAGCGTAGACAGTTTGAGACATTACTCCCATGGAGAAAAGTGCTCGTGGTGCGTGTTATATTCAATACCGATGCAATTTCTGTGTTTCATCAACACTCTGAACGTCCACAGTTTACAGAATGCTTCCAATTGTGTTTCGAAAACTACTACTGGTCTCCCAGGAATCGATAAAAGCGTAGACAGTTTGAGACATTACTCCCATGGAGAAAAGTGCTCGTGGTGCGTGTTGTATTCAATACCGATGCAATTTCTGTGTTTCATCAACACTCTGAACGTCCACAGATTACAGAATGCTTCCAATTGTGTTTCGAAAACTACTACTGGTCTCCCAGGAATCGATAAAAGCGTAGACAGTTTGAGACATTACTCCCATGGATAAAAGTGCTCGTGGTGCGTGTTGTATTCAATACCGATGCAATTTCTGTGTTTCATCAACACTCTGAACGTCCACAGTTTACAGAATGCTTCCAAATGTGTTTCGAAAACTACTACTGGTCTCCCAGGAATCGATAAAAGCGTAGACAGTTTGAGACATTACTCCCATGGAGAAAAGTGCTCGTGGTGCGTGTTGTATTCAATACCGATGCAATTTCTGTGTTTCATCAACACTCTGAACGTCCACAGATTACAGAATGCCTCCAAATGTATTTCGAAAACTACTACTGGTCTCCCAGGAATCGATAAAAGCGTAGACAGTTTGAGACATTACTCCCATGGAGAAAAGTGCTCGTGGTGCGTGTTGTATTCAATACCGATGCAATTTCTGTGTTTCATCAACACTCTGAACGTCCACAGTTTACAGAATGCTTCCAATTGTGTTTCGAAAACTACTACTGGTCTCCCAGGAACCGATAAAAGCGTAGACAGTTTGAGACATTACTCCCATGGAGAAAAGTGCTCGTGGTGCGTGTTGTATTCAATACCGATGCAATTTCTGTGTTTCATCAACACTCTGAACGTCCACAGATTACAGAATGCTTCCAATTGTGTTTCGAAAACTACTACTGGTCTCCCAGGAATCGATAAAAGCGTAGACAGTTTGAGACATTACTCCCATGGAGAAAAGTGCTCGTGGTGCGTGTTGTATTCAATACCGATGTAATTTCTGTGTTTCATCAACACTCTGAACGTCCACAGTTTACAGAATGCTTCCAAATGTGTTTCGAAAACTACTACTGGTCTCCCAGGAATCGATAAAAGCGTAGACAGTTTGAGACATTACTCCCATGGAGAAAAGTGCTCGTGGTGCGTGTTGTATTCAATACCGATGCAATTTCTGTGTTTCATCAACACTCTGAACGTCCACAGATTACAGAATGCCTCCAAATGTATTTCGAAAACTACTACTGGTCTCCCAGGAATCGATAAAAGCGTAGACAGTTTGAGACATTACTCCCATGGAGAAAAGTGCTTGTGGTGCGTGTTGTATTCAATACCGATGCAATTTCTGTGTTTCATCAACACTCTGAACGTCCACAGATTACAGAATGCTTCCAATTGTGTTTCGAAAACTACTACTGGTCTCCCAGGAACCGATAAAAGCGTAGACAGTTTGAGACATTACTCCCATGGAGAAAAGTGCTCGTGGTGCGTGTTGTATTCAATACCGATGCAATTTCTGTGTTTCATCAACACTCTGAACGTCCACAGATTACAGAATGCTTCCAATTGTGTTTCGAAAACTACTACTGGTCTCCCAGGAATCGATAAAAGCGTAGACAGTTTGAGACATTACTCCCATGGAGAAAAGTGCTCGTGGTGCGTGTTGTATTCAATACCGATGCAATTTCTGTGTTTCATCAACACTCTGAACGTCCACAGATTACAGAATGCTTCCAATTGTGTTTCGAAAACTACTACTGGTCTCCCAGGAACCGATAAAAGCGTAGACAGTTTGAGACATTACTCCCATGGAGAAAAGTGCTCGTGGTGCGTGTTGTATTCAATACCGATGCAATTTCTGTGTTTCATCAACACTCTGAACGTCCACAGATTACAGAATGCTTCCAATTGTGTTTCGAAAACTACTACTGGTCTCCCAGGAATCGATAAAAGCGTAGACAGTTTGAGACATTACTCCCATGGAGAAAAGTGCTCGTGGTGCGTGTTGTATTCAATACCGATGTAATTTCTGTGTTTCATCAACACTCTGAACGTCCACAGTTTACAGAATGCTTCCAAATGTGTTTCGAAAACTACTACTGGTCTCCCAGGAATCGATAAAAGCGTAGACAGTTTGAGACATTACTCCCATGGAGAAAAGTGCTCGTGGTGCGTGTTGTATTCAATACCGATGCAATTTCTGTGTTTCATCAACACTCTGAACGTCCACAGATTACAGAATGCCTCCAAATGTATTTCGAAAACTACTACTGGTCTCCCAGGAATCGATAAAAGCGTAGACAGTTTGAGACATTACTCCCATGGAGAAAAGTGCTTGTGGTGCGTGTTGTATTCAATACCGATGCAATTTCTGTGTTTCATCAACACTCTGAACGTCCACAGATTACAGAATGCTTCCAATTGTGTTTCGAAAACTACTACTGGTCTCCCAGGAACCGATAAAAGCGTAGACAGTTTGAGACATTACTCCCATGGAGAAAAGTGCTCGTGGTGCGTGTTGTATTCAATACCGATGCAATTTCTGTGTTTCATCAACACTCTGAACGTCCACAGATTACAGAATGCTTCCAATTGTGTTTCGAAAACTACTACTGGTCTCCCAGGAATCGATAAAAGCGTAGACAGTTTGAGACATTACTCCCATGGAGAAAAGTGCTCGTGGTGCGTGTTGTATTCAATACCGATGCAATTTCTGTGTTTCATCAACACTCTGAACGTCCACAGATTACAGAATGCTTCCAATTGTGTTTCGAAAACTACTACTGGTCTCCCAGGAACCGATAAAAGCGTAGACAGTTTGAGACATTACTCCCATGGAGAAAAGTGCGCATGGTGCGTGTTGTATTCAATACCGATGCAATTTCTGTGTTTCATCAACACTCTGAACGTCCACAGATTACAGAATGCCTCCAAATGTATTTCGAAAACTACTACTGGTCACCCAGGAATCAATAAAAGCGTAGACAGTTTGAGACATTACTCCCATGGAGAAAAGTACTCGTGGTGCGTGTTGTATTCAATACCGATGCAATTTCTGTGTTTCATCAACACTCTGAACGTCCACAGATTACAGAATGCTTCCAATTGTGTTCCGAAAACTACTACTGGTCTCCCAGGAATCGATAAAACCCTAGACAGTTTGAGACATTACTCCCATGGAGAAAAGTGCTCGTGGTGCGTGTTGTATTCAATACCGTTGCAATTTCTGTGTTTCATCAACACTCTGAACGTCCACAGATTACAGAATGCCTCCAAATGTATTTCGAAAACTACTACTGGTATCCCAGGAATCGATAAAAGCGTAGACAGTTTGAGACATTACTCCCATGGAGAAAAGTGCTCGTGGTGCGTGTTGTATTCAATACCGATGCAATTTCTGTGTTTCATCAACACTCTGAACGTCCAGAGATTACAGAATGCTTCCAATTGTGTTTCGAAAACTACTACTGGTCTCCCAGGAATCGATAAAAGCGTAGACAGTTTGAGACATTACTCCCATGGAGAAAAGTGCTCGTGGTGCGTGTTGTATTCAATACCGATGTAATTTCTGTGTTTCATCAACACTCTGAACGTCCACAGTTTACAGAATGCTTCCAAATGTGTTTCGAAAACTACTACTGGTCTCCCAGGAATCGATAAAAGCGTAGACAGTTTGAGACATTACTCCCATGGAGAAAAGTGCTCGTGGTGCGTGTTGTATTCAATACCGATGCAATTTCTGTGTTTCATCAACACTCTGAACGTCCACAGATTACAGAATGCCTCCAAATGTATTTCGAAAACTACTACTGGTCTCCCAGGAATCGATAAAAGCGTAGACAGTTTGAGACATTACTCCCATGGAGAAAAGTGCTTGTGGTGCGTGTTGTATTCAATACCGATGCAATTTCTGTGTTTCATCAACACTCTGAACGTCCACAGATTACAGAATGCTTCCAATTGTGTTTCGAAAACTACTACTGGTCTCCCAGGAACCGATAAAAGCGTAGACAGTTTGAGACATTACTCCCATGGAGAAAAGTGCTCGTGGTGCGTGTTGTATTCAATACCGATGCAATTTCTGTGTTTCATCAACACTCTGAACGTCCACAGATTACAGAATGCTTCCAATTGTGTTTCGAAAACTACTACTGGTCTCCCAGGAATCGATAAAAGCGTAGACAGTTTGAGACATTACTCCCATGGAGAAAAGTGCTCGTGGTGCGTGTTGTATTCAATACCGATGCAATTTCTGTGTTTCATCAACACTCTGAACGTCCACAGATTACAGAATGCTTCCAATTGTGTTTCGAAAACTACTACTGGTCTCCCAGGAACCGATAAAAGCGTAGACAGTTTGAGACATTACTCCCATGGAGAAAAGTGCTCGTGGTGCGTGTTGTATTCAATACCGATGCAATTTCTGTGTTTCATCAACACTCTGAACGTCCACAGATTACAGAATGCTTCCAATTGTGTTTCGAAAACTACTACTGGTCTCCCAGGAATCGATAAAAGCGTAGACAGTTTGAGACATTACTCCCATGGAGAAAAGTGCTCGTGGTGCGTGTTGTATTCAATACCGATGTAATTTCTGTGTTTCATCAACACTCTGAACGTCCACAGTTTACAGAATGCTTCCAAATGTGTTTCGAAAACTACTACTGGTCTCCCAGGAATCGATAAAAGCGTAGACAGTTTGAGACATTACTCCCATGGAGAAAAGTGCTCGTGGTGCGTGTTGTATTCAATACCGATGCAATTTCTGTGTTTCATCAACACTCTGAACGTCCACAGATTACAGAATGCCTCCAAATGTATTTCGAAAACTACTACTGGTCTCCCAGGAATCGATAAAAGCGTAGACAGTTTGAGACATTACTCCCATGGAGAAAAGTGCTTGTGGTGCGTGTTGTATTCAATACCGATGCAATTTCTGTGTTTCATCAACACTCTGAACGTCCACAGATTACAGAATGCTTCCAATTGTGTTTCGAAAACTACTACTGGTCTCCCAGGAACCGATAAAAGCGTAGACAGTTTGAGACATTACTCCCATGGAGAAAAGTGCTCGTGGTGCGTGTTGTATTCAATACCGATGCAATTTCTGTGTTTCATCAACACTCTGAACGTCCACAGATTACAGAATGCTTCCAATTGTGTTTCGAAAACTACTACTGGTCTCCCAGGAATCGATAAAAGCGTAGACAGTTTGAGACATTACTCCCATGGAGAAAAGTGCTCGTGGTGCGTGTTGTATTCAATACCGATGCAATTTCTGTGTTTCATCAACACTCTGAACGTCCACAGATTACAGAATGCTTCCAATTGTGTTTCGAAAACTACTACTGGTCTCCCAGGAACCGATAAAAGCGTAGACAGTTTGAGACATTACTCCCATGGAGAAAAGTGCGCATGGTGCGTGTTGTATTCAATACCGATGCAATTTCTGTGTTTCATCAACACTCTGAACGTCCACAGATTACAGAATGCCTCCAAATGTATTTCGAAAACTACTACTGGTCACCCAGGAATCAATAAAAGCGTAGACAGTTTGAGACATTACTCCCATGGAGAAAAGTACTCGTGGTGCGTGTTGTATTCAATACCGATGCAATTTCTGTGTTTCATCAACACTCTGAACGTCCACAGATTACAGAATGCTTCCAATTGTGTTCCGAAAACTACTACTGGTCTCCCAGGAATCGATAAAACCCTAGACAGTTTGAGACATTACTCCCATGGAGAAAAGTGCTCGTGGTGCGTGTTGTATTCAATACCGTTGCAATTTCTGTGTTTCATCAACACTCTGAACGTCCACAGATTACAGAATGCCTCCAAATGTATTTCGAAAACTACTACTGGTATCCCAGGAATCGATAAAAGCGTAGACAGTTTGAGACATTACTCCCATGGAGAAAAGTGCTCGTGGTGCGTGTTGTATTCAATACCGATGCAATTTCTGTGTTTCATCAACACTCTGAACGTCCAGAGATTACAGAATGCTTCCAATTGTGTTTCGAAAACTACTACTGGTCTCCCAGGAATCGATAAAAGCGTAGACAGTTTGAGACTTTACTCCCATGGAGAAAAGTGCTCGTGGTGCGTGTTGTATTCAATACCGATGCAATTTCTGTGTTTCATCAACACTCTGAACGTCCACAGATTACAGAATGCTTCCAATTGTGTTTCGAAAACTATTACTGGTCTCCCAGGAATCGATAAAAGCGTAGACAGTTTGAGACATTACTCCCATGGAGAAAAGTGCTCGTGGTGCGTGTTGTATTCAATACCGATGCAATTTCTGTGTTTCATCAACACTCTGAACGTCCACAGATTACAGAATGCTTCCAATTGTGTTTCGAAAACTACTACTGGTCTCCCAGGAATCGATAAAAGCGTAGACAGTTTGAGACATTACTCCCATGGAGAAAAGTGCTCGTGGTGCGTGTTGTATTCAATACCGATGCAATTTCTGTGTTTCATCAACACTCTGAACGTCCACAGATTACAGAATGCCTCCAAATGTATTTCGAAAACTACTACTGGTCTCCCAGGAATCGATAAAAGCGTAGACAGTTTGAGACATTACTCCCATGGAGAAAAGTGCTCGTGGTGCGTGTTGTATTCAATACCGATGCAATTTCTGTGTTTCATCAACACTCTGAACGTCCACAGATTACAGAATGCTTCCAATTGTGTTTCGAAAACTACTACTGGTCTCCCAGGAATCGATAAAAGCGTAGACAGTTTGAGACATTACTCCCATGGAGAAAAGTGCTCGTGGTGCGTGTTGTATTCAATACCGATGCAATTTCTGTGTTTCATCAACACTCTGAACGTCCACAGATTACAGAATGCCTCCAAATGTATTTCGAAAACTACTACTGGTCTCCCAGGAATCGATAAAAGCGTAGACAGTTTGAGACATTACTCCCATGGAGAAAAGTGCTCGTGGTGCGTGTTGTATTCAATACCGATGCAATTTCTGTGTTTCATCAACACTCTGAACGTCCACAGATTACAGAATGCTTCCAATTGTGTTTCGAAAACTACTACTGGTCTCCCAGGAATCGATAAAAGCGTAGACAGTTTGAGACATTACTCCCATGGAGAAAAGTGCTCGTGGTGCGTGTTGTATTCAATACCGATGCAATTTCTGTGTTTCATCAACACTCTGAACGTCCACAGATTACAGAATGCCTCCAAATGTATTTCGAAAACTACTACTGGTCTCCCAGGAATCGATAAAAGCGTAGACAGTTTGAGACATTACTCCCATGGAGAAAAGTGCTCGTGGTGCGTGTTGTATTCAATACCGATGCAATTTCTGTGTTTCATCAACACTCTGAACGTCCACAGATTACAGAATGCCTCCAAATGTATTTCGAAAACTACTACTGGTCTCCCAGGAATCGATAAAAGCGTAGACAGTTTGAGACATTACTCCCATGGAGAAAAGTGCTCGTGGTGCGTGTTGTATTCAATACCGATGCAATTTCTGTGTTTCATCAACACTCTGAACGTCCACAGATTACAGAATGCCTCCAAATGTATTTCGAAAACCACTACTGGTCTCCCAGGAATCGATAAAAGCGTAGACAGTTTGAGACATTACTCCCATGGAGAAAAGTGCTCGTGGTGCGTGTTGTATTCAATACCGATGCAATTTCTGTGTTTCATCAACACTCTGAACGTCCACAGATTACAGAATGCTTCCAATTGTGTTTCGAAAACTACTACTGGTCTCCCAGGAATCGATAAAAGCGTAGACAGTTTGAGACATTACTCCCATGGAGAAAAGTGCTCGTGGTGCGTGTTGTATTCAATACCGATGCAATTTCTGTGTTTCATCAACACTCTGAACGTCCACAGATTACAGAATGCCTCCAAATGTATTTCGAAAACTACTACTGGTCTCCCAGGAATCGATAAAAGCGTAGACAGTTTGAGACATTACTCCCATGGAGAAAAGTGCTCGTGGTGCGTGTTGTATTCAATACCGATGCAATTTCTGTGTTTCATCAACACTCTGAACGTCCACAGATTACAGAATGCCTCCAAATGTATTTCGAAAACTACTACTGGTCTCCCAGGAATCGACAAAAGCGTAGACAGTTTGAGACATTACTCCCATGGAGAAAAGTGCTCGTGGTGCGTGTTGTATTCAATACCGATGCAATTTCTGTGTTTCATCAACACTCTGAACGTCCACAGATTACAGAATGCCTCCAAATGTATTTCGAAAACTACTACTGGTCTCCCAGGAATCGATAAAAGCGTAGACAGTTTGAGACATTACTCCCATGGAGAAAAGTGCTCGTGGTGCGTGTTGTATTCAATACCGATGCAATTTCTGTGTTTCATCAACACTCCGAACGTCCACAGATTACAGAATGCTTCCAATTGTGTTTCGAAAACTACTACTGGT
Source organism: Schistocerca gregaria (assembly GCF_023897955.1). NCBI lineage: Eukaryota > Metazoa > Arthropoda > Insecta > Orthoptera > Acrididae > Schistocerca > Schistocerca gregaria. The sequence continues at coordinate 7,555,357 of NC_064930.1, read as the reverse complement.
CTCCCAGGAATCGATAAAAGCGTAGACAGTTTGAGACATTACTCCCATGGAGAAAAGTGCTAGTGGTGCGTGTTGTATTCAATACCGATGCAATTTCTGTGTTTCATCAACACTCTGAACGTCCACAGATTACAGAATGCCTCCAAATGTATTTCGAAAACTACTACTGGTCTCCCAGGAATCGATAAAAGCGTAGACAGTTTGAGACATTACTCCCATGGAGAAAAGTGCTCGTGGTGCGTGTTGTATTCAATACCGATGCAATTTCTGTGTTTCATCAACACTCTGAACGTCCACAGATTACAGAATGCCTCCAAATGTATTTCGAAAACTACTACTGGTCTCCCAGGAATCGATAAAAGCGTAGACCGTTTAAGACATTACTCCCATGGAGAAAAGTGCTCGTGGTGCGTGTTGTATTCAATACCGATGCAATTTCTGTGTTTCATCAACACTCTGAACGTCCACAGATTACAGAATGCTTCCAATTGTGTTTCGAAAACTACTACTGGTCTCCCAGGAATCGATAAAAGCGTAGACAGTTTGAGACATTACTCCCATGGAGAAAAGTGCTCGTGGTGCGTGTTATATTCAATACCGATGCAATTTCTGTGTTTCATCAACACTCTGAACGTCCACAGTTTACAGAATGCTTCCAATTGTGTTTCGAAAACTACTACTGGTCTCCCAGGAATCGATAAAAGCGTAGACAGTTTGAGACATTACTCCCATGGAGAAAAGTGCTCGTGGTGCGTGTTGTATTCAATACCGATGCAATTTCTGTGTTTCATCAACACTCTGAACGTCCACAGATTACAGAATGCTTCCAATTGTGTTTCGAAAACTACTACTGGTCTCCCAGGAATCGATAAAAGCGTAGACAGTTTGAGACATTACTCCCATGGATAAAAGTGCTCGTGGTGCGTGTTGTATTCAATACCGATGCAATTTCTGTGTTTCATCAACACTCTGAACGTCCACAGTTTACAGAATGCTTCCAAATGTGTTTCGAAAACTACTACTGGTCTCCCAGGAATCGATAAAAGCGTAGACAGTTTGAGACATTACTCCCATGGAGAAAAGTGCTCGTGGTGCGTGTTGTATTCAATACCGATGCAATTTCTGTGTTTCATCAACACTCTGAACGTCCACAGATTACAGAATGCCTCCAAATGTATTTCGAAAACTACTACTGGTCTCCCAGGAATCGATAAAAGCGTAGACAGTTTGAGACATTACTCCCATGGAGAAAAGTGCTCGTGGTGCGTGTTGTATTCAATACCGATGCAATTTCTGTGTTTCATCAACACTCTGAACGTCCACAGTTTACAGAATGCTTCCAATTGTGTTTCGAAAACTACTACTGGTCTCCCAGGAACCGATAAAAGCGTAGACAGTTTGAGACATTACTCCCATGGAGAAAAGTGCTCGTGGTGCGTGTTGTATTCAATACCGATGCAATTTCTGTGTTTCATCAACACTCTGAACGTCCACAGATTACAGAATGCTTCCAATTGTGTTTCGAAAACTACTACTGGTCTCCCAGGAATCGATAAAAGCGTAGACAGTTTGAGACATTACTCCCATGGAGAAAAGTGCTCGTGGTGCGTGTTGTATTCAATACCGATGTAATTTCTGTGTTTCATCAACACTCTGAACGTCCACAGTTTACAGAATGCTTCCAAATGTGTTTCGAAAACTACTACTGGTCTCCCAGGAATCGATAAAAGCGTAGACAGTTTGAGACATTACTCCCATGGAGAAAAGTGCTCGTGGTGCGTGTTGTATTCAATACCGATGCAATTTCTGTGTTTCATCAACACTCTGAACGTCCACAGATTACAGAATGCCTCCAAATGTATTTCGAAAACTACTACTGGTCTCCCAGGAATCGATAAAAGCGTAGACAGTTTGAGACATTACTCCCATGGAGAAAAGTGCTTGTGGTGCGTGTTGTATTCAATACCGATGCAATTTCTGTGTTTCATCAACACTCTGAACGTCCACAGATTACAGAATGCTTCCAATTGTGTTTCGAAAACTACTACTGGTCTCCCAGGAACCGATAAAAGCGTAGACAGTTTGAGACATTACTCCCATGGAGAAAAGTGCTCGTGGTGCGTGTTGTATTCAATACCGATGCAATTTCTGTGTTTCATCAACACTCTGAACGTCCACAGATTACAGAATGCCTCCAAATGTATTTCGAAAACTACTACTGGTCACCCAGGAATCGATAAAAGCGTAGACAGTTTGAGACATTACTCCCATGGAGAAAAGTGCTCGTGGTGCGTGTTGTATTCAATACCGTTGCAATTTCTGTGTTTCATCAACACTCTGAACGTCCACAGATTACAGAATGCCTCCAAATGTATTTCGAAAACTACTACTGGTCTCCCAGGAATCGATAAAAGCGTAGACAGTTTGAGACATTACTCCCATGGAGAAAAGTGCTCGTGGTGCTTGTTGTATTTAATACCGATGCAATTTCTGTGTTTCATCAACACTCTGAACGTCCAGAGATTACAGAATGCTTCCAATTGTGTTTCGAAAACTACTACTGGTCTCCCAGGAATCGATAAAAGCGTAGACAGTTTGAGACTTTACTCCCATGGAGAAAAGTGCTCGTAGTGCGTGTTGTATTCAATACCGATGCAATTTCTGTGTTTCATCAACACTCTGAACGTCCACAGATTACAGAATGCTTCCAATTGTGTTTCGAAAACTACTACTGGTCTCCCAGGAATCGATAAAAGCGTAGACAGTTTGAGACATTACTCCCATGGAGAAAAGTGCTCGTGGTGCGTGTTGTATTCAATACCGATGCAATTTCTGTGTTTCATCAACACTCTGAACGTCCACAGATTACAGAATGCTTCCAATTGTGTTTCGAAAACTACTACTGGTCTCCCAGGAATCGATAAAAGCGTAGACAGTTTGAGACATTACTCCCATGGAGAAAAGTGCTCGTGGTGCGTGTTGTATTCAATACCGATGCAATTTCTGTGTTTCATCAACACTCTGAACGTCCACAGATTACAGAATGCCTCCAAATGTATTTCGAAAACTACTACTGGTCTCCCAGGAATCGATAAAAGCGTAGACAGTTTGAGACATTACTCCCATGGAGAAAAGTGCTCGTGGTGCGTGTTGTATTCAATACCGATGCAATTTCTGTGTTTCATCAACACTCTGAACGTCCACAGATTACAGAATGCCTCCAAATGTATTTCGAAAACTACTACTGGTCTCCCAGGAATCGATAAAAGCGTAGACAGTTTGAGACATTACTCCCATGGAGAAAAGTGCTCGTGGTGCGTGTTGTATTCAATACCGATGCAATTTCTGTGTTTCATCAACACTCTGAACGTCCACAGATTACAGAATGCCTCCAAATGTATTTCGAAAACTACTACTGGTCTCCCAGGAATCGATAAAAGCGTAGACAGTTTGAGACATTACTCCCATGGAGAAAAGTGCTCGTGGTGCGTGTTGTATTCAATACCGATGCAATTTCTGTGTTTCATCAACACTCTGAACGTCCACAGATTACAGAATGCCTCCAAATGTATTTCGAAAACTACTACTGGTCTCCCAGGAATCGATAAAAGCGTAGACAGTTTGAGACATTACTCCCATGGAGAAAAGTGCTCGTGGTGCGTGTTGTATTCAATACCGATGCAATTTCTGTGTTTCATCAACACTCTGAACGTCCACAGATTACAGAATGCTTCCAATTGTGTTTCGAAAACTACTACTGGTCTCCCTGGAATCGATAAAAGCGTAGACAGTTTGAGACATTACTCCCATGGAGAAAAGTGCTCGTGGTGCGTGTGGTATTCAATACCGATGCAATTTCTGTGTTTCATCAACACTCTGAACGTCCACAGATTACAGAATGCCTCCAAATGTATTTCGAAAACTACTACTGGTCTCCCAGGAATCGATAAAAGCGTAGACAGTTTGAGACATTACTCCCATGGAGAAAAGTGCTCGTGGTGCGTGTTGTATTCAATACCGATGCAATTTCTGTGTTTCATCAACACTCTGAACGTCCACAGATTACAGAATGCTTCCAATTGTGTTTCGAAAACTACTACTGGTCTCCCAGGAATCGATAAAAGCGTAGACCGTTTGAGACATTACTCCCATGGAGAAAAGTGCTCGTGGTGCGTGTTGTATTCAATACCGATGCAATTTCTGTGTTTCATCAACACTCTGAACGTCCACAGATTACAGAATGCTTCCAATTGTGTTTCGAAAACTACTACTGGTCTCCCAGGAATCGATAAAAGCGTAGACAGTTTGAGACATTACTCCCATGGAGAAAAGTGCTCGTGGTGCGTGTTGTATTCAATACCGATGCAATTTCTGTGTTTCATCAACACTCTGAACGTCCACAGATTACAGAATGCCTCCAAATGTATTTCGAAAACTACTACTGGTCTCCCAGGAACCGATAAAAGCGTACACAGTTTGAGACATTACTCCCATGGAGAAAAGTGCTCGTGGTGCGTGTTGTATTCAATACCGATGCAATTTCTGTGTTTCATCAACACTCTGAACGTCCACAGATTACAGAATGCCTCCAAATGTATTTCGAAAACTACTACTGGTCTCCCAGGAATCGATAAAAGCGTAGACAGTTTGAGACATTACTCCCATGGAGAAAAGTGCTCGTGGTGCGTGTTGTATTCAATACCGATGCAATTTCTGTGTTTCATCAACACTCTGAACGTCCACAGATTACAGAATGCTTCCAATTGTGTTTCGAAAACTACTACTGGTCTCCCAGGAATCGATAAAAGCGTAGACAGTTTGAGACATTACTCCCATGGAGAAAAGTGCTCGTGGTGCGTGTTGTATTCAATACCGATGCAATTTCTGTGTTTCATCAACACTCTGAACGTCCACAGATTACAGAATGCCTCCAAATGTATTTCGAAAACTGCTACTGGTCTCCCAGGAATCGATAAAAGCGTAGACAGTTTGAGACATTACTCCCATGGAGAAAAGTGCTCGTGGTGCGTGTTGTATTCAATACCGATGCAATTTCTGTGTTTCATCAACACTCTGAACGTCCACAGATTACAGAATGCTTCCAATTGTGTTTCGAAAACTACTACTGGTCTCCCAGGAACCGATAAAAGCGTAGACAGTTTGAGACATTACTCCCATGGAGAAAAGTGCGCATGGTGCGTGTTGTATTCAATACCGATGCAATTTCTGTGTTTCATCAACACTCTGAACGTCCACAGATTACAGAATGCCTCCAAATGTATTTCGAAAACTACTACTGGTCACCCATGAATCAATAAAAGCGTAGACCGTTTGAGACATTACTCCCATGGAGAAAAGTGCTCGTGGTGCGTGTTGTATTCAATACCGATGCAATTTCTGTGTTTCATCAACACTCTGAACGTCCACAGATTACAGAATGCTTCCAATTGTGTTCCGAAAACTACTACTGGTCTCCCAGGAATCGATAAAACCGTAGACAGTTTGAGACATTACTCCCATGGAGAAAAGTGCTCGTGGTGCGTGTTGTATTCAATACCGTTGCAATTTCTGTGTTTCATCAACACTCTGAACGTCCACAGATTACAGAATGCCTCCAAATGTATTTCGAAAACTACTACTGGTCTCCCAGGAATCGATAAAAGCGTAGACAGTTTGAGACATTACTCCCATGGAGAAAAGTGCTCGTGGTGCGTGTTGTATTCAATACCGATGCAATTTCTGTGTTTCATCAACACTCTGAACGTCCAGAGATTACAGAATGCGTCCAATTGTGTTTCGAAAACTACTGCTGGTCTCCCAGGAATCGATAAAAGCGTAGACAGTTTGAGACTTTACTCCCATGGAGAAAAGTGCTCGTGGTGCGTGTTGTATTCAATACCGATGCAATTTCTGTGTTTCATCAACACTCTGAACGTCCACAGATTACAGAATGCTTCCAATTGTGTTTCGAAAACTACTACTGGTCTCCCAGGAATCGATAAAAGCGTAGACAGTTTGAGACATTACTCCCATGGAGAAAAGTGCTCGTGGTGCGTGTTGTATTCAATACCGATGCAATTTCTGTGTTTCATCAACACTCTGAACGTCCATAGATTACAGAATGCTTCCAATTGTGTTTCGAAAACTACTACTGGTCTCCCAGGAATCGATAAAAGCGTAGACAGTTTGAGACATTACTCCCATGGAGAAAAGTGCTCGTGGTGCGTGTTGTATTCAATACCGATGCAATTTCTGTGTTTCATCAACACTCTGAACGTCCACAGATTACAGAATGCCTCCAAATGTATTTCGAAAACTACTACTGGTCTCCCAGGAATCGATAAAAGCGTAGACAGTTTGAGACATTACTCCCATGGAGAAAAGTGCTCGTGGTGCGTGTTGTATTCAATACCGATGCAATTTCTGTGTTTCATCAACACTCTGAACGTCCACAGATTACAGAATGCTTCCAATTGTGTTTCGAAAACTACTACTGGTCTCCCAGGAATCGATAAAAGCGTAGACAGTTTGAGACATTACTCCCATGGAGAAAAGTGCTCGTGGTGCGTGTTGTATTCAATACCGATGCAATTTCTGTGTTTCATCAACACTCTGAACGTCCACAGATTACAGAATGCCTCCAAATGTATTTCGAAAACTATTACTGGTCTCCCAGGAATCGATAAAAGCGTAGACAGTTTGAGACATTACTCCCATGGAGAAAAGTGCTCGTGGTGCGTGTTGTATTCAATACCGATGCAATTTCTGTGTTTCATCAACACTCTGAACGTCCACAGATTACAGAATGCTTCCAATTGTGTTTCGAAAACTACTACTGGTCTCCCAGGAATCGATAAAAGCGTAGACAGTTTGAGACATTACTCCCATGGAGAAAAGTGCTCGTGGTGCGTGTTGTACTCAATACCGATGCAATTTCTGTGTTTCATCAACACTCTGAACGTCCACAGATTACAGAATGCCTCCAAATGTATTTCGAAAACTACTATTGGTCTCCCAGGAATCGATAAAAGCGTAGACAGTTTGAGACATTACTCCCATGGAGAAAAGTGCTCGTGGTGCGTGTTGTATTCCATACCGATGCAATTTCTGTGTTTCATCAACACTCTGAACGTCCACAGATTACAGAATGCTTCCAATTGTGTTTCGAAAACTACTACTGGTCTCCCAGGAATCGATAAAAGCGTAGACAGTTTGAGACATTACTCCCATGGAGAAAAGTGCTCGTGGTGCGTGTTGTATTCAATACCGATGCAATTTCTGTGTTTCATCAACACTCTGAACGTCCACAGATTACAGAATGCCTCCAAATGTATTTCGAAAACTACTACTGGTCTCCCAGGAATCGATAAAAGCCTAGACAGTTTGAGACATTACTCCCATGGAGAAAAGTGCTCGTGGTGCGTGTTGTATTCAATACCGATGCAATTTCTGTGTTTCATCAACACTCTGAACGTCCACAGATTACAGAATGCCTCCAAATGTATTTCGAAAACTACTACTGGTCTCCCAGGAATCGATAAAAGCGTAGACAGTTTGAGACATTACTCCCATGGAGAAAAGTGCTCGTGGTGCGTGTTGTATTCAATACCGATGCAATTTCTGTGTTTCATCAACACTCTGAACGTCCACAGATTACAGAATGCTTCCAATTGTGTTTCGAAAACTACTACTGGTCTCCCAGGAATCGATAAAAGCGTAGACAGTTTGAGACATTACTCCCATGGAGAAAAGTGCTCGTGGTGCGTGTTGTATTCAATACCGATGCAATTTCTGTGTTTCATCAACACTCTGAACGTCCACAGATTACAGAATGCCTCCAAATGTATTTCGAAAACTACTACTGGTCTCCCAGGAATCGATAAAAGCGTAGACAGTTTGAGACATTACTCCCATGGAGAAAAGTGCTCGTGGTGCGTGTTGTATTCAATACCGATGCAATTTCTGTGTTTCATCAACACTCTGAACGTCCACAGATTACAGAATGCCTCCAAATGTATTTCGAAAACTACTACTGGTCTCCCAGGAATCGATAAAAGCGTAGACAGTTTGAGACATTACTCCCATGGAGAAAAGTGCTCGTGGTGCGTGTTGTATTCAATACCGATGCAATTTCTGTGTTTCATCAACACTCTGAACGTCCACAGATTACAGAATGCCTCCAAATGTATTTCGAAAACTACTACTGGTCTCCCAGGAATCGATAAAAGCGTAGACAGTTTGAGACATTACTCCCATGGAGAAAAGTGCTCGTGGTGCGTGTTGTATTCAATACCGATGCAATTTCTGTGTTTCATCAACACTCCGAACGTCCACAGATTACAGAATGCTTCCAATTGTGTTTCGAAAACTACTACTGGTCTCCCAGGAATCGATAAAAGCGTAGACAGTTTGAGACATTACTCCCATGGAGAAAAGTGCTAGTGGTGCGTGTTGTATTCAATACCGATGCAATTTCTGTGTTTCATCAACACTCTGAACGTCCACAGATTACAGAATGCCTCCAAATGTATTTCGAAAACTACTACTGGTCTCCCAGGAATCGATAAAAGCGTAGACAGTTTGAGACATTACTCCCATGGAGAAAAGTGCTCGTGGTGCGTGTTGTATTCAATACCGATGCAATTTCTGTGTTTCATCAACACTCTGAACGTCCACAGATTACAGAATGCCTCCAAATGTATTTCGAAAACTACTACTGGTCTCCCAGGAATCGATAAAAGCGTAGACCGTTTGAGACATTACTCCCATGGAGAAAAGTGCTCGTGGTGCGTGTTGTATTCAATACCGATGCAATTTCTGTGTTTCATCAACACTCTGAACGTCCACAGATTACAGAATGCTTCCAATTGTGTTTCGAAAACTACTACTGGTCTCCCAGGAATCGATAAAAGCGTAGACAGTTTGAGACTTTACTCCCATGGAGAAAAGTGCTCGTGGTGCGTGTTGTATTCAATACCGATGCAATTTCTGTGTTTCATCAACACTCTGAACGTCCACAGTTTACAGAATGCTTCCAATTGTGTTTCGAAAACTACTACTGGTCTCCCAGGAATCGATAAAAGCGTAGACAGTTTGAGACATTACTCCCATGGAGAAAAGTGCTCGTGGTGCGTGTTGTATTCAATACCGATGCAATTTCTGTGTTTCATCGACACTCTGAACGTCCACAGATTACAGAATGCTTCCAATTGTGTTTCGAAAACTACTACTGGTCTCCCAGGAATCGATAAAAGCGTAGACAGTTTGAGACATTACTCCCATGGAGAAAAGTGCTCGTGGTGCGTGTTGTATTCAATACCGATGCAATTTCTGTGTTTCATCAACACTCTGAACGTCCACAGTTTACAGAATGCTTCCAAATGTGTTTCGAAAACTACTACTGGTCTCCCAGGAATCGATAAAAGCGTAGACAGTTTGAGACATTACTCCCATGGAGAAAAGTGCTCGTGGTGCGTGTTGTATTCAATACCGATGCAATTTCTGTGTTTCATCAACACTCTGAACGTCCACAGATTACAGAATGCCTCCAAATGTATTTCGAAAACTACTACTGGTCTCCCAGGAATCGATAAAAGCGTAGACAGTTTGAGACATTACTCCCATGGAGAAAAGTGCTCGTGGTGCGTGTTGTATTCAATACCGATGCAATTTCTGTGTTTCATCAACACTCTGAACGTCCACAGTTTACAGAATGCTTCCAATTGTGTTTCGAAAACTACTACTGGTCTCCCAGGAACCGATAAAAGCGTAGACAGTTTGAGACATTACTCCCATGAAGAAAAGTGCTCGTGGTGCGTGTTGTATTCAATACCGATGCAATTTCTGTGTTTCATCAACACTCTGAACGTCCACAGATTACAGAATGCTTACAATTGTGTTTCGAAAACTACTACTGGTCTCCCAGGAATCGATAAAAGCGTAGACAGTTTGAGACATTACTCCCATGGAGAAAAGTGCTCGTGGTGCGTGTTGTATTCAATACCGATGCAATTTCTGTGTTTCATCAACACTCTGAACGTCCACAGTTTACAGAATGCTTCCAAATGTGTTTCGAAAACTACTACTGGTCTCCCAGGAATCGATAAAAGCGTAGACAGTTTGAGACATTACTCCCATGGAGAAAAGTGCTCGTGGTGCGTGTTGTATTCAATACCGATGCAATTTCTGTGTTTCATCAACACTCTGAACGTCCACAGATTACAGAATGCCTCCAAATGTATTTCGAAAACTACTATTGGTCTCCCAGGAATCGATAAAAGCGTAGACAGTTTGAGACATTACTCCCATGGAGAAAAGTGCTCGTGGTGCGTGTTGTATTCAATACCGATGCAATTTCTGTGTTTCATCAACACTCTGAACGTCCACAGATTACAGAATGCTTCCAATTGTGTTTCGAAAGCTACTACTGGTCTCCCAGGAACCGATAAAAGCGTAGACAGTTTGAGACATTACTCCCATGGAGAAAAGTGCTCGTGGTGCGTGTTGTATTCAATACCGATGCAATTTCTGTGTTTCATCAACACTCTGAACGTCCACAGATTATAGAATGCCTCCAAATGTATTTCGAAAACTACTACTGGTCACCCAGGAATCGATAAAAGCGTAGACAGTTTGAGACATTACTCCCATGGAGAAAAGTGCTCGTGGTGCGTGTTGTATTCAATACCGTTGCAATTTCTGTGTTTCATCAACACTCTGAACGTCCACAGATTACAGAATGCCTCCAAATGTATTTCGAAAACTACTACTGGTCTCCCAGGAATCGATAAAAGCGTAGACAGTTTGAGACATTACTCCCATGGAGAAAAGTGCTCGTGGTGCGTGTTGTATTCAATACCGATGCAATTTCTGTGTTTCATCAACACTCTGAACGTCCAGAGATTACAGAATGCTTCCAATTGTGTTTCGAAAACTACTACTATTCTCCCAGGAATCGATAAAAGCGTAGACAGTTTGAGACTTTACTCCCATGGAGAAAAGTGCTCGTGGTGCGTGTTGTATTCAATACCGATGCAATTTCTGTGTTTCATCAACACTCTGAACGTCCACAGATTACAGAATGCTTCCAATTGTGTTTCGAAAACTACTACTGGTCTCCCAGGAATCGATAAAAGCGTAGACAGTTTGAGACATTACTCCCATGGAGAAAAGTGCTCGTGGTGCGTGTTGTATTCAATACCGATGCAATTTCTGTGTTTCATCAACACTCTGAACGTCCACAGTTTACAGAATGCTTCCAATTGTGTTTCGAAAACTACTACTGGTCTCCCAGGAATCGATAAAAGCGTAGACAGTTTGAGACATTACTCCCATGGAGAAAAGTGCTCGTGGTGCGTGTTGTATTCAATACCGATGCAATTTCTGTGTTTCATCAACACTCTGAACGTCCACAGATTACAGAATGCTTCCAATTGTGTTTCGAAAACTACTACTGGTCTCCCAGGAATCGATAAAAGCGTAGACAGTTTGAGACATTACTCCCATGGAGAAAAGTGCTCGTGGTGCGTGTTGTATTCAATACCGATGCAATTTCTGTGTTTCATCAACACTCTGAACGTCCACAGTTTACAGAATGCTTCCAAATGTGTTTCGAAAACTACTACTGGTCTCCCAGGAATCGATAAAAGCGTAGACAGTTTGAGACATTACTCCCATGGAGAAAAGTGCTCGTGGTGCGTGTTGTATTCAATACCGATGCAATTTCTGTGTTTCATCAACACTCTGAACGTCCACAGATTACAGAATGCCTCCAAATGTATTTCGAAAACTACTACTGGTCTCCCAGGAATCGATAAAAGCGTAGACAGTTTGAGACATTACTCCCATGGAGAAAAGTGCTCGTGGTGCGTGTTGTATTCAATACCGATGCAATTTCTGTGTTTCATCAACACTCTGAACGTCCACAGTTTACAGAATGCTTCCAATTGTGTTTCGAAAACTACTACTGGTCTCCCAGGAACCGATAAAAGCGTAGACAGTTTGAGACATTACTCCCATGGAGAAAAGTGCTCGTGGTGCGTGTTGTATTCAATACCGATGCAATTTCTGCGTTTCATCAACACTCTGAACGTCCACAGATTACAGAATGCTTCCAATTGTGTTTCGAAAACTACTACTGGTCTCCCAGGAATCGATAAAAGCGTAGACAGTTTGAGACATTACTCCCATGGAGAAAAGTGCTCGTGGTGCGTGTTGTATTCAATACCGATGCAATTTCTGTGTTTCATCAACACTCTGAACGTCCACAGTTTACAGAATGCTTCCAAATGTGTTTCGAAAACTACTACTGGTCTCCCAGGAATCGATAAAAGCGTAGACAGTTTGAGACATTACTCCCATGGAGAAAAGTGCTCGTGGTGCGTGTTGTATTCAATACCGATGCAATTTCTGTGTTTCATCAACACTCAGAACGTCCACAGATTACAGAATGCCTCCAAATGTATTTCGAAAACTACTATTGGTCTCCCAGGAATCGATAAAAGCGTAGACAGTTTGAGACATTACTCCCATGGAGAAAAGTGCTCGTGGTGCGTGTTGTATTCAATACCGATGCAATTTCTGTGTTTCATCAACACTCTGAACGTCCACAGATTACAGAATGCTTCCAATTGTGTTTCGAAAACTACTACTGGTCTCCCAGGAACCGATAAAAGCGTAGACAGTTTGAGACATTACTCCCATGGAGAAAAGTGCTCGTGGTGCGTGTTGTATTCAATACCGATGCAATTTCTGTGTTTCATCAACACTCTGAACGTCCACAGATTACAGAATGCCTCCAAATGTATTTCGAAAACTACTACTGGTCACCCAGGAATCGATAAAAGCGTAGACAGTTTGAGACATTACTCCCATGGAGAAAAGTGCTCGTGGTGCGTGTTGTATTCAATACCGTTGCAATTTCTGTGTTTCATCAACACTCTGAACGTCCACAGATTACAGAATGCCTCCAAATGTATTTCGAAAACTACTACTGGTCTCCCAGGAATCGATAAAAGCGTAGACAGTTTGAGACATTACTCCCATGGAGAAAAGTGCTCGTGGTGCGTGTTGTATTCAATACCGATGCAATTTCTGTGTTTCATCAACACTCTGAACGTCCAGAGATTACAGAATGCTTCCAATTGTGTTTCGAAAACTACTACTGGTCTCCCAGGAATCGATAAAAGCGTAGACAGTTTGAGACATTACTCCCATGGAGAAAAGTGCTCGTGGTGCGTGTTGTATTCAATACCGATGCAATTTCTGTGTTTCATCAACACTCTGAACGTCCACAGATTACAGAATGCTTCCAATTGTGTTTCGAAAACTACTACTGGTCTCCCAGGAATCGATAAAAGCGTAGACAGTTTGAGACATTACTCCCATGGAGAAAAGTGCTCGTGGTGCGTGTTGTATTCAATACCGATGCAATTTCTGTGTTTCATCAACACTCTGAACGTCCACAGATTACAGAATGCCTCCAAATGTATTTCGAAAACTACTACTGGTCTCCCAGGAATCGATAAAAGCGTAGACAGTTTGAGACATTACTCCCATGGAGAAAAGTGCTCGTGGTGCATGTTGTATTCAATACCGATGCAATTTCTGTGTTTCATCAACACTCTGAACGTCCACAGATTAGAGAATGCTTCCAATTGTGTTTCGAAAACTACTACTGGTCTCCCAGGAATCGATAAAAGCGTAGACAGTTTGAGACATTACTCCCATGGAGAAAAGTGCTCGTGGTGCGTGTTGTATTCAATACCGATGCAATTTCTGTGTTTCATCAACACTCTGAACGTCCACAGATTACAGAATGCCTCCAAATGTATTTCGAAAACTACTATTGGTCTCCCAGGAATCGATAAAAGCGTAGACAGTTTGAGACATTACTCCCATGGAGAAAAGTGCTCGTGGTGCGTGTTGTATTCCATACCGATGCAATTTCTGTGTTTCATCAACACTCTGAACGTCCACAGATTACAGAATGCTTCCAATTGTGTTTCGAAAACTACTACTGGTCTCCCAGGAATCGATAAAAGCGTAGACAGTTTGAGACATTACTCCCATGGAGAAAAGTGCTCGTGGTGCGTGTTGTATTCAATACCGATGCAATTTCTGTGTTTCATCAACACTCTGAACGTCCACAGATTACAGAATGCCTCCAAATGTATTTCGAAAACTACTACTGGTCTCCCAGGAATCGATAAAAGCGTAGACAGTTTGAGACATTACTCCCATGGAGAAAAGTGCTCGTGGTGCGTGTTGTATTCAATACCGATGCAATTTCTGTGTTTCATCAACACTCTGAACGTCCACAGATTACAGAATGCCTCCAAATGTATTTCGAAAACTACTACTGGTCTCCCAGGAATCGATAAAAGCGTAGACAGTTTGAGACATTACTCCCATGGAGAAAAGTGCTCGTGGTGCGTGTTGTATTCAATACCGATGCAATTTCTGTGTTTCATCAACACTCTGAACGTCCACAGATTACAGAATGCCTCCAAATGTATTTCGAAAACTACTACTGGTCTCCCAGGAATCGATAAAAGCGTAGACAGTTTGAGACATTACTCCCATGGAGAAAAGTGCTCGTGGTGCGTGTTGTATTCAATACCGATGCAATTTCTGTGTTTCATCAACACTCTGAACGTCCACAGATTACAGAATGCTTCCAATTGTGTTTCGAAAACTACTACTGGTCTCCCAGGAATCGATAAAAGCGTAGACAGTTTGAGACATTACTCCCATGGAGAAAAGTGCTCGTGGTGCGTGTTGTATTCAATACCGATGCAATTTCTGTGTTTCATCAACACTCTGAACGTCCACAGATTACAGAATGCCTCCAAATGTATTTCGAAAACTACTACTGGTCTCCCAGGAATCGATAAAAGCGTAGACAGTTTGAGACATTACTCCCATGGAGAAAAGTGCTCGTGGTGCGTGTTGTATTCCATACCGATGCAATTTCTGTGTTTCATCAACACTCTGAACGTCCACAGATTACAGAATGCTTCCAATTGTGTTTCGAAAACTACTACTGGTCTCCCAGGAATCGATAAAAGCGTAGACCGTTTGAGACATTACTCCCATGGAGAAAAGTGCTCGTGGTGCGTGTTGTATTCAATACCGATGCAATTTCTGTGTTTCATCAACACTCTGAACGTCCACAGATTACAGAATGCTTCCAATTGTGTTTCGAAAACTACTACTGGTCTCCCAGGAATCGATAAAAGCGTAGACAGTTTGAGACATTACTCCCATGGAGAAAAGTGCTCGTGGTGCGTGTTGTATTCAATACCGATGCAATTTCTGTGTTTCATCAACACTCTGAACGTCCACAGATTACAGAATGCCTCCAAATGTATTTCGAAAACTACTACTGGTCTCCCAGGAATCGATAAAAGCGTAGACAGTTTGAGACATTACTCCCATGGAGAAAAGTGCTCGTGGTGCGTGTTGTATTCAATACCGATGCAATTTCTGTGTTTCATCAACACTCTGAACGTCCACAGATTACAGAATGCCTCCAAATGTATTTCGAAAACTACTACTGGTCTCCCAGGAATCGATAAAAGCGTAGACAGTTTGAGACATTACTCCCATGGAGAAAAGTGCTCGTGGTGCGTGTTGTATTCAATACCGATGCAATTTCTGTGTTTCATCAACACTCTGAACGTCCACAGATTACAGAATGCTTCCAATTGTGTTTCGAAAACTACTACTGGTCTCCCAGGAATCGATAAAAGCGTAGACAGTTTGAGACATTACTCCCATGGAGAAAAGTGCTCGTGGTGCGTGTTGTATTCAATACCGATGCAATTTCTGTGTTTCATCAACAATCTGAACGTCCACAGATTACAGAATGCCTCCAAATGTATTTCGAAAACTACTACTGGTCTCCCAGGAATCGATAAAAGCGTAGACAGTTTGAGACATTACTCCCATGGAGAAAAGTGCTCGTGGTGCGTGTTGTATTCAATACCGATGCAATTTCTGTGTTTCATCAACACTCTGAACGTCCACAGATTACAGAATGCTTCTAATTGTGTTTCGAAAACTACTACTGGTCTCCCAGGAATCGATAAAAGCGTAGACAGTTTGAGACATTACTCCCATGGAGAAAAGTGCTCGTGGTGCGTGTTGTATTCAATACCGATGCAATTTCTGTGTTTCATCAACACTCTGAACGTCCACAGATTACAGAATGCCTCCAAATGTATTTCGAAAACTACTACTGGTCTCCCAGGAATCGATAAAAGCGTAGACAGTTTGAGACATTACTCCCATGGAGAAAAGTGCTCGTGGTGCGTGTTGTATTCCATACCGATGCAATTTCTGTGTTTCATCAACACTCTGAACGTCCACAGATTACAGAATGCTTCCAATTGTGTTTCGAAAACTACTACTGGTCTCCCAGGAATCGATAAAAGCGTAGACCGTTTGAGACATTACTCCCATGGAGAAAAGTGCTCGTGGTGCGTGTTGTATTCAATACCGATGCAATTTCTGTGTTTCATCAACACTCTGAACGTCCACAGATTACAGAATGCTTCCAATTGTGTTTCGAAAACTACTACTGGTCTCCCAGGAATCGATAAAAGCGTAGACAGTTTGAGACATTACTCCCATGGAGAAAAGTGCTCGTGGTGCGTGTTGTATTCAATACCGATGCAATTTCTGTGTTTCATCAACACTCTGAACGTCCACAGTTTACAGAATGCTTCCAATTGTGTTTCGAAAACTACTACTGGTCTCCCAGGAATCGATAAAAGCGTAGACCGTTTGAGACATTACTCCCATGGAGAAAAGTGCTCGTGGTGCGTGTTGTATTCAATACCGATGCAATTTCTGTGTTTCATCAACACTCTGAACGTCCACAGATTACAGAATGCTTCCAATTGTGTTTCGAAAACTACTACTGGTCTCCCAGGAATCGATAAAAGCGTAGACAGTTTGAGACATTACTCCCATGGAGAAAAGTGCTCGTGGTGCGTGTTGTATTCAATACCGATGCAATTTCTGTGTTTCATCAACACTCTGAACGTCCACAGATTACAGAATGCTTCCAATTGTGTTTCGAAAACTACTACTGGTCTCCCAGGAATCGATAAAAGCGTAGACAGTTTGAGACATTACTCCCATGGAGAAAAGTGCTCGTGGTGCGTGTTGTATTCAATACCGATGCAATTTCTGTGTTTCATCAACACTCTGAACGTCCACAGATTACAGAATGCTTCCAAATGTATTTCGAAAACTACTACTGGTCTCCCAGGAATCGATAAAAGCGTAGACCGTTTGAGACATTACTCCCATGGAGAAAAGTGCTCGTGGTGCGTGTTGTATTCAATACCGATGCAATTTCTGTGTTTCATCAACACTCTGAACGTCCACAGATTACAGAATGCTTCCAATTGTGTTTCGAAAACTACTACTGGTCTCCCAGGAATCGATAAAAGCGTAGACAGTTTGAGACATTACTCCCATGGAGAAAAGTGCTCGTGGTGCGTGTTGTATTCAATACCGATGCAATTTCTGTGTTTCATCAACACTCTGAACGTCCACAGTTTACAGAATGCTTCCAATTGTGTTTCGAAAACTACTACTGGTCTCCCAGGAATCGATAAAAGCGTAGACAGTTTGAGACATTACTCCCATGGAGAAAAGTGCTCGTGGTGCGTGTTGTATTCAATACCGATGCAATTTCTGTGTTTCATCAACACTCTGAACGTCCACAGATTACAGAATGCCTCCAAATGTATTTCGAAAACTACTACTGGTCTCCCAGGAATCGATAAAAGCGTAGACAGTTTGAGACATTACTCCCATGGAGAAAAGTGCTCGTGGTGCGTGTTGTATTCAATACCGATGCAATTTCTGTGTTTCATCAACACTCTGAACGTCCACAGATTACAGAATGCTTCCAATTGTGTTTCGAAAACTACTACTGGTCTCCCAGGAATCGATAAAAGCGTAGACCGTTTGAGACATTACTCCCATGGAGAAAAGTGCTCGTGGTGCGTGTTGTATTCAATACCGATGCAATTTCTGTGTTTCATCAACACTCTGAACGTCCACAGATTACAGAATGCTTCCAATTGTGTTTCGAAAACTACTACTGGTCTCCCAGGAATCGATAAAAGCGTAGACAGTTTGAGACATTACTCCCATGGAGAAAAGTGCTCGTGGTGCGTGTTGTATTCAATACCGATGCAATTTCTGTGTTTCATCAACACTCTGAACGTCCACAGTTTACAGAATGCTTCCAATTGTGTTTCGAAAACTACTACTGGTCTCCCAGGAATCGATAAAAGCGTAGACCGTTTGAGACATTACTCCCATGGAGAAAAGTGCTCGTGGTGCGTGTTGTATTCAATACCGATGCAATTTCTGTGTTTCATCAACACTCTGAACGTCCACAGATCACAGAATGCTTCCAATTGTGTTTCGAAAACTACTACTGGTCTCCCAGGAATCGATAAAAGCGTAGACAGTTTGAGACATTACTCCCATGGAGAAAAGTGCTCGTGGTGCGTGTTGTATTCAATACCGATGCAATTTCTGTGTTTCATCAACACTCTGAACGTCCACAGATTACAGAATGCTTCCAATTGTGTTTCGAAAACTACTACTGGTCTCCCAGGAATCGATAAAAGCGTAGACAGTTTGAGACATTACTCCCATGGAGAAAAGTGCTCGTGGTGCGTGTTGTATTCAATACCGATGCAATTTCTGTGTTTCATCAACACTCTGAACGTCCACAGTTTACAGAATGCTTCCAATTGTGATTCGAAAACTACTACTGGTCTCCCAGGAATCGATAAAAGCGTAGACAGTTTGAGACATTACTCCCATGGAGAAAAGTGCTCGTGGTGCGTGTTGTATTCAATACCGATGCAATTTCTGTGTTTCATCAACACTCTGAACGTCCACAGATTACAGAATGCTTCCAATTGTGTTTCGAAAACTACTACTGGTCTCCCAGGAATCGATAAAAGCGTAGACTGTTTGAGACATTACTCCCATGGAGAAAAGTGCTCGTGGTGCGTGTTGTATTCAATACCGATGCAATTTCTGTGTTTCATCAACACTCTGAACGTCCACAGTTTACAGAATGCTTCCAAATGTGTTTCGAAAACTACTACTGGTCTCCCAGGAATCGATAAAAGCGTAGACAGTTTGAGACATTACTCCCATGGAGAAAAGTGCTCGTGGTGCGTGTTGTATTCAATACCGATGCAATTTCTGTGTTTCATCAACACTCTGAACGTCCACAGATTACAGAATGCCTCCAAATGTATTTCGAAAACTACTACTGGTCTCCCAGGAATCGATAAAAGCGTAGACAGTTTGAGACATTACTCCCATGGAGAAAAGTGCTCGTGGTGCGTGTTGTATTCAATACCGATGCAATTTCTGTGTTTCATCAACACTCTGAACGTCCACAGTTTACAGAATGCTTCCAATTGTGTTTCGAAAACTACTACTGGTCTCCCAGGAACCGATAAAAGCGTAGACAGTTTGAGACATTACTCCCATGGAGAAAAGTGCTCGTGGTGCGTGTTGTATTCAATACCGATGCAATTTCTGTGTTTCATCAACACTCTGAACGTCCACAGATTACAGAATGCTTCCAATTGTGTTTCGAAAACTACTACTGGTCTCCCAGGAATCGATAAAAGCGTAGACAGTTTGAGACATTACTCCCATGGAGAAAAGTGCTCGTGGTGCGTGTTGTAATCAATACCGATGCAATTTCTGTGTTTCATCAACACTCTGAACGTCCACAGTTTACAGAATGCTTCCAAATGTGTTTCGAAAACTACTACTGGTCTCCCAGGAATCGATAAAAGCGTAGACAGTTTGAGACATTACTCCCATGGAGAAAAGTGCTCGTGGTGCGTGTTGTATTCAATACCGATGCAATTTCTGTGTTTCATCAACACTCTGAACGTCCACAGATTACAGAATGCCTCCAAATGTATTTCGAAAACTACTACTGGTCTCCCAGGAATCGATAAAAGCGTAGACAGTTTGAGACATTACTCCCATGGAGAAAAGTGCTCGTGGTGCGTGTTGTATTCAATACCGATGCAATTTCTGTGTTTCATCAGCACTCTGAACGTCCACAGATTACAGAATGCTTCCAATTGTGTTTCGAAAACTACTACTGGTCTCCCAGGAACCGATAAAAGCGTAGACAGTTTGAGACATTACTCCCATGGAGAAAAGTGCTCGTGGTGCGTGTTGTATTCAATACCGATGCAATTTCTGTGTTTCATCAACACTCTGAACGTCCACAGATTACAGAATGCCTCCAAATGTATTTCGAAAACTACTACTGGTCACCCAGGAATCGATAAAAGCGTAGACAGTTTGAGACATTACTCCCATGGAGAAAAGTGCTCGTGGTGCGTGTTGTATTCAATACCGTTGCAATTTCTGTGTTTCATCAACACTCTGAACGTCCACAGATTACAGAATGCCTCCAAATGTATTTCGAAAACTACTACTGGTCTCCCAGGAATCGATAAAAGCGTAGACCGTTTGAGACATTACTCCCATGGAGAAAAGTGCTCGTGGTGCGTGTTGTATTCAATACCGATGCAATTTCTGTGTTTCATCAACACTCTGAACGTCCAGAGATTACAGAATGCTTCCAATTGTGTTTCGAAAACTACTACTGGTCTCCCAGGAATCGATAAAAGCGTAGACAGTTTGAGACTTTACTCCCATGGAGAAAAGTGCTCGTGGTGCGTGTTGTATTCAATACCGATGCAATTTCTGTGTTTCATCAACACTCTGAACGTCCACAGATTACAGAATGCTTCCAATTGTGTTTCGAAAACTACTACTGGTCTCCCAGGAATCGATAAAAGCGTAGACAGTTTGAGACATTACTCCCATGGAGAAAAGTGCTCGTGGTGCGTGTTGTATTCAATACCGATGCAATTTCTGTGTTTCATCAACACTCTGAACGTCCACAGATTACAGAATGCTTCCAATTGTGTTTAGAAAACTACTACTGGTCTCCCAGGAATCGATAAAAGCGTAGACAGTTTGAGACATTACTCCCATGGAGAAAAGTGCTCGTGGTGCGTGTTGTATTCAATACCGATGCAATTTCTGTGTTTCATCAACACTCTGAACGTCCACAGATTACAGAATGCCTCCAAATGTATTTCGAAAACTACTACTGGTCTCCCAGGAATCGATAAAAGCGTAGACAGTTTGAGACATTACTCCCATGGAGAAAAGTGCTCGTGGTGCGTGTTGTATTCAATACCGATGCAATTTCTGTGTTTCATCAACACTCTGAACGTCCACAGATTACAGAATGCCTCCAAATGTATTTCGAAAACTACTACTGGTCTCCCAGGAATCGATAAAAGCGTAGACAGTTTGAGACATTACTCCCATGGAGAAAAGTGCTCGTGGTGCGTGTTGTATTCAATACCGATGCAATTTCTGTGTTTCATCAACACTCTGAACGTCCACAGATTACAGAATGCTTCCAATTGTGTTTCGAAAACTACTACTGGTCTCCCAGGAATCGATAAAAGCGTAGACAGTTTGAGACATTACTCCCATGGAGAAAAGTGCTCGTGGTGCGTGTTGTATTCAATACCGATGCAATTTCTGTGTTTCATCAACACTCTGAACGTCCACAGATTACAGAATGCCTCCAAATGTATTTCGAAAACTACTACTGGTCTCCCAGCAATCGATAAAAGCGTAGACAGTTTGAGACATTACTCCCATGGAGAAAAGTGCTCGTGGTGCGTGTTGTATTCAATACCGTTGCAATTTCTGTGTTTCATCAACACTCTGAACGTCCACAGATTACAGAATGCCTCCAAATGTATTTCGAAAACTACTACTGGTCTCCCAGGAATCGATAAAAGCGTAGACAGTTTGAGACATTACTCCCATGGAGAAAAGTGCTCGTGGTGCGTGTTGTATTCAATACCGATGCAATTTCTGTGTTTCATCAACACTCTGAACGTCCACAGATTACAGAATGCTTCCAATTGTGTTTCGAAAACTACTACTGGTCTCCCAGGAATCGATAAAAGCGTAGACAGTTTGAGACATTACTCCCATGGAGAAAAGTGCTCGTGGTGCGTGTTGTATTCAATACCGATGCAATTTCTGTGTTTCATCAACACTCTGAACGTCCACAGATTACAGAATGCCTCCAAATGTATTTCGAAAACTACTATTGGTCTCCCAGGAATCGATAAAAGCGTAGACAGTTTGAGACATTACTCCCATGGAGAAAAGTGCTCGTGGTGCGTGTTGTATTCAATACCGATGCAATTTCTGTGTTTCATCAACACTCTGAACGTCCACAGATTACAGAATGCCTCCAAATGTATTTCGAAAACTACTACTGGTCTCCCAGGAATCGATAAAAGCGTAGACAGTTTGAGACATTACTCCCATGGAGAAAAGTGCTCGTGGTGCGTGTTGTATTCAATACCGATGCAATTTCTGTGTTTCATCAACACTCTGAACGTCCACAGATTACAGAATGCTTCCAATTGTGTTTCGAAAACTACTACTGGTCTCCCAGGAATCGATAAAAGCGTAGACAGTTTGAGACATTACTCCCATGGAGAAAAGTGCTCGTGGTGCGTGTTGTATTCAATACCGATGCAATTTCTGTGTTTCATCAACACTCTGAACGTCCACAGATTACAGAATGCCTCCAAATGTATTTCGAAAACTACTACTGGTCTCCCAGGAATCGATAAAAGCGTAGACAGTTTGAGACATTACTCCCATGGAGAAAAGTGCTCGTGGTGCGTGTTGTATTCAATACCGATGCAATTTCTGTGTTTCATCAACACTCTGAACGTCCACAGATTACAGAATGCCTCCAAATGTATTTCGAAAACTACTACTGGTCTCCCAGGAATCGATAAAAGCGTAGACAGTTTGAGACATTACTCCCATGGAGAAAAGTGCTCGTGGTGCGTGTTGTATTCAATACCGATGCAATTTCTGTGTTTCATCAACACTCTGAACGTCCACAGATTACAGAATGCTTCCAATTGTGTTTCGAAAACTACTACTGGTCTCCCAGGAATCGATAAAAGCGTAGACAGTTTGAGACATTACTCCCATGGAGAAAAGTGCTCGTGGTGCGTGTTGTATTCAATACCGATGCAATTTCTGTGTTTCATCAACACTCTGAACGTCCACAGATTACAGAATGCCTCCAAATGTATTTCGAAAACTACTATTGGTCTCCCAGGAATCGATAAAAGCGTAGACAGTTTGAGACATTACTCCCATGGAGAAAAGTGCTCGTGGTGCGTGTTGTATTCAATACCGATGCAATTTCTGTGTTTCATCAACACTCTGAACGTCCACAGATTACAGAATGCCTCCAAATGTATTTCGAAAACTACTACTGGTCTCCCAGGAATCGATAAAAGCGTAGACAGTTTGAGACATTACTCCCATGGAGAAAAGTGCTCGTGGTGCGTGTTGTATTCAATACCGATGCAATTTCTGTGTTTCATCAACACTCTGAACGTCCACAGATTACAGAATGCTTCCAATTGTGTTTCGAAAACTACTACTGGTCTCCCAGGAATCGATAAAAGCGTAGACAGTTTGAGACATTACTCCCATGGAGAAAAGTGCTCGTGGTGCGTGTTGTATTCAATACCGATGCAATTTCTGTGTTTCATCAACACTCTGAACGTCCACAGATTACAGAATGCCTCCAAATGTATTTCGAAAACTACTACTGGTCTCCCAGCAATCGATAAAAGCGTAGACAGTTTGAGACATTACTCCCATGGAGAAAAGTGCTCGTGGTGCGTGTTGTATTCAATACCGTTGCAATTTCTGTGTTTCAGCAACACTCTGAACGTCCACAGATTACAGAATGCCTCCAAATGTATTTCGAAAACTACTACTGGTCTCCCAGGAATCGATAAAAGCGTAGACAGTTTGAGACATTACTCCCATCGAGAAAAGTGCTCGTGGTGCGTGTTGTATTCAATACCGATGCAATTTCTGTGTTTCATCAACACTCTGAACGTCCACAGATTACAGAATGCTTCCAATTGTGTTTCGAAAACTACTACTGGTCTCCCAGGAATCGATAAAAGCGTAGACAGTTTGAGACATTACTCCCATGGAGAAAAGTGCTCGTGGTGCGTGTTGTATTCAATACCGATGCAATTTCTGTGTTTCATCAACACTCTGAACGTCCACAGATTACAGAATGCCTCCAAATGTATTTCGAAAACTACTATTGGTCTCCCAGGAATCGATAAAAGCGTAGACAGTTTGAGACATTACTCCCATGGAGAAAAGTGCTCGTGGTGCGTGTTGTATTCAATACCGATGCAATTTCTGTGTTTCATCAACACTCTGAACGTCCACAGATTACAGAATGCCTCCAAATGTATTTCGAAAACTACTACTGGTCTCCCAGGAATCGATAAAAGCGTAGACAGTTTGAGACATTACTCCCATGGAGAAAAGTGCTCGTGGTGCGTGTTGTATTCAATACCGATGCAATTTCTGTGTTTCATCAACACTCTGAACGTCCACAGATTACAGAATGCTTCCAATTGTGTTTCGAAAACTACTACTGGTCTCCCAGGAATCGATAAAAGCGTAGACAGTTTGAGACATTACTCCCATGGAGAAAAGTGCTCGTGGTGCGTGTTGTATTCAATACCGATGCAATTTCTGTGTTTCATCAACACTCTGAACGTCCACAGATTACAGAATGCCTCCAAATGTATTTCGAAAACTACTACTGGTCTCCCAGGAATCGATAAAAGCGTAGACAGTTTGAGACATTACTCCCATGGAGAAAAGTGCTCGTGGTGCGTGTTGTATTCAATACCGATGCAATTTCTGTGTTTCATCAACACTCTGAACGTCCACAGATTACAGAATGCCTCCAAATGTATTTCGAAAACTACTACTGGTCTCCCAGGAATCGATAAAAGCGTAGACAGTTTGAGACATTACTCCCATGGAGAAAAGTGCTCGTGGTGCGTGTTGTATTCAATACCGATGCAATTTCTGTGTTTCATCAACACTCTGAACGTCCACAGATTACAGAATGCTTCCAATTGTGTTTCGAAAACTACTACTGGTCTCCCAGGAATCGATAAAAGCGTAGACAGTTTGAGACATTACTCCCATGGAGAAAAGTGCTCGTGGTGCGTGTTGTATTCAATACCGATGCAATTTCTGTGTTTCATCAACACTCTGAACGTCCACAGATTACAGAATGCCTCCAAATGTATTTCGAAAACTACTATTGGTCTCCCAGGAATCGATAAAAGCGTAGACAGTTTGAGACATTACTCCCATGGAGAAAAGTGCTCGTGGTGCGTGTTGTATTCAATACCGATGCAATTTCTGTGTTTCATCAACACTCTGAACGTCCACAGATTACAGAATGCCTCCAAATGTATTTCGAAAACTACTACTGGTCTCCCAGGAATCGATAAAAGCGTAGACAGTTTGAGACATTACTCCCATGGAGAAAAGTGTTCGTGGTGCGTGTTGTATTCAATACCGATGCAATTTCTGTGTTTCATCAACACTCTGAACGTCCACAGATTACAGAATGCTTCCAATTGTGTTTCGAAAACTACTACTGGTCTCCCAGGAATCGATAAAAGCGTAGACAGTTTGAGACATTACTCCCATGGAGAAAAGTGCTCGTGGTGCGTGTTGTATTCAATACCGATGCAATTTCTGTGTTTCATCAACACTCTGAACGTCCACAGATTACAGAATGCCTCCAAATGTATTTCGAAAACTACTACTGGTCTCCCAGGAATCGATAAAAGCGTAGACAGTTTGAGACATTACTCCCATGGAGAAAAGTGCTCGTGGTGCGTGTTGTATTCAATACCGATGCAATTTCTGTGTTTCATCAACACTCTGAACGTCCACAGATTACAGAATGCCTCCAAATGTATTTCGAAAACTACTACTGGTCTCCCAGGAATCGATAAAAGCGTAGACAGTTTGAGACATTACTCCCATGGAGAAAAGTGCTCGTGGTGCGTGTTGTATTCAATACCGATGCAATTTCTGTGTTTCATCAACACTCTGAACGTCCACAGATTACAGAATGCCTTCAAATGTATTTCGAAAACTACTACTGGTCTCCCAGGAATCGATAAAAGCGTAGACAGTTTGAGACATTACTCCCATGGAGAAAAGTGCTCGTGGTGCGTGTTGTATTCAATACCGATGCAATTTCTGTGTTTCATCAACACTCTGAACGTCCACAGATTACAGAATGCTTCCAATTGTGTTTCGAAAACTACTACTGGTCTCCCAGGAATCGATAAAAGCGTAGACAGTTTGAGACATTACTCCCATGGAGAAAAGTGCTCGTGGTGCGTGTTGTATTCAATACCGATGCAATTTCTGTGTTTCATCAACACTCTGAACGTCCACAGATTACAGAATGCCTCCAAATGTATTTCGAAAACTACTACTGGTCTCCCAGGAATCGATAAAAGCGTAGACAGTTTGAGACATTACTCCCATGGAGAAAAGTGCTCGTGGTGCGTGTTGTATTCCATACCGATGCAATTTCTGTGTTTCATCAACACTCTGAACGTCCACAGATTACAGAATGCTTCCAATTGTGTTTCGAAAACTACTACTGGTCTCCCAGGAATCGATAAAAGCGTAGACCGTTTGTGACATTATTCCCATGGAGAAAAGTGCTCGTGGTGCGTGTTGTATTCAATACCGATGCAATTTCTGTGTTTCATCAACACTCTGAACGTCCACAGATTACAGAATGCTTCCAATTGTGTTTCGAAAACTACTACTGGTCTCCCAGGAATCGATAAAAGCGTAGACAGTTTGAGACATTACTCCCATGGAGAAAAGTGCTCGTGGTGCGTGTTGTATTCAATACCGATGCAATTTCTGTGTTTCATCAACACTCTGAACGTCCACAGATTACAGAATGCTTCCAATTGTGTTTCGAAAACTACTACAAGTCTCCCAGGAATCGATAAAAGCGTAGACAGTTTGAGACATTACTCCCATGGAGAAAAGTGCTCGTGGTGCGTGTTGTATTCAATACCGATGCAATTTCTGTGTTTCATCAACACTCTGAACGTCCACAGATTACAGAATGCTTCCAATTGTGTTTCGAAAACTACTACTGGTCTCCCAGGAATCGATAAAACGTAGACAGTTTGAGACATTACTCCCATGGAGAAAAGTGCTCGTGGTGCGTGTTGTATTCAATACCGATGCAATTTCTGTGTTTCATCAACACTCTGAACGTCCACAGATTACAGAATGCTTCCAATTGTGTTTCGAAAACTACTACTGGTCTCCCAGGAATCGATAAAAGCGTAGACAGTTTGAGACATTACTCCCATGGAGAAAAGTGCTCGTGGTGCGTGTTGTATTCAATACCGATGCAATTTCTGTGTTTCATCAACACTCTGAACGTCCACAGATTACAGAATGCCTCCAAATGTATTTCGAAAACTACTACTGGTCTCCCAGGAATCGATAAAAGCGTAGACAGTTTGAGACATTACTCCCATGGAGAAAAGGGCTCGTGGTGCGTGTTGTATTCAATACCGATGCAATTTCTGTGTTTCATCAACACTCTGAACGTCCACAGATTACAGAATGCCTCCAAATGTATTTCGAAAACTACTACTGGTCTCCCAGGAATCGATAAAAGCGTAGACAGTTTGAGACATTACTCACATGGAGAAAAGTGCTCGTGGTGCGTGTTGTATTCAATACCGATGCAATTTCTGTGTTTCATCAACACTCTGAACGTCCACAGATTACAGAATGCTTCCAATTGTGTTTCGAAAACTACTACTGGTCTCCCAGGAATCGATAAAAGCGTAGACAGTTTGAGACATTACTCCCATGGAGAAAAGTGCTCGTGGTGCGTGTTGTATTCAATACCGATGCAATTTCTGTGTTTCATCAACAATCTGAACGTCCACAGATTACAGAATGCCTCCAAATGTATTTCGAAAACTACTACTGGTCTCCCAGGAATCGATAAAAGCGTAGACAGTTTGAGACATTACTCCCATGGAGAAAAGTGCTCGTGGTGCGTGTTGTATTCAATACCGATGCAATTTCTGTGTTTCATCAACACTCTGAACGTCCACAGATTACAGAATGCTTGCAATTGTGTTTCGAAAACTACTACTGGTCTCCCAGGAATCGATAAAAGCGTAGACAGTTTGAGACATTACTCCCATGGAGAAAAGTGCTCGTGGTGCGTGTTGTATTCAATACCGATGCAATTTCTGTGTTTCATCAACACTCTGAACGTCCACAGATTACAGAATGCCTCCAAATGTATTTCGAAAACTACTACTGGTCTCCCAGGAATCGATAAAAGCGTAGACAGTTTGAGACATTACTCCCATGGAGAAAAGTGCTCGTGGTGCGTGTTGTATTCCATACCGATGCAATTTCTGTGTTTCATCAACACTCTGAACGTCCACAGATTACAGAATGCTTCCAATTGTGTTTCGAAAACTACTACTGGTCTCCCAGGAATCGATAAAAGCGTAGACCGTTTGAGACATTACTCCCATGGAGAAAAGTGCTCGTGGTGCGTGTTGTATTCAATACCGATGCAATTTCTGTGTTTCATCAACACTCTGAACGTCCACAGATTACAGAATGCTTCCAATTGTGTTTCGAAAACTACTACTGGTCTCCCAGGAATCGATAAAAGCGTAGACAGTTTGAGACATTACTCCCATGGAGAAAAGTGCTCGTGGTGCGTGTTGTATTCAATACCGATGCAATTTCTGTGTTTCATCAACACTCTGAACGTCCACAGTTTACAGAATGCTTCCAATTGTGTTTCG
This sequence comes from Schistocerca gregaria, assembly GCF_023897955.1. Classification (NCBI taxonomy): domain Eukaryota; kingdom Metazoa; phylum Arthropoda; class Insecta; order Orthoptera; family Acrididae; genus Schistocerca; species Schistocerca gregaria. The sequence goes on along the minus strand of NC_064930.1, from coordinate 7,526,474 downwards.
AAAACTACTACTGGTCTCCCAGGAATCGATAAAAGCGTAGACAGTTTGAGACATTACTCCCATGGAGAAAAGTGCTCGTGGTGCGTGTTGTATTCAATACCGATGCAATTTCTGTGTTTCATCAACACTCTGAACGTCCACAGATTACAGAATGCTTCCAATTGTGTTTCGAAAACTTCTACTGGTCTCCCAGGAATCGATAAAAGCGTAGACAGTTTGAGACATTACTCCCATGGAGAAAAGTGCTCGTGGTGCGTGTTGTATTCAATACCGATGCAATTTCTGTGTTTCATCAACACTCTGAACGTCCACAGATTACAGAATGCTTCCAATTGTGTTTCGAAAACTTCTACTGGTCTCCCAGGAATCGATAAAAGCGTAGACAGTTTGAGACATTACTCCCATGGAGAAAAGTGCTCGTGGTGCGTGTTGTATTCAATACCGATGCAATTTCTGTGTTTCATCAACACTCTGAACGTCCACAGATTACAGAATGCTTCCAATTGTGTTTCGAAAACTTCTACTGGTCTCCCAGGAATCGATAAAAGCGTAGACAGTTTGAGACATTACTCCCATGGAGAAAAGTGCTCGTGGTGCGTGTTGTATTCAATACCGATGCAATTTCTGTGTTTCATCAACACTCTGAACGTCCACAGATTACAGAATGCTTCCAATTGTGTTTCGAAAACTTCTACTGGTCTCCCAGGAATCGATAAAAGCGTAGACAGTTTGAGACATTACTCCCATGGAGAAAAGTGCTCGTGGTGCGTGTTGTATTCAATACCGATGCAATTTCTGTGTTTCATCAACACTCTGAACGTCCACAGATTACAGAATGCTTCCAATTGTGTTTCGAAAACTACTACTGGTCTCCCAGGAATCGATAAAAGCGTAGACAGTTTGAGACATTACTCCCATGGAGAAAAGTGCTCGTGGTGCGTGTTGTATTCAATACCGATGCAATTTCTGTGTTTCATCAACACTCTGAACGTCCACAGATTACAGAATGCTTCCAATTGTGTTTCGAAAACTACTACTGGTCTCCCAGGAATCGATAAAAGCGTAGACAGTTTGAGACATTACTCCCATGGAGAAAAGTGCTCGTGGTGCGTGTTGTATTCAATACCGATGCAATTTCTGTGTTTCATCAACACTCTGAACGTCCACAGATTACAGAATGCTTCCAATTGTGTTTCGAAAACTACTACTGGTCTCCCAGGAATCGATAAAAGCGTAGACAGTTTGAGACATTACTCCCATGGAGAAAAGTGCTCGTGGTGCGTGTTGTATTCAATACCGATGCAATTTCTGTGTTTCATCAACACTCTGAACGTCCACAGATTACAGAATGCTTCCAATTGTGTTTCGAAAACTACTACTGGTCTCCCAGGAATCGATAAAAGCGTAGACAGTTTGAGACATTACTCCCATGGAGAAAAGTGCTCGTGGTGAGTGTTGTATTCAATACCGATGCAATTTCTGTGTTTCATCAACACTCTGAACGTCCACAGTTTACAGAATGCTTCCAAATGTGTTTCGAAAACTACTACTGGTCTCCCAGGAATCGATAAAAGCGTAGACAGTTTGAGACATTACTCCCATGGAGAAAAGTGCTCGTGGTGCGTGTTGTATTCAATACCGATGCAATTTCTGTGTTTCATCAACACTCTGAACGTCCACAGATTACAGAATGCTTCCAATTGTGTTTCGAAAAGTACTACTGGTCTCCCAGGAATCGATAAAAGCGTAGACAGTTTGAGACATTACTCCCATGGAGAAAAGTGCTCGTGGTGCGTGTTGTATTCAATACCGATGCAATTTCTGTGTTTCATCAACACTCTGAACGTCCACAGTTTACAGAATGCTTCCAAATGTGTTTCGAAAACTACTACTGGTCTCCCAGGAATCGATAAAAGCGTAGACAGTTTGAGACATTACTCCCATGGAGAAAAGTGCTCGTGGTGCGTGTTGTATTCAATACCGATGCAATTTCTGTGTTTCATCAACACTCTGAACGTCCACAGATTACAGAATGCTTCCAATTGTGTTTCGAAAACTACTACTGGTCTCCCAGGAATCGATAAAAGCGTAGACAGTTTCAGACATTACTCCCATGGAGAAAAGTGCTCGTGGTGCGTGTTGTATTCAATACCGATGCAATTTCTGTGTTTCATCAACACTCTGAACGTCCACAGATTACAGAATGCTTCCAATTGTGTTTCGAAAACTACTACTGGTCTCCCAGGAATCGATAAAAGCGTAGACAGTTTGAGACATTACTCCCATGGAGAAAAGTGCTCGTGGTGCGTGTTGTATTCAATACCGATGCAATTTCTGTGTTTCATCAACACTCTGAACGTCCACAGATTACAGAATGCCTCCAAATGTATTTCGAAAACTACTACTGGTCTCCCAGGAATCGATAAAAGCGTAGACAGTTTGAGACATTACTCCCATGGAGAAAAGTGCTCGTGGTGCGTGTTGTATTCAATACCGATGCAATTTCTGTGTTTCATCAACACTCTGAACGTCCACAGATTACAGAATGCTTGCAATTGTGTTTCGAAAACTACTACTGGTCTCCCAGGAATCGATAAAAGCGTAGACAGTTTGAGACATTACTCCCATGGAGAAAAGTGCTCGTGGTGCGTGTTGTATTCAATACCGATGCAATTTCTGTGTTTCATCAACACTCTGAACGTCCACAGATTACAGAATGCCTCCAAATGTATTTCGAAAACTACTACTGGTCTCCCAGGAATCGATAAAAGCGTAGACAGTTTGAGACATTACTCCCATGGAGAAAAGTGCTCGTGGTGCGTGTTGTATTCCATACCGATGCAATTTCTGTGTTTCATCAACACTCTGAACGTCCACAGATTACAGAATGCTTCCAATTGTGTTTCGAAAACTACTACTGGTCTCCCAGGAATCGATAAAAGCGTAGACCGTTTGAGACATTACTCCCATGGAGAAAAGTGCTCGTGGTGCGTGTTGTATTCAATACCGATGCAATTTCTGTGTTTCATCAACACTCTGAACGTCCACAGATTACAGAATGCTTCCAATTGTGTTTCGAAAACTACTACTGGTCTCCCAGGAATCGATAAAAGCGTAGACAGTTTGAGACATTACTCCCATGGAGAAAAGTGCTCGTGGTGCGTGTTGTATTCAATACCGATGCAATTTCTGTGTTTCATCAACACTCTGAACGTCCACAGTTTACAGAATGCTTCCAATTGTGTTTCGAAAACTACTACTGGTCTCCCAGGAATCGATAAAAGCGTAGACAGTTTGAGACATTACTCCCATGGAGAAAAGTGCTCGTGGTGCGTGTTGTATTCAATACCGATGCAATTTCTGTGTTTCATCAACACTCTGAACGTCCACAGATTACAGTATGCTTCCAATTGTGTTTCGAAAACTTCTACTGGTCTCCCAGGAATCGATAAAAGCGTAGACAGTTTGAGACATTACTCCCATGGAGAAAAGTGCTCGTGGTGCGTGTTGTATTCAATACCGATGCAATTTCTGTGTTTCATCAACACTCTGAACGTCCACAGATTACAGAATGCTTCCAATTGTGTTTCGAAAACTACTACTGGTCTCCCAGGAATCGATAAAAGCGTAGACAGTTTGAGACATTACTCCCATGGAGAAAAGTGCTCGTGGTGCGTGTTGTATTCAATACCGATGCAATTTCTGTGTTTCATCAACACTCTGAACGTCCACAGATTACAGAATGCTTCCAATTGTGTTTCGAAAACTACTACTGGTCTCCCAGGAATCGATAAAAGCGTAGACAGTTTGAGACATTACTCCCATGGAGAAAAGTGCTCGTGGTGCGTGTTGTATTCAATACCGATGCAATTTCTGTGTTTCATCAACACTCTGAACGTCCACAGATTACAGAATGCTTCCAATTGTGTTTCGAAAACTACTACTGGTCTCCCAGGAATCGATAAAAGCGTAGACAGTTTGAGACATTACTCCCATGGAGAAAAGTGCTCGTGGTGCGTGTTGTATTCAATACCGATGCAATTTCTGTGTTTCATCAACACTCTGAACGTCCACAGATTACAGAATGCTTCCAATTGTGTTTCGAAAACTACTACTGGTCTCCCAGGAATCGATAAAAGCGTAGACAGTTTGAGACATTACTCCCATGGAGAAAAGTGCTCGTGGTGAGTGTTGTATTCAATACCGATGCAATTTCTGTGTTTCATCAACACTCTGAACGTCCACAGTTTACAGAATGCTTCCAAATGTGTTTCGAAAACTACTACTGGTCTCCCAGGAATCGATAAAAGCGTAGACAGTTTGAGACATTACTCCCATGGAGAAAAGTGCTCGTGGTGCGTGTTGTATTCAATACCGATGCAATTTCTGTGTTTCATCAACACTCTGAACGTCCACAGATTACAGAATGCTTCCAATTGTGTTTCGAAAACTACTACTGGTCTCCCAGGAATCGATAAAAGCGTAGACAGTTTGAGACATTACTCCCATGGAGAAAAGTGCTCGTGGTGCGTGTTGTATTCAATACCGATGCAATTTCTGTGTTTCATCAACACTCTGAACGTCCACAGTTTACAGAATGCTTCCAAATGTGTTTCGAAAACTACTACTGGTCTCCCAGGAATCGATAAAAGCGTAGACAGTTTGAGACATTACTCCCATGGAGAAAAGTGCTCGTGGTGCGTGTTGTATTCAATACCGATGCAATTTCTGTGTTTCATCAACACTCTGAACGTCCACAGATTACAGAATGCTTCCAATTGTGTTTCGAAAACTACTACTGGTCTCCCAGGAATCGATAAAAGCGTAGACAGTTTCAGACATTACTCCCATGGAGAAAAGTGCTCGTGGTGCGTGTTGTATTCAATACCGATGCAATTTCTGTGTTTCATCAACACTCTGAACGTCCACAGATTACAGAATGCTTCCAATTGTGTTTCGAAAACTACTACTGGTCTCCCAGGAATCGATAAAAGCGTAGACAGTTTGAGACATTACTCCCATGGAGAAAAGTGCTCGTGGTGCGTGTTGTATTCAATACCGATGCAATTTCTGTGTTTCATCAACACTCTGAACGTCCACAGATTACAGAATGCTTCCAATTGTGTTTCGAAAACTACTACTGGTCTCCCAGGAATCGATAAAAGCGTAGACAGTTTGAGACATTACTCCCATGGAGAAAAGTGCTCGTGGTGCGTGTTGTATTCAATACCGATGCAATTTCTGTGTTTCATCAACACTCTGAACGTCCACAGATTACAGAATGCTTCCAATTGTGTTTCGAAAACTACTACTGGTCTCCCAGGAATCGATAAAAGCGTAGACAGTTTGAGACATTACTCCCATGGAGAAAAGTGCTCGTGGTGCGTGTTGTATTCAATACCGATGCAATTTCTGTGTTTCATCAACACTCTGAACGTCCACAGATTACAGAATGCCTCCAAATGTATTTCGAAAACTACTACTGGTCTCCTAGGAATCGATAAAAGCGTAGACAGTTTGAGACATTACTCCCATGGAGAAAAGTGCTCGTGGTGCGTGTTGTATTCCATACCGATGCAATTTCTGTGTTTCATCAACACTCTGAACGTCCACAGATTACAGAATGCTTCCAATTGTGTTTCGAAAACTACTACTGGTCTCCCAGGAATCGATAAAAGCGTAGACCGTTTGAGACATTACTCCCATGGAGAAAAGTGCTCGTGGTGCGTGTTGTATTCAATACCGATGCAATTTCTGTGTTTCATCAACACTCTGAACGTCCACAGATTACAGAATGCTTCCAATTGTGTTTCGAAAACTACTACTGGTCTCCCAGGAATCGATAAAAGCGTAGACAGTTTGAGACATTACTCCCATGGAGAAAAGTGCTCGTGGTGCGTGTTGTATTCAATACCGATGCAATTTCTGTGTTTCATCAACACTCTGAACGTCCACAGTTTACAGAATGCTTCCAATTGTGTTTCGAAAACTACTACTGGTCTCCCAGGAATCGATAAAAGCGTAGACAGTTTGAGACATTACTCCCATGGAGAAAAGTGCTCGTGTTGCGTGTTGTATTCAATACCGATGCAATTTCTGTGTTTCATCAACACTCTGAACGTCCACAGATTACAGAATGCTTCCAATTGTGTTTCGAAAACTACTACTGGTCTCCCAGGAATCGATAAAAGCGTAGACAGTTTGAGACATTACTCCCATGGAGAAAAGTGCTCGTGGTGCGTGTTGTATTCAATACCGATGCAATTTCTGTGTTTCATCAACACTCTGAACGTCCACAGATTACAGAATGCTTCCAATTGTGTTTCGAAAACTACTACTGGTCTCCCAGGAATCGATAAAAGCGTAGACAGTTTGAGACATTACTCCCATGGAGAAAAGTGCTCGTGGTGCGTGTTGTATTCAATACCGATGCAATTTCTGTGTTTCATCAACACTCTGAACGTCCACAGATTACAGAATGCTTCCAATTGTGTTTCGAAAACTACTACTGGTCTCCCAGGAATCGATAAAAGCGTAGACAGTTTGAGACATTACTCCCATGGAGAAAAGTGCTCGTGGTGCGTGTTGTATTCAATACCGATGCAATTTCTGTGTTTCATCAACACTCTGAACGTTTACAGATTACAGAATGCTTCCATTGGGTTTCGAAAACTACTACTGGTCTCCCAGGAATCGATAAAAGCATAGACAGTTTGAGACATTACTCCCATGGAGAAAAGTGCTCGTGGTGCGTGTTGTATTCAATACCGATGCAATTTCTGTGTTTCATCAACACTCTGAACGTCCACAGATTACAGAATGCTTCCAATTGTGTTTCTAAAACTACTACTGGTCTCCCAGGAATCGATAAAAGCGTAGACAGTTTGAGACATTACTCCCATGGAGAAAAGTGCTCGTGGTGCGTGTTGTATTCAATACCGATGCAATTTCTGTGTTTCATCAACACTCTGAACGTCCACAGATTACAGAATGCTTCCAATTGTGTTTCGAAAACTACTACTGGTCTCCCAGGAATCGATAAAAGCGTAGACAGTTTGAGACATTACTCCCATGGAGAAAAGTGCTCGTGGTGCGTGTTGTATTCAATACCGATGCAATTTCTGTGTTTCATCAACACTCTGAACGTCCACAGATTACAGAATGCTTCCAATTGTGTTTCGAAAACTACTACTGGTCTCCCAGGAATCGATAAAAGCGTAGACAGTTTGAGACATTACTCCCATGGAGAAAAGTGCTCGTGGTGCGTGTTGTATTCAATACCGATGCAATTTCTGTGTTTCATCAACACTCTGAACGTCCACAGATTACAGAATGCTTCCAATTGTGTTTCGAAAACTACTACTGGTCTCCCAGGAATCGATAAAAGCGTAGACAGTTTGAGACATTACTCCCATGGAGAAAAGTGCTCGTGGTGCGTGTTGTATTCAATACCGATGCAATTTCTGTGTTTCATCAACACTCTGAACGTCCACAGATTACAGAATGCCTCCAAATGTATTTCGAAAACTACTACTGGTCTCCCAGGAATCGATAAAAGCGTAGACAGTTTGAGACATTACTCCCATGGAGAAAAGTGCTCGTGGTGCGTGTTGTATTCAATACCGATGCAATTTCTGTGTTTCATCAACACTCTGAACGTCCACAGATTACAGAATGCTTCCAATTGTGTTTCGAAAACTACTACTGGTCTCCCAGGAATCGATAAAAGCGTAGACAGTTTGAGACATTACTCCCATGGAGAAAAGTGCTCGTGGTGCGTGTTGTATTCAATACCGATGCAATTTCTGTGTTTCATCAACACTCTGAACGTCCACAGTTTACAGAATGCTTCCAATTGTGTTTCGAAAACTACTACTGGTCTCCCAGGAATCGATAAAAGCGTAGACAGTTTGAGACATTACTCCCATGGAGAAAAGTGCTCGTGGTGCGTGTTGTATTCAATACCGATGCAATTTCTGTGTTTCATCAACACTCTGAACGTCCACAGATTACATTATGCTTCCAATTGTGTTTCGAAAACTACTACTGGTCTCCCAGGAATCGATAAAAGCGTAGACAGTTTGAGACATTACTCCCATGGAGAAAAGTGCTCATGGTGCGTGTTGTATTCAATACCGATGCAATTTCTGTGTTTCATCAACACTCTGAACGTCCACAGATTACAGAATGCTTCCAATTGTGTTTCGAAAACTACTACTGGTCTCCCAGGAATCGATAAAAGCGTAGACAGTTTGAGACATTACTCCCATGGAGAAAAGTGCTCGTGGTGCGTGTTGTATTCAATACCGATGCAATTTCTGTGTTTCATCAACACTCTGAACGTCCACAGATTACAGAATGCTTCCAATTGTGTTTCGAAAACTACTACTGGTCTCCCAGGAATCGATAAAAGCGTAGACAGTTTGAGACATTACTCCCATGGAGAAAAGTGCTCGTGGTGCGTGTTGTATTCAATACCGATGCAATTTCTGTGTTTCATCAACACTCTGAACGTCCACAGATTACAGAATGCTTCCATTGGGTTTCGAAAACTACTACTGGTCTCCCAGGAATCGATAAAAGCATAGACAGTTTGAGACATTACTCCCATGGAGAAAAGTGCTCGTGGTGCGTGTTGTATTCAATACCGATGCAATTTCTGTGTTTCATCAACACTCTGAACGTCCACAGATTACAGAATGCTTCCAATTGTGTTTCTAAAACTACTACTGGTCTCCCAGGAATCGATAAAAGCGTAGACAGTTTGAGACATTACTCCCATGGAGAAAAGTGCTCGTGGTGCGTGTTGTATTCAATACCGATGCAATTTCTGTGTTTCATCAACACTCTGAACGTCCACAGTTTACAGAATGCTTCCAAATGTGTTTCGAAAACTACTACTGGTCTCCCAGGAATCGATAAAAGCGTAGACAGTTTGAGACATTACTCCCATGGAGAAAAGTGCTCGTGGTGCGTGTTGTATTCAATACCGATGCAATTTCTGTGTTTCATCAACACTCTGAACGTCCACAGATTACAGAATTCTTCCAATTGTGTTTCGAAAACTACTACTGGTCTCCCAGGAATCGATAAAAGCGTAGACAGTTTGAGACATTACTCCCATGGAGAAAAGTGCTCGTGGTGCGTGTTGTATTCAATATCGATGCAATTTCTGTGTTTCATCAACACTCTGAACGTCCACAGTTTACAGAATGCTTCCAAATGTGTTTCGAAAACTACTACTGGTCTCCCAGGAATCGATAAAAGCGTAGACAGTTTGAGACATTACTCCCATGGAGAAAAGTGCTCGTGGTGCGTGTTGTATTCAATACCGATGCAATTTCTGTGTTTCATCAACACTCTGAACGTCCACAGATTACAGAATGCTTCCAATTGTGTTTCGAAAACTACTACTGGTCTCCCAGGAATCGATAAAAGCGTAGACAGTTTGAGACATTACTCCCATGGAGAAAAGTGCTCGTGGTGCGTGTTGTATTCAATACCGATGCAATTTCTGTGTTTCATCAACACTCTGAACGTCCACAGATTACAGAATGCTTCCAATTGTGTTTCGAAAACTACTACTGGTCTCCCAGGAATCGATAAAAGCGTAGACAGTTTGAGACATTACTCCCATGGAGAAAAGTGCTCGTGGTGCGTGTTGTATTCAATACCGATGCAATTTCTGTGTTTCATCAACACTCTGAACGTCCACAGATTACAGAATGCTTCCAATTGTGTTTCGAAAACTACTACTGGTCTCCCAGGAATCGATAAAAGCGTAGACAGTTTGAGACATTACTCCCATGGAGAAAAGTGCTCGTGGTGCGTGTTGTATTCAATACCGATGCAATTTCTGTGTTTCATCAACACTCTGAACGTCCACAGATTACAGAATGCTTCCAATTGTGTTTCGAAAACTACTACTGGTCTCCCAGGAATCGATAAAAGCGTAGACAGTTTGAGACATTACTCCCATGGAGAAAAGTGCTCGTGGTGCGTGTTGTATTCAATACCGATGCAATTTCTGTGTTTCATCAACACTCTGAACGTCCACAGATTACAGAATGCTTCCAATTGTGTTCGAAAACTACTACTGGTCTCCCAGGAATCGATAAAAGCGTAGACAGTTTGAGACATTACTCCCATGGAGAAAAGTGCTCGTGGTGCGTGTTGTATTCAATACCGATGCAATTTCTGTGTTTCATCAACACTCTGAACGTCCACAGATTACAGAATGCTTCCAATTGTGTTTCGAAAACTACTACTGGTCTCCCAGGAACCGATAAAAGCGTAGACAGTTTGAGACATTACTCCCATGGAGAAAAGTGCTCGTGGTGCGTGTTGTATTCAATACCGATGCAATTTCTGTGTTTCATCAACACTCTGAACGTCCACAGATTACAGAATGCCTCCAAATGTATTTCGAAAACTACTACTGGTCTCCCTGGAATCGATAAAAGCGTAGACAGTTTGAGACATTACTCCCATGGAGAAAAGTGCTCGTGGTGCGTGTTGTATTCAATACCGATGCAATTTCTGTGTTTCATCAACACTCTGAACGTCCACAGATTACAGAATGCTTCCAATTGTGTTCCGAAAACTACTACTGGTCTCCCAGGAATCGATAAAACCGTAGACAGTTTGAGACATTACTCCCATGGAGAAAAGTGCTCGTGGTGCGTGTTGTATTCAATACCGTTGCAATTTCTGTGTTTCATCAACACTCTGAACGTCCACAGATTACAGAATGCCTCCAAATGTATTTCGAAAACTACTACTGGTCTCCCAGGAATCGATAAAAGCGTAGACAGTTTGAGACATTACTCCCATGGAGAAAAGTGCTCGTGGTGCGTGTTGTATTCAATACCGATGCAATTTCTGTGTTTCATCAACACTCTGAACGTCCACAGATTACAGAATGCTTCCAATTGTGTTTCGAAAACTACTACTGGTCTCCCAGGAATCGATAAAATCGTAGACAGTTTGAGACTTTACTCCCATGGAGAAAAGTGCTCGTGGTGCGTGTTGTATTCAATACCGATGCAATTTCTGTGTTTCATCAACACTCTGAACGTCCACAGATTACAGAATGCTTCCAATTGTGTTTCGAAAACTACTACTGGTCTCCCAGGAATCGATAAAAGCGTAGACAGTTTGAGACATTACTCCCATGGAGAAAAGTGCTCGTGGTGAACACGCGATCTAGTGTTACCGATGCAATTTCTGTGTTTCATCAACACTCTGAACGTCCACAGATTACAGAATGCTTCCAATTGTGTTTCGAAAACTACTACTGGTCTCCCAGGAATCGATAAAAGCGTAGACAGTTTGAGACATTACTCCCATGGAGAAAAGTGCTCGTGGTGCGTGTTGTATTCAATACCGATGCAATTTCTGTGTTTCATCAACACTCTGAACGTCCACAGGTTACAGAATGCTTCCAATTGTGTTTCGAAAACTACTACTGGTCTCCCAGGAATCGATAAAAGCGTAGACAGTTTGAGACATTACTCCCATGGAGAAAAGTGCTCGTGGTGCGTGTTGTATTCAATACCGATGCAATTTCTGTGTTTCATCAACACTCTGAACGTCCACAGATTACAGAATGCTTCCAATTGTGTTTCGAAAACTACTACTGGTCTCCCAGGAATCGATAAAAGCGTAGACAGTTTGAGACATTACTCCCATGGAGAAAAGTGCTCGTGGAGCGTGTTGTATTCAATACCGATGCAATTTCTGTGTTTCATCAACACTCTGAACGTCCACAGATTACAGAATGCTTCCAATTGTGTTTCGAAAACTGCTACTGGTCTCCCAGGAATCGATAAAAGCGTAGACAGTTTGAGACATTACTCAAATGGAGAAAAGTGCTCGTGGTGCGTGTTGTATTCAATACCGATGCAATTTCTGTGTTTCATCAACACTCTGAACGTCCACAGATTACAGAATGCTTCCAATTGTGTTTCGAAAACTGCTACTGGTCTCCCAGGAATCGATAAAAGCGTAGACAGTTTGAGACATTACTCCCATGGAGAAAAGTGCTCGTGGTGCGTGTTGTATTCAATACCGATGCAATTTCTGTGTTTCATCAACACTCTGAACGTCCACAGATTACAGAATGCTTCCAATTGTGTTTCGAAAACTTCTACTGGTCTCCCAGGAATCGATATAAGCGTAGACAGTTTGAGACATTACTCCCATGGAGAAAAGTGCTCGTGGTGCGTGTTGTATTCAATACCGATGCAATTTCTGTGTTTCATCAACACTCTGAACGTCCACAGATTACAGAATGCTTCCAATTGTGTTTCGAAAACTGCTACTGGTCTCCCAGGAATCGATAAAAGCGTAGACAGTTTGAGACATTACTCCCATGGAGAAAAGTGCTCGTGGTGCGTGTTGTATTCAATACCGATGCAATTTCTGTGTTTCATCAACACTCTGAACGTCCACAGATTACAGAATGCTTCCAATTGTGTTTCGAAAACTACTACTGGTCTCCCAGGAATCGATAAAAGCGTAGACAGTTTGAGACATTACTCCCATGGAGAAAAGTGCTCGTGGTGCGTGTTGTATTCAATACCGATGCAATTTCTGTGTTTCATCAACACTCTGAACGTCCACAGATTACAGAATGCTTCCAATTGTGTTTCGAAAACTGCTACTGGTCTCCCAGGAATCGATAAAAGCGTAGACAGATTGAGACATTACTCCCATGGAGAAAAGTGCTCGTGGTGCGTGTTGTTTTCAATACCGATGCAATTTCTGTGTTTCATCAACACTCTGAACGTCCACAGATTACAGAATGCTTCCAATTGTGTTTCGAAAACTACTACTGGTCTCCCAGGAATCGATAAAAGCGTAGACAGTTTGAGACATTACTCCCATGGAGAAAAGTGCTCGTGGTGCGTGTTGTATTCAATACCGATGCAATTTCTGTGTTTCATCAACACTCTGAACGTCCACAGATTACAGAATGCTTCCAATTGTGTTTCGAAAACTGCTACTGGTCTCCCAGGAATCGATAAAAGCGTAGACAGTTTGAGACATTACTCCCATGGAGAAAAGTGCTCGTGGTGCGTGTTGTATTCAATACCGATGCAATTTCTGTGTTTCATCAACACTCTGAACGTCCACAGATTACAGAATGCTTCCAATTGTGTTTCGAAAACTACTACTGGTCTCCCAGGAATCGATAAAAGCGTAGACAGTTTGAGACATTACTCCCATGGAGAAAAGTGCTCGTGGTGCGTGTTGTATTGAATACCGATGCAATTTCTGTGTTTCATCAACCCTCTGAACGTCCACAGATTACAGAATGCTTCCAATTGTGTTTCGAAAACTACTACTGGTCTCCCAGGAATCGATAAAAGCGTAGACAGTTTGAGACATTACTCCCATGGAGAAAAGTGCTCGTGGTGCGTGTTGTATTCAATAGCGATGCAATTTCTGTGTTTCATCAACACTCTGAACGTCCACAGATTACAGAATGCTTCCAATTGTGTTTCGAAAACTACTACTGGTCTCCCAGGAATCGATAAAAGCGTAGACAGTTTGAGACATTACTCCCATGGAGAAAAGTGCTCGTGGTGCGTGTTGTATTCAATACCGATGCAATTTCTGTGTTTCATCAACACTCTGAACGTCCACAGATTACAGAATGCTTCCAATTGTGTTTCGAAAACTACTACTGGTCTCCCAGGAATCGATAAAAGCGTAGACAGTTTGAGACATTACTCCCATGGAGAAAAGTGCTCGTGGTGCGTGTTGTATTCAATACCGATGCAATTTCTGTGTTTCATCAACACTCTGAACGTCCACAGATTACAGAATGCTTCCAATTGTGTTTCGAAAACTGCTACTGGTCTCCCAGGAATCGATAAAAGCGTAGACAGTTTGAGACATTACTCCCATGGAGAAAAGTGCTCGTGGTGCGTGTTGTATTCAATACCGATGCAATTTCTGTGTTTCGTCAACACTCTGAACGTCCACAGATTACAGAATGCTTCCAATTGTGTTTCGAAAACTACTACTGGTCTCCCAGGAATCGATAAAAGCGTAGACAGTTTGAGACATTACTCCCATGGAGAAAAGTGCTCGTGGTGCGTGTTGTATTCAATACCGATGCAATTTCTGTGTTTCATCAACACTCTGAACGTCCACAGATTACAGAATGCTTCCAATTGTGTTTCGAAAACTACTACTGGTCTCCCAGGAATCGATAAAAGCGTAGACAGTTTGAGACATTACTCCCATGGAGAAAAGTGCTCGTGGTGCGTGTTGTATTCAATACCGATGCAATTTCTGTGTTTCATCAACACTCTGAACGTCCACAGATTACAGAATGCTTCCAATTGTGTTTCGAAAACTGCTACTGGTCTCCCAGGAATCGATAAAAGCGTAGACAGTTTGAGACATTACTCCCATGGAGAAAAGTGCTCGTGGTGCGTGTTGTATTCAATACCGATGCAATTTCTGTGTTTCATGAACACTCTGAACGTCCACAGGTTACAGAATGCTTCCAATTGTGTTTCGAAAACTACTACTGGTCTCCCAGGAATCGATAAAAGCGTAGACAGTTTGAGACATTACTCCCATGGAGAAAAGTGCTCGTGGTGCGTGTTGTATTCAATACCGATGCAATTTCTGTGTTTCGTCAACACTCTGAACGTCCACAGATTACAGAATGCTTCCAATTGTGTTTCGAAAACTGCTACTGGTCTCCCAGGAATCGATAAAAGCGTAGACAGTTTGAGACATTACTCCCATGGAGAAAAGTGCTCGTGGTGCGTGTTGTATTCAATACCGATGCAATTTCTGTGTTTCATCAACACTCTGAACGTCCACAGATTACAGAATGATTCCAATTGTGTTTCGAAAACTACTACTGGTCTCCCAGGAATCGATAAAAGCGTAGACAGTTTGAGACATTACTCCCATGGAGAAAAGTGCTCGTGGTGCGTGTTGTATTCAATACCGATGCAATTTCTGTGTTTCATCAACACTCTGAACGTCCACAGATTACAGAATGCTTCCAATTGTGTTTCGAAAACTACTACTGGTCTCCCAGGAATCGATAAAAGCGTAGACAGTTTGAGACATTACTCCCATGGAGAAAAGTGCTCGTGGTGCGTGTTGTATTCAATACCGATGCAATTTCTGTGTTTCATCAACACTCTGAACGTCCACAGGTTACAGAATGCTTCCAATTGTGTTTCGAAAACTACTACTGGTCTCCCAGGAATCGATAAAAGCGTAGACAGTTTGAGACATTACTCCCATGGAGAAAAGTGCTCGTGGTGCGTGTTGTATTCAATACCGATGCAATTTCTGTGTTTCATCAACACTCTGAACGTCCACAGATTACAGAATGCTTCCAATTGTGTTTCGAAAACTGCTACTGGTCTCCCAGGAATCGATAAAAGCGTAGACAGTTTGAGACATTACTCCCATGGAGAAAAGTGCTCGTGGTGCGTGTTGTATTCAATACCGATGCAATTTCTGTGTTTCATCAACCCTCTGAACGTCCACAGATTACAGAATGCTTCCAATTGTGTTTCGAAAACTGCTACTGGTCTCCCAGGAATCGATAAAAGCGTAGACAGTTTGAGACATTACTCCCATGGAGAAAAGTGCTCGTGGTGCGTGTTGTATTCAATACCGATGCAATTTCTGTGTTTCATCAACACTCTGAACGTCCACAGATTACAGAATGATTCCAATTGTGTTTCGAAAACTACTACTGGTCTCCCAGGAATCGATAAAAGCGTAGACAGTTTGAGACATTACTCCCATGGAGAAAAGTGCTCGTGGTGCGTGTTGTATTCAATACCGATGCAATTTCTGTGTTTCATCAACACTCTGAACGTCCACAGATTACAGAATGCTTCCAATTGTGTTTCGAAAACTACTACTGGTCTCCCAGGAATCGATAAAAGCGCAGACAGTTTGAGACATTACTCCCATGGAGAAAAGTGCTCGTGGTGCGTGTTGTATTCAATACCGATGCAATTTCTGTGTTTCATCAACACTCTGAACGTCCACAGGTTACAGAATGCTTCCAATTGTGTTTCGAAAACTACTACTGGTCTCCCAGGAATCGATAAAAGCGTAGACAGTTTGAGACATTACTCCAATGGAGAAAAGTGCTCGTGGTGCGTGTTGTATTCAATACCGATGCAATTTCTGTGTTTCATCAACACTCTGAACGTCCACAGATTACAGAATGCTTCCAATTGTGTTTCGAAAACTGCTACTGGTCTCCCAGGAATCGATAAAAGCGTAGACAGTTTGAGACATTACTCCCATGGAGAAAAGTGCTCGTGGTGCGTGTTGTATTCAATACCGATGCAATTTCTGTGTTTCATCAACCCTCTGAACGTCCACAGATTACAGAATGCTTCCAATTGTGTTTCGAAAACTGCTACTGGTCTCCCAGGAATCGATAAAAGCGTAGACAGTTTGAGACATTACTCCCATGGAGAAAAGTGCTCGTGGTGCGTGTTGTATTGAATACCGATGCAATTTCTGTGTTTCATCAACCCTCTGAACGTCCACAGATTACAGAATGCTTCCAATTGTGTTTCGAAAACTACTACTGGTCTCCCAGGAATCGATAAAAGCGTAGACAGTTTGAGACATTACTCCCATGGAGAAAAGTGCTCGTGGTAACACGCGATCTAGTGTCCGATGCAATTTCTGTGTTTCATCAACACTCTGAACGTCCACAGATTACAGAATGCTTCCAATTGTGTTTCGAAAACTACTACTGGTCTCCCAGGAATCGATAAAAGCGTAGACAGTTTGAGACATTACTCCCATGGAGAAAAGTGCTCGTGGTGCGTGTTGTATTCAATACCGATGCAATTTCTGTGTTTCATCAACACTCTGAACGTCCACAGATTACAGAATGCTTCCAATTGTGTTTCGAAAACTACTACTGGTCTCCCAGGAATCGATAAAAGCGTAGTCAGTTTGAGACATTACTCCCATGGAGAAAAGTGCTCGTGGTGCGTGTTGTATTCAATACCGATGCAATTTCTGTGTTTCATCAACACTCTGAACGTCCACAGATTACAGAATGCTTCCAATTGTGTTTCGAAAACTGCTACTGGTCTCCCAGGAATCGATAAAAGCGTAGACAGTTTGAGACATTACTCCCATGGAGAAAAGTGCTCGTGGTGCGTGTTGTATTCAATACCGATGCAATTTCTGTGTTTCATCAACACTCTGAACGTCCACAGATTACAGAATGCTTCCAATTGTGTTTCGAAAACTACTACTGGTCTCCCAGGAATCGATAAAAGCGTAGACAGTTTGAGACATTACTCCCATGGAGAAAAGTGCTCGTGGTGCGTGTTGTATTCAATACCGATGCAATTTCTGTGTTTCATCAACACTCTGAACGTCCACAGGTTACAGAATGCTTCCAATTGTGTTTCGAAAACTACTACTGGTCTCCCAGGAATCGATAAAAGCGTAGACAGTTTGAGACATTACTCCCATGGAGAAAAGTGCTCGTGGTGCGTGTTGTATTCAATACCGATGCAATTTCTGTGTTTCGTCAACACTCTGAACGTCCACAGATTACAGAATGCTTCCAATTGTGTTTCGAAAACTACTACTGGTCTCCCAGGAATCGATAAAAGCGTAGACAGTTTGAGACATTACTCCCATGGAGAAAAGTGCTCGTGGTGCGTGTTGTATTCAATACCGATGCAATTTCTGTGTTTCATCAACACTCTGAACGTCCACAGATTACAGAATGCTACCAATTGTGTTTCGAAAACTACTACTGGTCTCCCAGGAATCGATAAAAGCGTAGACAGTTTGAGACATTACTCCCATGGAGAAAAGTGCTCGTGGTGCGTGTTGTATTCAATACCGATGCAATTTCTGTGTTTCATCAACACTCTGAACGTCCACAGATTACAGAATGCTTCCAATTGTGTTTCGAAAACTGCTACTGGTCTCCCAGGAATCGATAAAAGCGTAGACAGTTTGAGACATTACTCCCATGGAGAAAAGTGCTCGTGGTGCGTGTTGTATTCAATACCGATGCAATTTCTGTGTTTCATCAACACTCTGAACGTCCACAGGTTACAGAATGCTTCCAATTGTGTTTCGAAAACTACTACTGGTCTCCCAGGAATCGATAAAAGCGTAGACAGTTTGAGACATTACTCCCATGGAGAAAAGTGCTCGTGGTGCGTGTTGTATTCAATACCGATGCAATTTCTGTGTTTCATCAACACTCTGAACGTCCACAGATTACAGAATGCTTCCAATTGTGTTTCGAAAACTGCTACTGGTCTCCCAGGAATCGATAAAAGCGTAGACAGTTTGAGACATTACTCCCATGGAGAAAAGTGCTCGTGGTGCGTGTTGTATTCAATACCGATGCAATTTCTGTGTTTCATCAACACTCTGAACGTCCACAGATTACAGAATGCTTCCAATTGTGTTTCGAAAACTACTACTGGTCTCCCAGGAATCGATAAAAGCGTAGACAGTTTGAGACATTACTCCCATGGAGAAAAGTGCTCGTGGTGCGTGTTGTATTCAATACCGATGCAATTTCTGTGTTTCATCAACACTCTGAACGTCCACAGATTACAGAATGCTTCCAATTGTGTTTCGAAAACTACTACTGGTCTCCCAGGAATCGATAAAAGCGTAGACAGTTTGAGACATTACTCCCATGGAGAAAAGTGCTCGTGGTGCGTGTTGTATTCAATACCGATGCAATTTCTGTGTTTCATCAACACTCTGAACGTCCACAGGTTACAGAATGCTTCCAATTGTGTTTCGAAAACTACTACTGGTCTCCCAGGAATCGATAAAAGCGTAGACAGTTTGAGACATTACTCCCATGGAGAAAAGTGCTCGTGGTGCGTGTTGTATTCAATACCGATGCAATTTCTGTGTTTCGTCAACACTCTGAACGTCCACAGATTACAGAATGCTTCCAATTGTGTTTCGAAAACTGCTACTGGTCTCCCAGGAATCGATAAAAGCGTAGACAGTTTGAGACATTACTCCCATGGAGAAAAGTGCTCGTGGTGCGTGTTGTATTCAATACCGATGCAATTTCTGTGTTTCATCAACACTCTGAACGTCCACAGATTACAGAATGATTCCAATTGTGTTTCGAAAACTACTACTGGTCTCCCAGGAATCGATAAAAGCGTAGACAGTTTGAGACATTACTCCCATGGAGAAAAGTGCTCGTGGTGCGTGTTGTATTCAATACCGATGCAATTTCTGTGTTTCGTCAACACTCTGAACGTCCACAGATTACAGAATGCTTCCAATTGTGTTTCGAAAACTGCTACTGGTCTCCCAGGAATCGATAAAAGCGTAGACAGTTTGAGACATTACTCCCATGGAGAAAAGTGCTCGTGGTGCGTGTTGTATTCAATACCGATGCAATTTCTGTGTTTCATCAACACTCTGAACGTCCACAGATTACAGAATGATTCCAATTGTGTTTCGAAAACTACTACTGGTCTCCCAGGAATCGATAAAAGCGTAGACAGTTTGAGACATTACTCCCATGGAGAAAAGTGCTCGTGGTGCGTGTTGTATTCAATACCGATGCAATTTCTGTGTTTCATCAACACTCTGAACGTCCACAGATTACAGAATGCTTCCAATTGTGTTTCGAAAACTACTACTGGTCTCCCAGGAATCGATAAAAGCGTAGACAGTTTGAGACATTACTCCCATGGACAAAAGTGCTCGTGGTGCATGTTGTATTCAATACCGATGCAATTTCTGTGTTTCATCAACACTCTGAACGTCCACAGATTACAGAATGCTTCCAATTGTGTTTCGAAAACTACTACTGGTCTCCCAGGAATCGATAAAAGCGTAGACAGTTTGAGACATTACTCCCATGGAGAAAAGTGCTCGTGGTGCGTGTTGTATTCAATACTGATGCAATTTCTGTGTTTCATCAACACTCTGAACGTCCACAGATTACAGAATGCTTCCAATTGTGTTTCGAAAACTACTACTGGTCTCCCAGGAATCGATAAAAGCGTAGACAGTTTGAGACATTACTCCCATGGAGAAAAGTGCTCGTGGTGCGTGTTGTATTCAATACCGATGCAATTTCTGTGTTTCATCAACACTCTGAACGTCCACAGATTACAGAATGCCTCCAAATGTATTTCGAAAACTACTACTGGTCTCCCAGGAATCGATAAAAGCGTAGACAGTTTGAGACATTACTCCCATGGAGAAAAGTGCTCGTGGTGCGTGTTGTATTCAATACCGATGCAATTTCTGTGTTTCATCAACACTCTGAACGTCCACAGATTACAGAATGCTTCCAATTGTGTTTCGAAAACTACTACTGGTCTCCCAGGAATCGATAAAAGCGTAGACAGTTTGAGACATTACTCCCATGGAGAAAAGTGCTCGTGGTGCGTGTTGTATTCAATACCGATGCAATTTCTGTGTTTCATCAACACTCTGAACGTCCACAGATTACAGAATGCTTCCAATTGTGTTTCGAAAACTACTACTGGTCTCCCAGGAATCGATAAAAGCGTAGACAGTTTGAGACATTACTCCCATGGAGAAAAGTGCTCGTGGTGCGTGTTGTATTCAATACCGATGCAATTTCTGTGTTTCATCAACACTCTGAACGTCCACAGGTTACAGAATGCTTCCAATTGTGTTTCGAAAACTACTACTGGTCTCCCAGGAATCGATAAAAGCGTAGACAGTTTGAGACATTACTCCCATGGAGAAAAGTGCTCGTGGTGCGTGTTGTATTCAATACCGATGCAATTTCTGTGTTTCGTCAACACTCTGAACGTCCACAGATTACAGAATGCTTCCAATTGTGTTTCGAAAACTGCTACTGGTCTCCCAGGAATCGATAAAAGCGTAGACAGTTTGAGACATTACTCCCATGGAGAAAAGTGCTCGTGGTGCGTGTTGTATTCAATACCGATGCAATTTCTGTGTTTCATCAACACTCTGAACGTCCACAGATTACAGAATGATTCCAATTGTGTTTCGAAAACTACTACTGGTCTCCCAGGAATCGATAAAAGCGTAGACAGTTTGAGACATTACTCCCATGGAGAAAAGTGCTCGTGGTGCGTGTTGTATTCAATACCGATGCAATTTCTGTGTTTCATCAACACTCTGAACGTCCACAGATTACAGAATGCTTCCAATTGTGTTTCGAAAACTGCTACTGGTCTCCCAGGAATCGATAAAAGCGTAGACAGTTTGAGACATTACTCCCATGGAGAAAAGTGCTCGTGGTGCGTGTTGTATTCAATACCGATGCAATTTCTGTGTTTCATCAACACTCTGAACGTCCACAGATTACAGAATGATTCCAATTGTGTTTCGAAAACTACTACTGGTCTCCCAGGAATCGATAAAAGCGTAGACAGTTTGAGACATTACTCCCATGGAGAAAAGAGCTCGTGGTGCGTGTTGTATTCAATACCGATGCAATTTCTGTGTTTCATCAACACTCTGAACGTCCACAGATTACAGAATGCTTCCAATTGTGTTTCGAAAACTACTACTGGTCTCCCAGGAATCGATAAAAGCGTAGACAGTTTGAGACATTACTCCCATGGACAAAAGTGCTCGTGGTGCATGTTGTATTCAATACCGATGCAATTTCTGTGTTTCATCAACACTCTGAACGTCCACAGATTACAGAATGCTTCCAATTGTGTTTCGAAAACTACTACTGGTCTCCCAGGAATCGATAAAAGCGTAGACAGTTTGAGACATTACTCCCATGGAGAAAAGTGCTCGTGGTGCGTGTTGTATTCAATACTGATGCAATTTCTGTGTTTCATCAACACTCTGAACGTCCACAGATTACAGAATGCTTCCAATTGTGTTTCGAAAACTACTACTGGTCTCCCAGGAATCGATAAAAGCGTAGACAGTTTGAGACATTACTCCCATGGAGAAAAGTGCTCGTGGTGCGTGTTGTATTCAATACCGATGCAATTTCTGTGTTTCATCAACACTCTGAACGTCCACAGATTACAGAATGCCTCCAAATGTATTTCGAAAACTACTACTGGTCTCCCAGGAATCGATAAAAGCGTAGACAGTTTGAGACATTACTCCCATGGAGAAAAGTGCTCGTGGTGCGTGTTGTATTCAATACCGATGCAATTTCTGTGTTTCATCAACACTCTGAACGTCCACAGATTACAGAATGATTCCAATTGTGTTTCGAAAACTACTACTGGTCTCCCAGGAATCGATAAAAGCGTAGACAGTTTGAGACATTACTCCCATGGAGAAAAGTGCTCGTGGTGCGTGTTGTATTCAATACCGATGCAATTTCTGTGTTTCATCAACACTCTGAACGTCCACAGATTACAGAATGCCTCCAAATGTATTTCGAAAACTACTACTGGTCTCCCAGGAATCGATAAAAGCGTAGACAGTTTGAGACATTACTCCCATGGAGAAAAGTGCTCGTGGTGCGTGTTGTATTCAATACCGATGCAATTTCTGTGTTTCATCAACACTCTGAACGTCCACAGATTACAGAATGCTTCCAATTGTGTTTCGAAAACTACTACTGGTCTCCCAGGAATCGATAAAAGCGTAGACAGTTTGAGACATTACTCCCATGGAGAAAAGTGCTCGTGGTGCGTGTTGTATTCAATACTGATGCAATTTCTGTGTTTCATCAACACTCTGAACGTCCACAGATTACAGAATGCTTCCAATTGTGTTTCGAAAACTACTACTGGTCTCCCAGGAATCGATAAAAGCGTAGACAGTTTGAGACATTACTCCCATGGAGAAAAGTGCTCGTGGTGCGTGTTGTATTCAATACCGATGCAATTTCTGTGTTTCATCAACACTCTGAACGTCCACAGATTACAGAATGCCTCCAAATGTATTTCGAAAACTACTACTGGTCTCCCAGGAATCGATAAAAGCGTAGACAGTTTGAGACATTACTCCCATGGAGAAAAGTGCTCGTGGTGCGTGTTGTATTCAATACCGATGCAATTTCTGTGTTTCATCAACACTCTGAACGTCCACAGATTACAGAATGATTCCAATTGTGTTTCGAAAACTACTACTGGTCTCCCAGGAATCGATAAAAGCGTAGACAGTTTGAGACATTACTCCCATGGAGAAAAGTGCTCGTGGTGCGTGTTGTATTCAATACCGATGCAATTTCTGTGTTTCGTCAACACTCTGAACGTCCACAGATTACAGAATGCTTCCAATTGTGTTTCGAAAACTGCTACTGGTCTCCCAGGAATCGATAAAAGCGTAGACAGTTTGAGACATTACTCCCATGGAGAAAAGTGCTCGTGGTGCGTGTTGTATTCAATACCGATGCAATTTCTGTGTTTCATCAACACTCTGAACGTCCACAGGTTACAGAATGCTTCCAATTGTGTTTCGAAAACTACTACTGGTCTCCCAGGAATCGATAAAAGCGTAGACAGTTTGAGACATTACTCCCATGGAGAAAAGTGCTCGTGGTGCGTGTTGTATTCAATACCGATGCAATTTCTGTGTTTCGTCAACACTCTGAACGTCCACAGATTACAGAATGCTTCCAATTGTGTTTCGAAAACTGCTACTGGTCTCCCAGGAATCGATAAAAGCGTAGACAGTTTGAGACATTACTCCCATGGAGAAAAGTGCTCGTGGTGCGTGTTGTATTCAATACCGATGCAATTTCTGTGTTTCATCAACACTCTGAACGTCCACAGATTACAGAATGATTCCAATTGTGTTTCGAAAACTACTACTGGTCTCCCAGGAATCGATAAAAGCGTAGACAGTTTGAGACATTACTCCCATGGAGAAAAGTGCTCGTGGTGCGTGTTGTATTCAATACCGATGCAATTTCTGTGTTTCATCAACACTCTGAACGTCCACAGATTACAGAATGCTTCCAATTGTGTTTCGAAAACTGCTACTGGTCTCCCAGGAATCGATAAAAGCGTAGACAGTTTGAGACATTACTCCCATGGAGAAAAGTGCTCGTGGTGCGTGTTGTATTCAATACCGATGCAATTTCTGTGTTTCATCAACACTCTGAACGTCCACAGATTACAGAATGATTCCAATTGTGTTTCGAAAACTACTACTGGTCTCCCAGGAATCGATAAAAGCGTAGACAGTTTGAGACATTACTCCCATGGAGAAAAGTGCTCGTGGTGCGTGTTGTATTCAATACCGATGCAATTTCTGTGTTTCATCAACACTCTGAACGTCCACAGATTACAGAATGCTTCCAATTGTGTTTCGAAAACTACTACTGGTCTCCCAGGAATCGATAAAAGCGTAGACAGTTTGAGACATTACTCCCATGGACAAAAGTGCTCGTGGTGCATGTTGTATTCAATACCGATGCAATTTCTGTGTTTCATCAACACTCTGAACGTCCACAGATTACAGAATGCTTCCAATTGTGTTTCGAAAACTACTACTGGTCTCCCAGGAATCGATAAAAGCGTAGACAGTTTGAGACATTACTCCCATGGAGAAAAGTGCTCGTGGTGCGTGTTGTATTCAATACTGATGCAATTTCTGTGTTTCATCAACACTCTGAACGTCCACAGATTACAGAATGCTTCCAATTGTGTTTCGAAAACTACTACTGGTCTCCCAGGAATCGATAAAAGCGTAGACAGTTTGAGACATTACTCCCATGGAGAAAAGTGCTCGTGGTGCGTGTTGTATTCAATACCGATGCAATTTCTGTGTTTCATCAACACTCTGAACGTCCACAGATTACAGAATGCCTCCAAATGTATTTCGAAAACTACTACTGGTCTCCCAGGAATCGATAAAAGCGTAGACAGTTTGAGACATTACTCCCATGGAGAAAAGTGCTCGTGGTGCGTGTTGTATTCAATACCGATGCAATTTCTGTGTTTCATCAACACTCTGAACGTCCACAGATTACAGAATGATTCCAATTGTGTTTCGAAAACTACTACTGGTCTCCCAGGAATCGATAAAAGCGTAGACAGTTTGAGACATTACTCCCATGGAGAAAAGTGCTCGTGGTGCGTGTTGTATTCAATACCGATGCAATTTCTGTGTTTCGTCAACACTCTGAACGTCCACAGATTACAGAATGCTTCCAATTGTGTTTCGAAAACTGCTACTGGTCTCCCAGGAATCGATAAAAGCGTAGACAGTTTGAGACATTACTCCCATGGAGAAAAGTGCTCGTGGTGCGTGTTGTATTCAATACCGATGCAATTTCTGTGTTTCATCAACACTCTGAACGTCCACAGATTACAGAATGATTCCAATTGTGTTTCGAAAACTACTACTGGTCTCCCAGGAATCGATAAAAGCGTAGACAGTTTGAGACATTACTCCCATGGAGAAAAGTGCTCGTGGTGCGTGTTGTATTCAATACCGATGCAATTTCTGTGTTTCATCAACACTCTGAACGTCCACAGATTACAGAATGCTTCCAATTGTGTTTCGAAAACTACTACTGGTCTCCCAGGAATCGATAAAAGCGTAGACAGTTTGAGACATTACTCCCATGGACAAAAGTGCTCGTGGTGCATGTTGTATTCAATACCGATGCAATTTCTGTGTTTCATCAACACTCTGAACGTCCACAGATTACAGAATGCTTCCAATTGTGTTTCGAAAACTACTACTGGTCTCCCAGGAATCGATAAAAGCGTAGACAGTTTGAGACATTACTCCCATGGAGAAAAGTGCTCGTGGTGCGTGTTGTATTCAATACCGATGCAATTTCTGTGTTTCATCAACACTCTGAACGTCCACAGATTACAGAATGCCTCCAAATGTATTTCGAAAACTACTACTGGTCTCCCAGGAATCGATAAAAGCGTAGACAGTTTGAGACATTACTCCCATGGAGAAAAGTGCTCGTGGTGCGTGTTGTATTCAATACCGATGCAATTTCTGTGTTTCATCAACACTCTGAACGTCCACAGATTACAGAATGCCTCCAAATGTATTTCGAAAACTACTACTGGTCTCCCAGGAATCGATAAAAGCGTAGACAGTTTGAGACATTACTCCCATGGAGAAAAGTGCTCGTGGTGCGTGTTGTATTCAATACCGATGCAATTTCTGTGTTTCATCAACACTCTGAACGTCCACAGATTACAGAATGCTTCCAATTGTGTTTCGAAAACTACTACTGGTCTCCCAGGAATCGATAAAAGCGTAGACAGTTTGAGACATTACTCCCATGGAGAAAAGTGCTCGTGGTGCGTGTTGTATTCAATACTGATGCAATTTCTGTGTTTCATCAACACTCTGAACGTCCACAGATTACAGAATGCTTCCAATTGTGTTTCGAAAACTACTACTGGTCTCCCAGGAATCGATAAAAGCGTAGACAGTTTGAGACATTACTCCCATGGAGAAAAGTGCTCGTGGTGCGTGTTGTATTCAATACCGATTCAATTTCTGTGTTTCATCAACACTCTGAACGTCCACAGGTTACAGAATGCTTCCAATTGTGTTTCGAAAACTACTACTGGTCTCCCAGGAATCGATAAAAGCGTAGACAGTTTGAGACATTACTCCCATGGAGAAAAGTGCTCGTGGTGCGTGTTGTATTCAATACCGATGCAATTTCTGTGTTTCGTCAACACTCTGAACGTCCACAGATTACAGAATGCTTCCAATTGTGTTTCGAAAACTACTACTGGTCTCCCAGGAATCGATAAAAGCGTAGACAGTTTGAGACATTACTCCCATGGAGAAAAGTGCTCGTGGTGCGTGTTGTATTCAATACCGATGCAATTTCTGTGTTTCATCAACACTCTGAACGTCCACAGATTACAGAATGCTTCCAATTGTGTTTCGAAAACTGCTACTGGTCTCCCAGGAATCGATAAAAGCGTAGACAGTTTGAGACATTACTCCCATGGAGAAAAGTGCTCGTGGTGCGTGTTGTATTCAATACCGATGCAATTTCTGTGTTTCATCAACACTCTGAACGTCCACAGATTACAGAATGCTTCCAATTGTGTTTCGAAAACTGCTACTGGTCTCCCAGGAATCGATAAAAGCGTAGACAGTTTGAGACATTACTCCCATGGAGAAAAGTGCTCGTGGTGCGTGTTGTATTCAATACCGATGCAATTTCTGTGTTTCATCAACACTCTGAACGTCCACAGATTACAGAATGCTTCCAATTGTGTTTCGAAAACTACTACTGGTCTCCCAGGAATCGATAAAAGCGTAGACAGTTTGAGACAGTACTCCCATGGAGAAAAGTGCTCGTGGTGCGTGTTGTATTCAATACCGATGCAATTTCTGTGTTTCATCAACACTCTGAACGTCCACAGATTACAGAATGCTTCCAATTGTGTTTCGAAAACTGCTACTGGTCTCCCAGGAATCGATAAAAGCGTAGACAGTTTGAGACATTACTCCCATGGAGAAAAGTGCTCGTGGTGCGTGTTGTATTCAATACCGATGCAATTTCTGTGTTTCATCAACACTCTGAACGTCCACAGGTTACAGAATGCTTCCAATTGTGTTTCGAAAACTACTACTGGTCTCCCAGGAATCGATAAAAGCGTAGACAGTTTGAGACATTACTCCCATGGAGAAAAGTGCTCGTGGTGCGTGTTGTATTCAATACCGATGCAATTTCTGTGTTTCGTCAACACTCTGAACGTCCACAGATTACAGAATGCTTCCAATTGTGTTTCGAAAACTGCTACTGGTCTCCCAGGAATCGATAAAAGCGTAGACAGTTTGAGACATTACTCCCATGGAGAAAAGTGCTCGTGGTGCGTGTTGTATTCAATACCGATGCAATTTCTGTGTTTCATCAACACTCTGAACGTCCACAGATTACAGAATGATTCCAATTGTGTTTCGAAAACTACTACTGGTCTCCCAGGAATCGATAAAAGCGTAGACAGTTTGAGACATTACTCCCATGGAGAAAAGTGCTCGTGGTGCGTGTTGTATTCAATACCGATGCAATTTCTGTGTTTCATCAACACTCTGAACGTCCACAGATTACAGAATGCTTCCAATTGTGTTTCGAAAACTACTACTGGTCTCCCAGGAATCGATAAAAGCGTAGACAGTTTGAGACATTACTCCCATGGAGAAAAGTGCTCGTGGTGCGTGTTGTATTCAATACCGATGCAATTTCTGTGTTTCATCAACACTCTGAACGTCCACAGGTTACAGAATGCTTCCAATTGTGTTTCGAAAACTACTACTGGTCTCCCAGGAATCGATAAAAGCGTAGACAGTTTGAGACATTACTCCCATGGAGAAAAGTGCTCGTGGTGCGTGTTGTATTCAATACCGATGCAATTTCTGTGTTTCGTCAACACTCTGAACGTCCACAGATTACAGAATGCTTCCAATTGTGTTTCGAAAACTGCTACTGGTCTCCCAGGAATCGATAAAAGCGTAGACAGTTTGAGACATTACTCCCATGGAGAAAAGTGCTCGTGGTGCGTGTTGTATTCAATACCGATGCAATTTCTGTGTTTCATCAACACTCTGAACGTCCACAGATTACAGAATGATTCCAATTGTGTTTCGAAAACTACTACTGGTCTCCCAGGAATCGATAAAAGCGTAGACAGTTTGAGACATTACTCCCATGGAGAAAAGTGCTCGTGGTGCGTGTTGTATTCAATACCGATGCAATTTCTGTGTTTCGTCAACACTCTGAACGTCCACAGATTACAGATTGCTTCCAATTGTGTTTCGAAAACTGCTACTGGTCTCCCAGGAATCGATAAAAGCGTAGACAGTTTGAGACATTACTCCCATGGAGAAAAGTGCTCGTGGTGCGTGTTGTATTCAATACCGATGCAATTTCTGTGTTTCATCAACACTCTGAACGTCCACAGATTACAGAATGCTTCCAATTGTGTTTCGAAAACTACTACTGGTCTCCCAGGAATCGATAAAAGCGTAGACAGTTTGAGACATTACTCCCATGGAGAAAAGTGCTCGTGGTGCGTGTTGTATTCAATACCGATGCAATTTCTGTGTTTCATCAACACTCTGAACGTCCACAGATTACAGAATGCTTCCAATTGTGTTTCGAAAACTGCTACTGGTCTCCCAGGAATCGATAAAAGCGTAGACAGTTTGAGACATTACTCCCATGGAGAAAAGTGCTCGTGGTGCGTGTTGTATTCAATACCGATGCAATTTCTGTGTTTCATCAACACTCTGAACGTCCACAGGTTACAGAATGCTTCCAATTGTGTTTCGAAAACTACTACTGGTCTCCCAGGAATCGATAAAAGCGTAGACAGTTTGAGACATTACTCCCATGGAGAAAAGTGCTCATGGTGCGTGTTGTATTCAATACCGATGCAATTTCTGTGTTTCGTCAACACTCTGAACGTCCACAGATTACAGAATGCTTCCAATTGTGTTTCGAAAACTACTACTGGTCTCCCAGGAATCGATAAAAGCGTAGACAGTTTGAGACATTACTCCCATGGAGAAAAGTGCTCGTGGTGCGTGTTGTATTCAATACCGATGCAATTTCTGTGTTTCATCAACACTCTGAACGTCCACAGATTACAGAATGATTCCAATTGTGTTTCGAAAACTACTACTGGTCTCCCAGGAATCGATAAAAGCGTAGACAGTTTGAGACATTACTCCCATGGAGAAAAGTGCTCGTGGTGCGTGTTGTATTCAATACCGATGCAATTTCTGTGTTTCATCAACACTCTGAACGTCCACAGATTACAGAATGCTTCCAATTGTGTTTCGAAAACTACTACTGGTCTCCCAGGAATCGATAAAAGCGTAGACAGTTTGAGACATTACTCCCATGGACAAAAGTGCTCGTGGTGCATGTTGTATTCAATACCGATGCAATTTCTGTGTTTCATCAACACTCTGAACGTCCACAGATTACAGAATGCTTCCAATTGTGTTTCGAAAACTACTACTGGTCTCCCAGGAATCGATAAAAGCGTAGACAGTTTGAGACATTACTCCCATGGAGAAAAGTGCTCGTGGTGCGTGTTGTATTCAATACTGATGCAATTTCTGTGTTTCATCAACACTCTGAACGTCCACAGATTACAGAATGCTTCCAATTGTGTTTCGAAAACTACTACTGGTCTCCCAGGAATCGATAAAAGCGTAGACAGTTTGAGACATTACTCCCATGGAGAAAAGTGCTCGTGGTGCGTGTTGTATTCAATACCGATGCAATTTCTGTGTTTCATCAACACTCTGAACGTCCACAGATTACAGAATGCCTCCAAATGTATTTCGAAAACTACTACTGGTCTCCCAGGAATCGATAAAAGCGTAGACAGTTTGAGACATTACTCCCATGGAGAAAAGTGCTCGTGGTGCGTGTTGTATTCAATACCGATGCAATTTCTGTGTTTCATCAACACTCTGAACGTCCACAGATTACAGAATGCCTCCAAATGTATTTCGAAAACTACTACTGGTCTCCCAGGAATCGATAAAAGCGTAGACAGTTTGAGACATTACTCCCATGGAGAAAAGTGCTCGTGGTGCGTGTTGTATTCAATACCGATGCAATTTCTGTGTTTCATCAACACTCTGAACGTCCACAGATTACAGAATGCTTCCAATTGTGTTTCGAAAACTACTACTGGTCTCCCAGGAATCGATAAAAGCGTAGACAGTTTGAGACATTACTCCCATGGAGAAAAGTGCTCGTGGTGCGTGTTGTATTCAATACTGATGCAATTTCTGTGTTTCATCAACACTCTGAACGTCCACAGATTACAGAATGCTTCCAATTGTGTTTCGAAAACTACTACTGGTCTCCCAGGAATCGATAAAAGCGTAGACAGTTTGAGACATTACTCCCATGGAGAAAAGTGCTCGTGGTGCGTGTTGTATTCAATACCGATTCAATTTCTGTGTTTCATCAACACTCTGAACGTCCACAGGTTACAGAATGCTTCCAATTGTGTTTCGAAAACTACTACTGGTCTCCCAGGAATCGATAAAAGCGTAGACAGTTTGAGACATTACTCCCATGGAGAAAAGTGCTCGTGGTGCGTGTTGTATTCAATACCGATGCAATTTCTGTGTTTCGTCAACACTCTGAACGTCCACAGATTACAGAATGCTTCCAATTGTGTTTCGAAAACTACTACTGGTCTCCCAGGAATCGATAAAAGCGTAGACAGTTTGAGACATTACTCCCATGGAGAAAAGTGCTCGTGGTGCGTGTTGTATTCAATACCGATGCAATTTCTGTGTTTCATCAACACTCTGAACGTCCACAGATTACAGAATGCTTCCAATTGTGTTTCGAAAACTGCTACTGGTCTCCCAGGAATCGATAAAAGCGTAGACAGTTTGAGACATTACTCCCATGGAGAAAAGTGCTCGTGGTGCGTGTTGTATTCAATACCGATGCAATTTCTGTGTTTCATCAACACTCTCAACGTCCACAGATTACAGAATGCTTCCAATTGTGTTTCGAAAACTGCTACTGGTCTCCCAGGAATCGATAAAAGCGTAGACAGTTTGAGACATTACTCCCATGGAGAAAAGTGCTCGTGGTGCGTGTTGTATTCAATACCGATGCAATTTCTGTGTTTCATCAACACTCTGAACGTCCACAGATTACAGAATGCTTCCAATTGTGTTTCGAAAACTACTACTGGTCTCCCAGGAATCGATAAAAGCGTAGACAGTTTGAGACATTACTCCCATGGAGAAAAGTGCTCGTGGTGCGTGTTGTATTCAATACCGATGCAATTTCTGTGTTTCATCAACACTCTGAACGTCCACAGATTACAGAATGCTTCCAATTGTGTTTCGAAAACTGCTACTGGTCTCCCAGGAATCGATAAAAGCGTAGACAGTTTGAGACATTACTCCCATGGAGAAAAGTGCTCGTGGTGCAAGTTGTATTCAATACCGATGCAATTTCTGTGTTTCATCAACACTCTGAACGTCCACAGGTTACAGAATGCTTCCAATTGTGTTTCGAAAACTACTACTGGTCTCCCAGGAATCAATAAAAGCGTAGACAGTTTGAGACATTACTCCCATGGAGAAAAGTGCTCGTGGTGCGTGTTGTATTCAATACCGATGCAATTTCTGTGTTTCGTCAACACTCTGAACGTCCACAGATTACAGAATGCTTCCAATTGTGTTTCGAAAACTGCTACTGGTCTCCCAGGAATCGATAAAAGCGTAGACAGTTTGAGACATTACTCCCATGGAGAAAAGTGCTCGTGGTGCGTGTTGTATTCAATACCGATGCAATTTCTGTGTTTCATCAACACTCTGAACGTCCACAGATTACAGAATGATTCCAATTGTGTTTCGAAAACTACTACTGGTCTCCCAGGAATCGATAAAAGCGTAGACAGTTTGAGACATTACTCCCATGGAGAAAAGTGCTCGTGGTGCGTGTTGTATTCAATACCGATGCAATTTCTGTGTTTCATCAACACTCTGAACGTCCACAGATTACAGAATGCTTCCAATTGTGTTTCGAAAACTACTACTGGTCTCCCAGGAATCGATAAAAGCGTAGACAGTTTGAGACATTACTCCCATGGAGAAAAGTGCTCGTGGTGCGTGTTGTATTCAATACCGATGCAATTTCTGTGTTTCATCAACACTCTGAACGTCCACAGGTTACAGAATGCTCCCAGTTGTGTTTCGAAAACTACTACTGGTCTCCCAGGAATCGATAAAAGCGTAGACAGTTTGAGACATTACTCCCATGGAGAAAAGTGCTCGTGGTGCGTGTTGTATTCAATACCGATGCAATTTCTGTGTTTCGTCAACACTCTGAACGTCCACAGATTACAGAATGCTTCCAATTGTGTTTCGAAAACTGCTACTGGTCTCCCAGGAATCGATAAAAGCGTAGACAGTTTGAGACATTACTCCCATGGAGAAAAGTGCTCGTGGTGCGTGTTGTATTCAATACCGATGCAATTTCTGTGTTTCATCAACACTCTGAACGTCCACAGATTACAGAATGATTCCAATTGTGTTTCGAAAACTACTACTGGTCTCCCAGGAATCGATAAAAGCGTAGACAGTTTGAGACATTACTCCCATGGAGAAAAGTGCTCGTGGTGCGTGTTGTATTCAATACCGATGCAATTTCTGTGTTTCGTCAACACTCTGAACGTCCACAGATTACAGATTGCTTCCAATTGTGTTTCGAAAACTGCTACTGGTCTCCCAGGAATCGATAAAAGCGTAGACAGTTTGAGACATTACTCCCATGGAGAAAAGTGCTCGTGGTGCGTGTTGTATTCAATACCGATGCAATTTCTGTGTTTCATCAACACTCTGAACGTCCACAGATTACAGAATGCTTCCAATTGTGTTTCGAAAACTACTACTGGTCTCCCAGGAATCGATAAAAGCGTAGACAGTTTGAGACATTACTCCCATGGAGAAAAGTGCTCGTGGTGCGTGTTGTATTCAATACCGATGCAATTTCTGTGTTTCATCAACACTCTGAACGTCCACAGATTACAGAATGCTTCCAATTGTGTTTCGAAAACTGCTACTGGTCTCCCAGGAATCGATAAAAGCGTAGACAGTTTGAGACATTACTCCCATGGAGAAAAGTGCTCGTGGTGCGTGTTGTATTCAATACCGATGCAATTTCTGTGTTTCATCAACACTCTGAACGTCCACAGGTTACAGAATGCTTCCAATTGTGTTTCGAAAACTACTACTGGTCTCCCAGGAATCGATAAAAGCGTAGACAGTTTGAGACATTACTCCCATGGAGAAAAGTGCTCATGGTGCGTGTTGTATTCAATACCGATGCAATTTCTGTGTTTCGTCAACACTCTGAACGTCCACAGATTACAGAATGCTTCCAATTGTGTTTCGAAAACTACTACTGGTCTCCCAGGAATCGATAAAAGCGTAGACAGTTTGAGACATTACTCCCATGGAGAAAAGTGCTCGTGGTGCGTGTTGTATTCAATACCGATGCAATTTCTGTGTTTCATCAACACTCTGAACGTCCACAGATTACAGAATGATTCCAATTGTGTTTCGAAAACTACTACTGGTCTCCCAGGAATCGATAAAAGCGTAGACAGTTTGAGACATTACTCCCATGGAGAAAAGTGCTCGTGGTGCGTGTTGTATTCAATACCGATGCAATTTCTGTGTTTCATCAACACTCTGAACGTCCACAGATTACAGAATGCTTCCAATTGTGTTTCGAAAACTACTACTGGTCTCCCAGGAATCGATAAAAGCGTAGACAGTTTGAGACATTACTCCCATGGAGAAAAGTGCTCGTGGTGCGTGTTGTATTCAATACCGATGCAATTTCTGTGTTTCATCAACACTCTGAACGTCCACAGGTTACAGAATGCTTCCAATTGTGTTTCGAAAACTACTACTGGTCTCCCAGGAATCGATAAAAGCGTAGACAGTTTGAGACATTACTCCCATGGAGAAAAGTGCTCGTGGTGCGTGTTGTATTCAATACCGATGCAATTTCTGTGTTTCGTCAACACTCTGAACGTCCACAGATTACAGAATGCTTCCAATTGTGTTTCGAAAACTGCTACTGGTCTCCCAGGAATCGATAAAAGCGTAGACAGGTTGAGACATTACTCCCATGGAGAAAAGTGCTCGTGGTGCGTGTTGTATTCAATACCGATGCAATTTCTGTGTTTCATCAACACTCTGAACGTCCACAGATTACAGAATGATTCCAATTGTGTTTCGAAAACTACTACTGGTCTCCCAGGAATCGATAAAAGCGTAGACAGTTTGAGACATTACTCCCATGGAGAAAAGTGCTCGTGGTGCGTGTTGTATTCAATACCGATGCAATTTCTGTGTTTCGTCAACACTCTGAACGTCCACAGATTACAGAATGCTTCCAATTGTGTTTCGAAAACTGCTACTGGTCTCCCAGGAATCGATAAAAGCGTAGACAGTTTGAGACATTACTCCCATGGAGAAAAGTGCTCGTGGTGCGTGTTGTATTCAATACCGATGCAATTTCTGTGTTTCATCAACACTCTGAACGTCCACAGATTACAGAATGATTCCAATTGTGTTTCGAAAACTACTACTGGTCTCCCAGGAATCGATAAAAGCGTAGACAGTTTGAGACATTACTCCCATGGAGAAAAGTGCTCGTGGTGCGTGTTGTATTCAATACCGATGCAATTTCTGTGTTTCATCAACACTCTGAACGTCCACAGATTACAGAATGCTTCCAATTGTGTTTCGAAAACTACTACTGGTCTCCCAGGAATCGATAAAAGCGTAGACAGTTTGAGACATTACTCCCATGGACAAAAGTGCTCGTGGTGCATGTTGTATTCAATACCGATGCAATTTCTGTGTTTCATCAACACTCTGAACGTCCACAGATTACAGAATGCTTCCAATTGTGTTTCGAAAACTACTACTGGTCTCCCAGGAATCGATAAAAGCGTAGACAGTTTGAGACATTACTCCCATGGAGAAAAGTGCTCGTGGTGCGTGTTGTATTCAATACTGATGCAATTTCTGTGTTTCATCAACACTCTGAACGTCCACAGATTACAGAATGCTTCCAATTGTGTTTCGAAAACTACTACTGGTCTCCCAGGAATCGATAAAAGCGTAGACAGTTTGAGACATTACTCCCATGGAGAAAAGTGCTCGTGGTGCGTGTTGTATTCAATACCGATGCAATTTCTGTGTTTCATCAACACTCTGAACGTCCACAGATTACAGAATGCCTCCAAATGTATTTCGAAAACTACTACTGGTCTCCCAGGAATCGATAAAAGCGTAGACAGTTTGAGACATTACTCCCATGGAGAAAAGTGCTCGTGGTGCGTGTTGTATTCAATACCGATGCAATTTCTGTGTTTCATCAACACTCTGAACGTCCACAGATTACAGAATGATTCCAATTGTGTTTCGAAAACTACTACTGGTCTCCCAGGAATCGATAAAAGCGTAGACAGTTTGAGACATTACTCCCATGGAGAAAAGTGCTCGTGGTGCGTGTTGTATTCAATACCGATGCAATTTCTGTGTTTCGTCAACACTCTGAACGTCCACAGATTACAGAATGCTTCCAATTGTGTTTCGAAAACTGCTACTGGTCTCCCAGGAATCGATAAAAGCGTAGACAGTTTGAGACATTACTCCCATGGAGAAAAGTGCTCGTGGTGCGTGTTGTATTCAATACCGATGCAATTTCTGTGTTTCATCAACACTCTGAACGTCCACAGATTACAGAATGATTCCAATTGTGTTTCGAAAACTACTACTGGTCTCCCAGGAATCGATAAAAGCGTAGACAGTTTGAGACATTACTCCCATGGAGAAAAGTGCTCGTGGTGCGTGTTGTATTCAATACCGATGCAATTTCTGTGTTTCATCAACACTCTGAACGTCCACAGATTACAGAATGCTTCCAATTGTGTTTCGAAAACTACTACTGGTCTCCCAGGAATCGATAAAAGCGTAGACAGTTTGAGACATTACTCCCATGGACAAAAGTGCTCGTGGTGCATGTTGTATTCAATACCGATGCAATTTCTGTGTTTCATCAACACTCTGAACGTCCACAGATTACAGAATGCTTCCAATTGTGTTTCGAAAACTACTACTGGTCTCCCAGGAATCGATAAAAGCGTAGACAGTTTGAGACATTACTCCCATGGAGAAAAGTGCTCGTGGTGCGTGTTGTATTCAATACTGATGCAATTTCTGTGTTTCATCAACACTCTGAACGTCCACAGATTACAGAATGCTTCCAATTGTGTTTCGAAAACTACTACTGGTCTCCCAGGAATCGATAAAAGCGTAGACAGTTTGAGACATTACTCCCATGGAGAAAAGTGCTCGTGGTGCGTGTTGTATTCAATACCGATGCAATTTCTGTGTTTCATCAACACTCTGAACGTCCACAGATTACAGAATGCCTCCAAATGTATTTCGAAAACTACTACTGGTCTCCCAGGAATCGATAAAAGCGTAGACAGTTTGAGACATTACTCCCATGGAGAAAAGTGCTCGTGGTGCGTGTTGTATTCAATACCGATGCAATTTCTGTGTTTCATCGACACTCTGAACGTCCACAGATTACAGAATGCCTCCAAATGTATTTCGAAAACTACTACTGGTCTCCCAGGAATCGATAAAAGCGTAGACAGTTTGAGACATTACTCCCATGGAGAAAAGTGCTCGTGGTGCGTGTTGTATTCAATACCGATGCAATTTCTGTGTTTCATCAACACTCTGAACGTCCACAGATTACAGAATGCTTCCAATTGTGTTTCGAAAACTACTACTGGTCTCCCAGGAATCGATAAAAGCGTAGACAGTTTGAGACATTACTCCCATGGAGAAAAGTGCTCGTGGTGCGTGTTGTATTCAATACTGATGCAATTTCTGTGTTGCATGAACACTCTGAACGTCCACAGATTACAGAATGCTTCCAATTGTGTTTCGAAAACTACTACTGGTCTCCCAGGAATCGATAAAAGCGTAGACAGTTTGAGACATTACTCCCATGGAGAAAAGTGTTCGTGGTGCGTGTTGTATTCAATACCGATGCAATTTCTGTGTTTCATCAACACTCTGAACGTCCACAGATTACAGAATGCCTCCAAATGTATTTCGAAAACTACTACTGGTCTCCCAGGAATCGATAAAAGCGTAGACAGTTTGAGACATTACTCCCATGGAGAAAAGTGCTCGTGGTGCGTGTTGTATTCAATACTGATGCAATTTCTGTGTTTCATCAACACTCTGAACGTCCACAGATTACAGAATGCTTCCAATTGTGTTTCGAAAACTACTACTGGTCTCCCAGGAATCGATAAAAGCGTAGACAGTTTGAGACATTACTCCCATGGAGAAAAGTGCTCGTGGTGCGTGTTGTATTCAATACCGATGCAATTTCTGTGTTTCATCAACACTCTGAACGTCCACAGATTTCAGAATGCCTCCAAATGTATTTCGAAAACTACTACTGGTCTCCCAGGAATCGATAAAAGCGTAGACAGTTTGAGACATTACTCCCATGGAGAAAAGTGCTCGTGGTGCGTGTTGTATTCAATACCGATGCAATTTCTGTGTTTCATCAACACTCTGAACGTCCACAGATTACAGAATGCCTCCAAATGTATTTCGAAAACTACTACTGGTCTCCCAGGAATCGATAAAAGCGTAGACAGTTTGAGACATTACTCCCATGGAGAAAAGTCCTCATGGTGCGTGTTGTATTCAATACCGATGCAATTTCAGTGTTTCATCAACACTCTGAACGTCCACAGATTTCAGAATGCCTCCAAATGTATTTCGAAAACTACTACTGGTCTCCCAGGAATCGATAAAAGCGTAGACAGTTTGAGACATTACTCCCATGGAGAAAAGTGCTCGTGGTGCGTGTTGTATTCAATACCGATGCAATTTCTGTGTTTCATCAACACTCTGAACGTCCACAGATTACAGAATGCCTCCAAATGTATTTCGAAAACTACTACTGGTCTCCCAGGAATCGATAAAAGCGTAGACAGTTTGAGACATTACTCCCATGGAGAAAAGTGCTCGTGGTGCGTGTTGTATTCAATACCGATGCAATTTCTGTGTTTCATCAACACTCTGAACGTCCACAGATTACAGAATGATTCCAATTGTGTTTCGAAAACTACTACTGGTCTCCCAGGAATCGATAAAAGCGTAGACAGTTTGAGACATTCCTCCCATGGAGAAAAGTGCTCGTGGTGCGTGTTGTATTCAATACCGATGCAATTTCTGTGTTTCATCAACACTCTGAACGTCCACAGATTACAGAATGCTTCCAATTGTGTTTCGAAATCTACTACTGGTCTCCCAGGAATCGATAAAAGCGTAGACAGTTTGAGACATCACTCCCATGGAGAAAAGTGCTCGTGGTGCGTGTTGTATTCAATACCGATGCAATTTCTGTGTTTCATCAACACTCTGAACGTCCACAGATTACAGAATGCCTCCAAATGTATTTCGAAAACTACTACTGGTCTCCCAGGAATCGATAAAAGCGTAGACAGTTTGAGACATTACTCCCATGGAGAAAAGTGCTCGTGGTGCGTGTTGTATTCAATACCGATGCAATTTCTGTGTTTCATCAACACTCTGAACGTCCACAGATTACAGAATACTTCCAATTGTGTTTCGAAAACTACTACTGGTCTCCCAGGAATCGGTAAAAGCGTAGACAGTTTGAGACATTACTCCCATGGAGAAAAGTGCTCGTGGTGCGTGTTGTATTCAATACCGATGCAATTTCTGTGTTTCATCAACACTCTGAACGTCCACAGATTACAGAATGCTTCCAATTGTGTTTCGAAAACTACTACTGGTCTCCCAGGAATCGATAAAAGCGTAGACAGTTTGAGACATTACTCCCATGGAGAAAAGTGCTCGTGGTGCGTGTTGTATTCAATACCGATGCAATTTCTGTGTTTCATCAACACTCTGAACGTCCACACATTATAGAATGCTTCCAATTGTGTTTCGAAAACTACTACTGGTCTCCCAGGAATCGATAAAACCGTAGACAGTTTGAGACATTACTCCCATGGAGAAAAGTGCTCGTGGTGCGTGTTGTATTCAATACCGATGCAATTTCTGTGTTTCATCAACACTCTGAACGTCCACAGATTACAGAATGCTTCCAATTGTGTTTCGAAAACTACTACTAGTCTGCCAGGAATCGATAAAAGCGTAGACAGTTTGAGACATTACTCCCATGGAGAAAAGTGCTCGTGGTGCGTGTTGTATTCAATACCGATGCAATTTCTGTGTTTCATCAACACTCTGAACGTCCACAGATTACAGAATGATTCCAATTGTGTTTCGAAAACTACTACTGGTCTCCCAGGAATCGATAAAAGCGTAGACAGTTTGAGACATTACTCCCATGGAGAAAAGTGCTCGTGGTGCGTGTTGTATTCAATACCGATGCAATTTCTGTGTTTCATCAACACTCTGAACGTCCACAGATTACAGAATGCTTCCAATTGTGTTTCGAAAACTACTACTGGTCTCCCAGGAATCGATAAAAGCGTAGACAGTTTGAGACATTACTCCCATGGAGAAAAGTGCTCGTGGTGCGTGTTGTATTCAATACCGATGCAATTTCTGTGTTTCATCAACACTCTGAACGTCCACAGATTACAGAATGCCTCCAAATGTATTTCGAAAACTACTACTGGTCTCCCAGGAATCGATAAAAGCGTAGACAGTTTGAGACATTACTCCCATGGAGAAAAGTGCTCGTGGTGCGTGTTGTATTCAATACCGATGCAATTTCTGTGTTTCATCAACACTCTGAACGTCCACAGATTACAGAATGATTCCAATTGTGTTTCGAAAACTACTACTGGTCTCCCAGGAATCGATAAAAGCGTAGACAGTTTGAGACATTACTCCCATGGAGAAAAGTGCTCGTGGTGCGTGTTGTATTCAATACCGATGCAATTTCTGTGTTTCATCAACACTCTGAACGTCCACAGATTACAGAATGCTTCCAATTGTGTTTCGAAAACTACTACTGGTCTCCCAGGAATCGATAAAAGCGTAGACAGTTTGAGACATTACTCCCATGGAGAAAAGTGCTCGTGGTGCGTGTTGTATTCAATACCGATGCAATTTCTGTGTTTCATCAACACTCTGAACGTCCACAGATTACAGAATGATTCCAATTGTGTTTCGAAAACTACTACTGGTCTCCCAGGAATCGATAAAAGCGTAGACAGTTTGAGACATTACTCCCATGGAGAAAAGTGCTCGTGGTGCGTGTTGTATTCAATACCGATGCAATTTCTGTGTTTCGTCAACACTGTGAACGTCCACAGATTACAGAATGCTTCCAATTGTGTTTCGAAAACTGCTACTGGTCTCCCAGGAATCGATAAAAGCGTAGACAGTTTGAGACATTACTCCCATGGAGAAAAGTGCTCGTGGTGCGTGTTGTATTCAATACCGATGCAATTTCTGTGTTTCATCAACACTCTGAACGTCCACAGATTACAGAATGATTCCAATTGTGTTTCGAAAACTACTACTGGTCTCCCAGGAATCGATAAAAGCGTAGACAGTTTGAGACATTACTCCCATGGAGAAAAGTGCTCGTGGTGCGTGTTGTATTCAATACCGATGCAATTTCTGTGTTTCATCAACACTCTGAACGTCCACAGATTACAGAATGCTTCCAATTGTGTTTCGAAAACTACTACTGGTCTCCCAGGAATCGATAAAAGCGTAGACAGTTTGAGACATTACTCCCATGGACAAAAGTGCTCGTGGTGCATGTTGTATTCAATAGCGATGCAATTTCTGTGTTTCATCAACACTCTGAACGTCCACAGATTACAGAATGCTTCCAATTGTGTTTCGAAAACTACTACTGGTCTCCCAGGAATCGATAAAAGCGTAGACAGTTTGAGACATTACTCCCATGGAGAAAAGTGCTCGTGGTGCGTGTTGTATTCAATACTGATGCAATTTCTGTGTTTCATCAACACTCTGAACGTCCACAGATTACAGAATGCTTCCAATTGTGTTTCGAAAACTACTACTGGTCTCCCAGGAATCGATAAAAGCGTAGACAGTTTGAGACATTACTCCCATGGAGAAAAGTGCTCGTGGTGCGTGTTGTATTCAATACCGATGCAATTTCTGTGTTTCATCAACACTCTGAACGTCCACAGATTACAGAATGCCTCCAAATGTATTTCGAAAACTACTACTGGTCTCCCAGGAATCGATAAAAGCGTAGACAGTTTGAGACATTACTCCCATGGAGAAAAGTGCTCGTGGTGCGTGTTGTATTCAATACCGATGCAATTTCTGTGTTTCATCAACACTCTGAACGTCCACAGATTACAGAATGCCTCCAAATGTATTTCGAAAACTACTACTGGTCTCCCAGGAATCGATAAAAGCGTAGACAGTTTGAGACATTACTCCCATGGAGAAAAGTGCTCGTGGTGCGTGTTGTATTCAATACCGATGCAATTTCTGTGTTTCATCAACACTCTGAACGTCCACAGATTACAGAATGCTTCCAATTGTGTTTCGAAAACTACTACTGGTCTCCCAGGAATCGATAAAAGCGTAGACAGTTTGAGACATTACTCCCATGGAGAAAAGTGCTCGTGGTGCGTGTTGTATTCAATACTGATGCAATTTCTGTGTTTCATCAACACTCTGAACGTCCACAGATTACAGAATGCTTCCAATTGTGTTTCGAAAACTACTACTGGTCTCCCAGGAATCGATAAAAGCGTAGACAGTTTGAGACATTACTCCCATGGAGAAAAGTGCTCGTGGTGCGTGTTGTATTCAATACCGATGCAATTTCTGTGTTTCATCAACACTCTGAACGTCCACAGATTACAGAATGCCTCCAAATGTATTTCGAAAACTACTACTGGTCTCCCAGGAATCGATAAAAGCGTAGACAGTTTGAGACATTACTCCCATGGAGAAAAGTGCTCGTGGTGCGTGTTGTATTCAATACTGATGCAATTTCTGTGTTTCATCAACACTCTGAACGTCCACAGATTACAGAATGCTTCCAATTGTGTTTCGAAAACTACTACTGGTCTCCCAGGAATCGATAAAAGCGTAGACAGTTTGAGACATTACTCCCATGGAGAAAAGTGCTCGTGGTGCGTGTTGTATTCAATACCGATGCAATTTCTGTGTTTCATCAACACTCTGAACGTCCACAGATTTCAGAATGCCTCCAAATGTATTTCGAAAACTACTACTGGTCTCCCAGGAATCGATAAAAGCGTAGACAGTTTGAGACATTACTCCCATGGAGAAAAGTGCTCGTGGTGCGTGTTGTATTCAATACCGATGCAATTTCTGTGTTTCATCAACACTCTGAACGTCCACAGATTACAGAATGCCTCCAAATGTATTTCGAAAACTACTACTGGTCTCCCAGGAATCGATAAAAGCGTAGACAGTTTGAGACATTACTCCCATGGAGAAAAGTGCTCGTGGTGCGTGTTGTATTCAATACCGATGCAATTTCTGTGTTTCATCAACACTCTGAACGTCCACAGATTACAGAATGCTTCCAATTGTGTTTCGAAAACTACTACTAGTCTGCCAGGAATCGATAAAAGCGTAGACAGTTTGAGACATTACTCCCATGGAGAAAAGTGCTCGTGGTGCGTGTTGTATTCAATACCGATGCAATTACTGTGTTTCATCAACACTATGAACGTCCACAGATTACAGAATGATTCCAATTGTGTTTCGAAAACTACTACTGGTCTCCCAGGAATCGATAAAAGCGTAGACAGTTTGAGACATTACTCCCATGGAGAAAAGTGCTCGTGGTGCGTGTTGTATTCAATACCGATGCAATTTCTGTGTTTCATCAACACTCTGAACGTCCACAGATTACAGAATGCTTCCAATTGTGTTTCGAAAACTACTACTGGTCTCCCAGGAATCGATAAAAGCGTAGACAGTTTGAGACATTACTCCCATGGAGAAAAGTGCTCGTGGTGCGTGTTGTATTCAATACCGATGCAATTTCTGTGTTTCATCAACACTCTGAACGTCCACAGATTACAGAATGCCTCCAAATGTATTTCGAAAACTACTACTGGTCTCCCAGGAATCGATAAAAGCGTAGACAGTTTGAGACATTACTCCCATGGAGAAAAGTGCTCGTGGTGCGTGTTGTA
This sequence comes from Schistocerca gregaria, assembly GCF_023897955.1. NCBI lineage: Eukaryota > Metazoa > Arthropoda > Insecta > Orthoptera > Acrididae > Schistocerca > Schistocerca gregaria. The sequence goes on along the minus strand of NC_064930.1, from coordinate 7,482,777 downwards.
TTCAATACCGATGCAATTTCTGTGTTTCATCAACACTCTGAACGTCCACAGATTACAGAATGCTTCCAATTGTGTTTCGAAAACTACTACTAGTCTGCCAGGAATCGATAAAAGCGTAGACAGTTTGAGACATTACTCCCATGGAGAAAAGTGCTCGTGGTGCGTGTTGTATTCAATACCGATGCAATTTCTGTGTTTCATCAACACTCTGAACGTCCACAGATTACAGAATGATTCCAATTGTGTTTCGAAAACTACTACTGGTCTCCCAGGAATCGATAAAAGCGTAGACAGTTTGAGACATTACTCCCATGGAGAAAAGTGCTCGTGGTGCGTGTTGTATTCAATACCGATGCAATTTCTGTGTTTCATCAACACTCTGAACGTCCACAGATTACAGAATGCTTCCAATTGTGTTTCGAAAACTACTACTGGTCTCCCAGGAATCGATAAAAGCGTAGACAGTTTGAGACATTACTCCCATGGAGAAAAGTGCTCGTGGTGCGTGTTGTATTCAATACCGATGCAATTTCTGTGTTTCATCAACACTCTGAACGTCCACAGATTACAGAATGCCTCCAAATGTATTTCGAAAACTACTACTGGTCTCCCAGGAATCGATAAAAGCGTAGACAGTTTGAGACATTACTCCCATGGAGAAAAGTGCTCGTGGTGCGTGTTGTATTCAATACCGATGCAATTTCTGTGTTTCATCAACACTCTGAACGTCCACAGATTACAGAATGATTCCAATTGTGTTTCGAAAACTACTACTGGTCTCCCAGGAATCGATAAAAGCGTAGACAGTTTGAGACATTACTCCCATGGAGAAAAGTGCTCGTGGTGCGTGTTGTATTCAATACCGATGCAATTTCTGTGTTTCATCAACACTCTGAACGTCCACAGATTACAGAATGCTTCCAATTGTGTTTCGAAAACTACTACTGGTCTCCCAGGAATCGATAAAAGCGTAGACAGTTTGAGACATTACTCCCATGGAGAAAAGTGCTCGTGGTGCGTGTTGTATTCAATACCGATGCAATTTCTGTGTTTCATCAACACTCTGAACGTCCACAGATTACAGAATGATTCCAATTGTGTTTCGAAAACTACTACTGGTCTCCCAGGAATCGATAAAAGCGTAGACAGTTTGAGACATTACTCCCATGGAGAAAAGTGCTCGTGGTGCGTGTTGTATTCAATACCGATGCAATTTCTGTGTTTCGTCAACACTCTGAACGTCCACAGATTACAGAATGCTTCCAATTGTGTTTCGAAAACTGCTACTGGTCTCCCAGGAATCGATAAAAGCGTAGACAGTTTGAGACATTACTCCCATGGAGAAAAGTGCTCGTGGTGCGTGTTGTATTCAATACCGATGCAATTTCTGTGTTTCATCAACACTCTGAACGTCCACAGATTACAGAATGATTCCAATTGTGTTTCGAAAACTACTACTGGTCTCCCAGGAATCGATAAAAGCGTAGACAGTTTGAGACATTACTCCCATGGAGAAAAGTGCTCGTGGTGCGTGTTGTATTCAATACCGATGCAATTTCTGTGTTTCATCAACACTCTGAACGTCCACAGATTACAGAATGCTTCCAATTGTGTTTCGAAAACTACTACTGGTCTCCCAGGAATCGATAAAAGCGTAGACAGTTTGAGACATTACTCCCATGGACAAAAGTGCTCGTGGTGCATGTTGTATTCAATAGCGATGCAATTTCTGTGTTTCATCAACACTCTGAACGTCCACAGATTACAGAATGCTTCCAATTGTGTTTCGAAAACTACTACTGGTCTCCCAGGAATCGATAAAAGCGTAGACAGTTTGAGACATTACTCCCATGGAGAAAAGTGCTCGTGGTGCGTGTTGTATTCAATACTGATGCAATTTCTGTGTTTCATCAACACTCTGAACGTCCACAGATTACAGAATGCTTCCAATTGTGTTTCGAAAACTACTACTGGTCTCCCAGGAATCGATAAAAGCGTAGACAGTTTGAGACATTACTCCCATGGAGAAAAGTGCTCGTGGTGCGTGTTGTATTCAATACCGATGCAATTTCTGTGTTTCATCAACACTCTGAACGTCCACAGATTACAGAATGCCTCCAAATGTATTTCGAAAACTACTACTGGTCTCCCAGGAATCGATAAAAGCGTAGACAGTTTGAGACATTACTCCCATGGAGAAAAGTGCTCGTGGTGCGTGTTGTATTCAATACCGATGCAATTTCTGTGTTTCATCAACACTCTGAACGTCCACAGATTACAGAATGCCTCCAAATGTATTTCGAAAACTACTACTGGTCTCCCAGGAATCGATAAAAGCGTAGACAGTTTGAGACATTACTCCCATGGAGAAAAGTGCTCGTGGTGCGTGTTGTATTCAATACCGATGCAATTTCTGTGTTTCATCAACACTCTGAACGTCCACAGATTACAGAATGCTTCCAATTGTGTTTCGAAAACTACTACTGGTCTCCCAGGAATCGATAAAAGCGTAGACAGTTTGAGACATTACTCCCATGGAGAAAAGTGCTCGTGGTGCGTGTTGTATTCAATACCGATGCAATTTCTGTGTTTCATCAACACTCTGAACGTCCACAGATTACAGAATGCCTCCAAATGTATTTCGAAAACTACTACTGGTCTCCCAGGAATCGATAAAAGCGTAGACAGTTTGAGACATTACTCCCATGGAGAAAAGTGCTCGTGGTGCGTGTTGTATTCAATACTGATGCAATTTCTGTGTTTCATCAACACTCTGAACGTCCACAGATTACAGAATGCTTCCAATTGTGTTTCGAAAACTACTACTGGTCTCCCAGGAATCGATAAAAGCGTAGACAGTTTGAGACATTACTCCCATGGAGAAAAGTGCTCGTGGTGCGTGTTGTATTCAATACCGATGCAATTTCTGTGTTTCATCAACACTCTGAACGTCCACAGATTTCAGAATGCCTCCAAATGTATTTCGAAAACTACTACTGGTCTCCCAGGAATCGATAAAAGCGTAGACAGTTTGAGACATTACTCCCATGGAGAAAAGTGCTCGTGGTGCGTGTTGTATTCAATACCGATGCAATTTCTGTGTTTCATCAACACTCTGAACGTCCACAGATTACAGAATGCCTCCAAATGTATTTCGAAAACTACTACTGGTCTCCCAGGAATCGATAAAAGCGTAGACAGTTTGAGACATTACTCCCATGGAGAAAAGTGCTCGTGGTGCGTGTTGTATTCAATACCGATGCAATTTCTGTGTTTCATCAACACTCTGAACGTCCACAGATTACAGAATGCTTCCAATTGTGTTTCGAAAACTACTACTAGTCTGCCAGGAATCGATAAAAGCGTAGACAGTTTGAGACATTACTCCCATGGAGAAAAGTGCTCGTGGTGCGTGTTGTATTCAATACCGATGCAATTACTGTGTTTCATCAACACTATGAACGTCCACAGATTACAGAATGATTCCAATTGTGTTTCGAAAACTACTACTGGTCTCCCAGGAATCGATAAAAGCGTAGACAGTTTGAGACATTACTCCCATGGAGAAAAGTGCTCGTGGTGCGTGTTGTATTCAATACCGATGCAATTTCTGTGTTTCATCAACACTCTGAACGTCCACAGATTACAGAATGCTTCCAATTGTGTTTCGAAAACTACTACTGGTCTCCCAGGAATCGATAAAAGCGTAGACAGTTTGAGACATTACTCCCATGGAGAAAAGTGCTCGTGGTGCGTGTTGTATTCAATACCGATGCAATTTCTGTGTTTCATCAACACTCTGAACGTCCACAGATTACAGAATGCCTCCAAATGTATTTCGAAAACTACTACTGGTCTCCCAGGAATCGATAAAAGCGTAGACAGTTTGAGACATTACTCCCATGGAGAAAAGTGCTCGTGGTGCGTGTTGTATTCAATACCGATGCAATTTCTGTGTTTCATCAACACTCTGAACGTCCACAGATTACAGAATGATTCCAATTGTGTTTCGAAAACTACTACTGGTCTCCCAGGAATCGATAAAAGCGTAGACAGTTTGAGACATTACTCCCATGGAGAAAAGTGCTCGTGGTGCGTGTTGTATTCAATACCGATGCAATTTCTGTGTTTCATCAACACTCTGAACGTCCACAGATTACAGAATGCTTCCAATTGTGTTTCGAAAACTACTACTGGTCTCCCAGGAATCGATAAAAGCGTAGACAGTTTGAGACATTACTCCCATGGAGAAAAGTGCTCGTGGTGCGTGTTGTATTCAATATCGATGCAATTTCTGTGTTTCATCAACACTCTGAACGTCCACAGATTACAGAATGCCTCCAAATGTATTTCGAAAACTACTACTGGTCTCCCAGGAATCGATAAAAGCGTAGACAGTTTGAGACATTACTCCCATGGAGAAAAGTGCTCGTGGTGCGTGTTGTATTCAATACCGATGCAATTTCTGTGTTTCATCAACACTCTGAACGTCCACAGATTACAGAATGCTTCCAATTGTGTTTCGAAAACTACTACTGGTCTCCCAGGAATCGATAAAAGCGTAGACAGTTTGAGACATTACTCCCATGGAGAAAAGTGCTCGTGGTGCGTGTTGTATTCAATACCGATGCAATTTCTGTGTTTCATCAACACTCTGAACGTCCACAGATTACAGAATGCTTCCAATTGTGTTTCGAAAACTACTACTGGTCTCCCAGGAATCGATAAAAGCGTAGACAGTTTGAGACATTACTCCCATGGAGAAAAGTGCTCGTGGTGCGTGTTGTATTCAATACCGATGCAATTTCTGTGTTTCATCAACACTCTGAACGTCCACAGATTACAGAATGCTTCCAATTGTGTTTCGAAAACTACTACTGGTCTCCCAGGAATCGATAAAAGCGTAGACAGTTTGAGACATTACTCCCATGGAGAAAAGTGCTCGTGGTGCGTGTTGTATTCAATACCGATGCAATTTCTGTGTTTCATCAACACTCTGAACGTCCACAGATTACAGAATGCCTCCAAATGTATTTCGAAAACTACTACTGGTCTCCCAGGAATCGATAAAAGCGTAGACAGTTTGAGACATTACTCCCATGGAGAAAAGTGCTCGTGGTGCGTGTTGTATTCAATACCGATGCAATTTCTGTGTTTCATCAACACTCTGAACGTCCACAGATTACAGAATGCCTCCAAATGTATTTCGAAAACAACTACTGGTCTCCCAGGGATCGGTAAAAGCGTAGACAGTTTGAGACATTACTCCCATGGAGAAAAGTGCTCGTGGTGCGTGTTGTATTCAATACCGATGCAATTTCTGTGTTTCATCAACACTCTGAACGTCCACAGATTACAGAATGATTCCAATTGTGTTTCGAAAACTACTACTGGTCTCCCAGGAATCGATAAAAGCGTAGACAGTTTGAGACATTACTCCCATGGAGAAAAGTGCTCGTGGTGCGTGTTGTATTCAATACCGATGTAATTTCTGTGTTTCATCAACACTCTGAACGTCCACAGATTACAGAATGCTTCCAATTGTGTTTCGAAATCTACTACTGGTCTCCCAGGAATCGATAAAAGCGTAGACAGTTTGAGACATTACTCCCATGGAGAAAAGTGCTCGTGGTGCGTGTTGTATTCAATACCGATGCAATTTCTGTGTTTCATCAACACTCTGAACGTCCACAGATTACAGAATGCCTCCAAATGTATTTCGAAAACTACTACTGGTCTCCCAGGAATCGATAAAAGCGTAGACAGTTTGAGACATTACTCCCATGGAGAAAAGTGCTCGTGGTGCGTGTTGTATTCAATACCGATGCAATTTCTGTGTTTCATCAACACTCTGAACGTCCACAGATTACAGAATACTTCCAATTGTGTTTCGAAAACTACTACTGGTCTCCCAGGAATCGGTAAAAGCGTAGACAGTTTGAGACATTACTCCCATGGAGAAAAGTGCTCGTGGTGCGTGTTGTATTCAATACCGATGCAATTTCTGTGTTTCATCAACACTCTGAACGTCCACAGATTACAGAATGTTTCCAATTGTGTTTCGAAAACTACTACTGGTCTCCCAGGAATCGATAAAAGCGTAGACAGTTTGAGACATTACTCCCATGGAGAAAAGTGCTCGTGGTGCGTGTTGTATTCAATACCGATGCAATTTCTGTGTTTCATCAACACTCTGAACGTCCACAGATTACAGAATGCTTCCAATTGTGTTTCGAAAACTACTACTGGTCTCCCAGGAATCGATAAAACCGTAGACAGTTTGAGACATTACTCCCATGGAGAAAAGTGCTCGTGGTGCGTGTTGTATTCAATACCGATGCAATTTCTGTGTTTCATCAACACTCTGAACGTCCACAGATTACAGAATGCTTCCAATTGTGTTTCGAAAACTACTACTGGTCTCCCAGGAATCGATAAAAGCGTAGACAGTTTGAGACATTACTCCCATGGAGAAAAGTGCTCGTGGTGCGTGTTGTATTCAATACCGATGCAATTTCTGTGTTTCATCAACACTCTGAACGTCCACAGATTACAGAATGCTTCCAATTGTGTTTCGAAAACTACTACTGGTCTCCCAGGAATCGATAAAAGCGTAGACAGTTTGAGACATTACTCCCATGGAGAAAAGTGCTCGTGGTGCGTGTTGTATTCAATACCGATGCAATTTCTGTGTTTCATCAACACTCTGAACGTCCACAGATTACAGAATGCTTCCAATTGTGTTTCGAAAACTACTACTGGTCTCCCAGGAATCGATAAAAGCGTAGACAGTTTGAGACATTACTCCCATGGAGAAAAGTACTCGTGGTGCGTGTTGTATTCAATACCGATGCAATTTCTGTGTTTCATCAACACTCTGAACGTCCACAGATTACAGAATGCTTCCAATTGTGTTTCGAAAACTACTACTGGTCTCCCAGGAATCGATAAAAGCGTAGACAGTTTGAGACATTACTCCCATGGAGAAAAGTGCTCGTGGTGCGTGTTGTATTCAATACCGATGCAATTTCTGTGTTTCATCAACACTCTGAACGTCCACAGATTACAGAATGCTTCCAATTGTGTTTCGAAAACTACTACTGGTCTCCCAGGAATCGATAAAAGCGTAGACAGTTTGAGACATTACTCCCATGGAGAAAAGTGCTCGTGGTGCGTGTTGTATTCAATACCGATGCAATTTCTGTGTTTCATCAACACTCTGAACGTCCACAGATTACAGAATGCTTCCAATTGTGTTTCGAAAACTACTACTGGTCTCCCAGGAATCGATAAAAGCGTAGACAGTTTGAGACATTACTCCCATGGAGAAAAGTGCTCGTGGTGCGTGTTGTATTCAATACCGATGCAATTTCTGTGTTTCATCAACACTCTGAACGTCCACAGATTACAGAATGCTTCCAATTGTGTTTCGAAAACTACTACTGGTCTCCCAGGAATCGATAAAAGCGTAGACAGTTTGAGACATTACTCCCATGGAGAAAAGTGCTCGTGGTGCGTGTTGTATTCAATACCGATGCAATTTCTGTGTTTCATCAACACTCTGAACGTCCACAGATTACAGAATGCTTCCAATTGTGTTTCGAAAACTACTACTGGTCTCCCAGGAATCGATAAAAGCGTAGACAGTTTGAGACATTACTCCCATGGAGAAAAGTGCTCGTGGTGCGTGTTGTATTCAATAGCGATGTAATTTCTGTGTTTCATCAACACTCTGAACGTCCACAGATTACAGAATGCTTCCAATCGTGTTTCGAAAACTACTACTGGTCTCCCAGGAATCGATAAAAGCGTAGACAGTTTGAGACATTACTCCCATGGAGAAAAGTGCTCGTGGTGCGTGTTGTATTCAATACAGATGCAATTTCTGTGTTTCATCAACACTCTGAACGTCCACAGATTACAGAATGCTTCCAATTGTGTTTCGAAAACTACTACTGGTCTCCCAGGAATCGATAAAAGCGTAGACAGTTTGAGACATTACTCCCATGGAGAAAAGTGCTCGTGGTGCGTGTTGTATTCAATACCGATGCAATTTCTGTGTTTCATCAACACTCTGAACGTCCACAGATTACAGAATGCTTCCAATTGTGTTTCGAAAACTACTACTGGTCTCCCAGGAATCGATAAAAGCGTAGACAGTTTGAGACATTACTCCCATGGAGAAAAGTGCTCGTGGTGCGTGTTGTATTCAATACCGATGCAATTTCTGTGTTTCATCAACACTCTGAACGTCCACAGATTACAGAATGCTTCCAATTGTGTTTCGAAAACTACTACTGGTCTCCCAGGAATCGATAAAAGCGTAGACAGTTTGAGACATTACTCCCATGGAGAAAAGTGCTCGTGGTGCGTGTTGTATTCAATACCGATGCAATTTCTGTGTTTCATCAACACTCTGAACGTCCACAGATTACAGAATGCCTCCAAATGTATTTCGAAAACTACTACTGGTCTCCCAGGAATCGATAAAAGCGTAGACAGTTTGAGACATTACTCCCATGGAGAAAAGTGCTCGTGGTGCGTGTTGTATTCAATACCGATGCAATTTCTGTGTTTCATCAACACTCTGAACGTCCACAGATTACAGAATGCCTCCAAATGTATTTCGAAAACTACTACTGGTCTCCCAGGAATCGATAAAAGCGTAGACAGTTTGAGACATTACTCCCATGGAGAAAAGTGCTCGTGGTGCGTGTTGTATTCAATACCGATGCAATTTCTGTGTTTCATCAACACTCTGAACGTCCACAGATTACAGAATGCTTCCAATTGTGTTTCGAAAACTACTACTGGTCTCCCAGGAATCGATAAAAGCGTAGACAGTTTGAGACATTACTCCCATGGAGAAAAGTGCTCGTGGTGCGTGTTGTATTCAATACCGATGCAATTTCTGTGTTTCATCAACACTCTGAACGTCCACAGATTACAGAATGCTTCCAATTGTGTTTCGAAAACTACTACTGGTCTCCCAGGAATCGATAAAAGCGTAGACAGTTTGAGACATTACTCCCATGGAGAAAAGTGCTCGTGGTGCGTGTTGTATTCAATACCGATGCAATTTCTGTGTTTCATCAACACTCTGAACGTCCACAGATTACAGAATGCTTCCAATTGTGTTTCGAAAACTACTACTGGTCTCCCAGGAATCGATAAAAGCGTAGACAGTTTGAGACATTACTCCCATGGAGAAAAGTGCTCGTGGTGCGTGTTGTATTCAATACCGATGCAATTTCTGTGTTTCATCAACACTCTGAACGTCCACAGATTACAGAATGCCTCCAAATGTATTTCGAAAACTACTACTGGTCTCCCAGGAATCGATAAAAGCGTAGACAGTTTGAGACATTACTCCCATGGAGAAAAGTGCTCGTGGTGCGTGTTGTATTCAATACCGATGCAATTTCTGTGTTTCATCAACACTCTGAACGTCCACAGATTACAGAATGATTCCAATTGTGTTTCGAAAACTACTACTGGTCTCCCAGGAATCGATAAAAGCGTAGACAGTTTGAGACATTACTCCCATGGAGAAAAGTGCTCGTGGTGCGTGTTGTATTCAATACCGATGCAATTTCTGTGTTTCATCAACACTCTGAACGTCCACAGATTACAGAATGCTTCCAATTGTGTTTCGAAAACTACTACTGGTCTCCCAGGAATCGATAAAAGCGTAGACAGTTTGAGACATTACTCCCATGGAGAAAAGTGCTCGTGGTGCGTGTTGTATTCAATACCGATGCAATTTCTGTGTTTCATCAACACTCTGAACGTCCACAGATTACAGAATGCCTCCAAATGTATTTCGAAAACTACTACTGGTCTCCCAGGAATCGATAAAAGCGTAGACAGTTTGAGACATTACTCCCATGGAGAAAAGTGCTCGTGGTGCGTGTTGTATTCAATACCGATGCAATTTCTGTGTTTCATCAACACTCTGAACGTCCACAGATTACAGAATGCTTCCAATTGTGTTTCGAAAACTACTACTGGTCTCCCAGGAATCGATAAAAGCGTAGACAGTTTGAGACATTACTCCCATGGAGAAAAGTGCTCGTGGTGCGTGTTGTATTCAATACCGATGCAATTTCTGTGTTTCATCAACACTCTGAACGTCCACAGATTACAGAATGCTTCCAATTGTGTTTCGAAAACTACTACTGGTCTCCCAGGAATCGATAAAAGCGTAGACAGTTTGAGACATTACTCCCATGGAGAAAAGTGCTCGTGGTGCGTGTTGTATTCAATACCGATGCAATTTCTGTGTTTCATCAACACTCTGAACGTCCACAGATTACAGAATGCTTCCAATTGTGTTTCGAAAACTACTACTGGTCTCCCAGGAATCGATAAAAGCGTAGACAGTTTGAGACATTACTCCCATGGAGAAAAGTGCTCGTGGTGCGTGTTGTATTCAATACCGATGCAATTTCTGTGTTTCATCAACACTCTGAACGTCCACAGATTACAGAATGCCTCCAAATGTATTTCGAAAACTACTACTGGTCTCCCAGGAATCGATAAAAGCGTAGACAGTTTGAGACATTACTCCCATGGAGAAAAGTGCTCGTGGTGCGTGTTGTATTCAATACCGATGCAATTTCTGTGTTTCATCAACACTCTGAACGTCCACAGATTACAGAATGCCTCCAAATGTATTTCGAAAACAACTACTGGTCTCCCAGGGATCGGTAAAAGCGTAGACAGTTTGAGACATTACTCCCATGGAGAAAAGTGCTCGTGGTGCGTGTTGTATTCAATACCGATGCAATTTCTGTGTTTCATCAACACTCTGAACGTCCACAGATTACAGAATGATTCCAATTGTGTTTCGAAAACTACTACTGGTCTCCCAGGAATCGATAAAAGCGTAGACAGTTTGAGACATTACTCCCATGGAGAAAAGTGCTCGTGGTGCGTGTTGTATTCAATACCGATGTAATTTCTGTGTTTCATCAACACTCTGAACGTCCACAGATTACAGAATGCTTCCAATTGTGTTTCGAAATCTACTACTGGTCTCCCAGGAATCGATAAAAGCGTAGACAGTTTGAGACATTACTCCCATGGAGAAAAGTGCTCGTGGTGCGTGTTGTATTCAATACCGATGCAATTTCTGTGTTTCATCAACACTCTGAACGTCCACAGATTACAGAATGCCTCCAAATGTATTTCGAAAACTACTACTGGTCTCCCAGGAATCGATAAAAGCGTAGACAGTTTGAGACATTACTCCCATGGAGAAAAGTGCTCGTGGTGCGTGTTGTATTCAATACCGATGCAATTTCTGTGTTTCATCAACACTCTGAACGTCCACAGATTACAGAATACTTCCAATTGTGTTTCGAAAACTACTACTGGTCTCCCAGGAATCGGTAAAAGCGTAGACAGTTTGAGACATTACTCCCATGGAGAAAAGTGCTCGTGGTGCGTGTTGTATTCAATACCGATGCAATTTCTGTGTTTCATCAACACTCTGAACGTCCACAGATTACAGAATGTTTCCAATTGTGTTTCGAAAACTACTACTGGTCTCCCAGGAATCGATAAAAGCGTAGACAGTTTGAGACATTACTCCCATGGAGAAAAGTGCTCGTGGTGCGTGTTGTATTCAATACCGATGCAATTTCTGTGTTTCATCAACACTCTGAACGTCCACAGATTACAGAATGCTTCCAATTGTGTTTCGAAAACTACTACTGGTCTCCCAGGAATCGATAAAACCGTAGACAGTTTGAGACATTACTCCCATGGAGAAAAGTGCTCGTGGTGCGTGTTGTATTCAATACCGATGCAATTTCTGTGTTTCATCAACACTCTGAACGTCCACAGATTACAGAATGCTTCCAATTGTGTTTCGAAAACTACTACTGGTCTCCCAGGAATCGATAAAAGCGTAGACAGTTTGAGACATTACTCCCATGGAGAAAAGTGCTCGTGGTGCGTGTTGTATTCAATACCGATGCAATTTCTGTGTTTCATCAACACTCTGAACGTCCACAGATTACAGAATGCTTCCAATTGTGTTTCGAAAACTACTACTGGTCTCCCAGGAATCGATAAAAGCGTAGACAGTTTGAGACATTACTCCCATGGAGAAAAGTGCTCGTGGTGCGTGTTGTATTCAATACCGATGCAATTTCTGTGTTTCATCAACACTCTGAACGTCCACAGATTACAGAATGCTTCCAATTGTGTTTCGAAAACTACTACTGGTCTCCCAGGAATCGATAAAAGCGTAGACAGTTTGAGACATTACTCCCATGGAGAAAAGTACTCGTGGTGCGTGTTGTATTCAATACCGATGCAATTTCTGTGTTTCATCAACACTCTGAACGTCCACAGATTACAGAATGCTTCCAATTGTGTTTCGAAAACTACTACTGGTCTCCCAGGAATCGATAAAAGCGTAGACAGTTTGAGACATTACTCCCATGGAGAAAAGTGCTCGTGGTGCGTGTTGTATTCAATACCGATGCAATTTCTGTGTTTCATCAACACTCTGAACGTCCACAGATTACAGAATGCTTCCAATTGTGTTTCGAAAACTACTACTGGTCTCCCAGGAATCGATAAAAGCGTAGACAGTTTGAGACATTACTCCCATGGAGAAAAGTGCTCGTGGTGCGTGTTGTATTCAATACCGATGCAATTTCTGTGTTTCATCAACACTCTGAACGTCCACAGATTACAGAATGCTTCCAATTGTGTTTCGAAAACTACTACTGGTCTCCCAGGAATCGATAAAAGCGTAGACAGTTTGAGACATTACTCCCATGGAGAAAAGTGCTCGTGGTGCGTGTTGTATTCAATACCGATGCAATTTCTGTGTTTCATCAACACTCTGAACGTCCACAGATTACAGAATGCTTCCAATTGTGTTTCGAAAACTACTACTGGTCTCCCAGGAATCGATAAAAGCGTAGACAGTTTGAGACATTACTCCCATGGAGAAAAGTGCTCGTGGTGCGTGTTGTATTCAATACCGATGCAATTTCTGTGTTTCATCAACACTCTGAACGTCCACAGATTACAGAATGCTTCCAATTGTGTTTCGAAAACTACTACTGGTCTCCCAGGAATCGATAAAAGCGTAGACAGTTTGAGACATTACTCCCATGGAGAAAAGTGCTCGTGGTGCGTGTTGTATTCAATAGCGATGTAATTTCTGTGTTTCATCAACACTCTGAACGTCCACAGATTACAGAATGCTTCCAATCGTGTTTCGAAAACTACTACTGGTCTCCCAGGAATCTATAAAAGCGTAGACAGTTTGAGACATTACTCCCATGGAGAAAAGTGCTCGTGGTGCGTGTTGTATTCAATACAGATGCAATTTCTGTGTTTCATCAACACTCTGAACGTCCACAGATTACAGAATGCTTCCAATTGTGTTTCGAAAACTACTACTGGTCTCCCAGGAATCGATAAAAGCGTAGACAGTTTGAGACATTACTCCCATGGAGAAAAGTGCTCGTGGTGCGTGTTGTATTCAATACCGATGCAATTTCTGTGTTTCATCAACACTCTGAACGTCCACAGATTACAGAATGCTTCCAATTGTGTTTCGAAAACTACTACTGGTCTCCCAGGAATCGATAAAAGCGTAGACAGTTTGAGACATTACTCCCATGGAGAAAAGTGCTCGTGGTGCGTGTTGTATTCAATACCGATGCAATTTCTGTGTTTCATCAACACTCTGAACGTCCACAGATTACAGAATGCTTCCAATTGTGTTTCGAAAACTACTACTGGTCTCCCAGGAATCGATAAAAGCGTAGACAGTTTGAGACATTACTCCCATGGAGAAAAGTGCTCGTGGTGCGTGTTGTATTCAATACCGATGCAATTTCTGTGTTTCATCAACACTCTGAACGTCCACAGATTACAGAATGCCTCCAAATGTATTTCGAAAACTACTACTGGTCTCCCAGGAATCGATAAAAGCGTAGACAGTTTGAGACATTACTCCCATGGAGAAAAGTGCTCGTGGTGCGTGTTGTATTCAATACCGATGCAATTTCTGTGTTTCATCAACACTCTGAACGTCCACAGATTACAGAATGCCTCCAAATGTATTTCGAAAACTACTACTGGTCTCCCAGGAATCGATAAAAGCGTAGACAGTTTGAGACATTACTCCCATGGAGAAAAGTGCTCGTGGTGCGTGTTGTATTCAATACCGATGCAATTTCTGTGTTTCATCAACACTCTGAACGTCCACAGATTACAGAATGCTTCCAATTGTGTTTCGAAAACTACTACTGGTCTCCCAGGAATCGATAAAAGCGTAGACAGTTTGAGACATTACTCCCATGGAGAAAAGTGCTCGTGGTGCGTGTTGTATTCAATACCGATGCAATTTCTGTGTTTCATCAACACTCTGAACGTCCACAGATTACAGAATGCTTCCAATTGTGTTTCGAAAACTACTACTGGTCTCCCAGGAATCGATAAAAGCGTAGACAGTTTGAGACATTACTCCCATGGAGAAAAGTGCTCGTGGTGCGTGTTGTATTCAATACCGATGCAATTTCTGTGTTTCATCAACACTCTGAACGTCCACAGATTACAGAATGCTTCCAATTGTGTTTCGAAAACTACTACTGGTCTCCCAGGAATCGATAAAAGCGTAGACAGTTTGAGACATTACTCCCATAGAGAAAAGTGCTCGTGGTGCGTGTTGTATTCAATACCGATGCAATTTCTGTGTTTCATCAACACTCTGAACGTCCACAGATTACAGAATGCTTCCAATTGTGTTTCGAAAACTACTACTGGTCTCCCAGGAATCGATAAAAGCGTAGACAGTTTGAGACATTACTCCCATGGAGAAAAGTGCTCGTGGTGCGTGTTGTATTCAATACCGATGCAATTTCTGTGTTTCATCAACACTCTGAACGTCCACAGATTACAGAATGCTTCCAATTGTGTTTCGAAAACTACTACTGGTCTCCCAGGAATCGATAAAAGCGTAGACAGTTTGAGACATTACTCCCATGGAGAAAAGTGCTCGTGGTGCGTGTTGTATTCAATACCGATGCAATTTCTGTGTTTCATCAACACTCTGAACGTCCACAGATTACAGAATGCTTCCAATTGTGTTTCGAAAACTACTACTGGTCTCCCAGGAATCGATAAAAGCGTAGACAGTTTGAGACATTACTCCCATGGAGAAAAGTGCTCGTGGTGCGTGTTGTATTCAATACCGATGCAATTTCTGTGTTTCATCAACACTCTGAACGTCCACAGATTACAGAATGCCTCCAAATGTATTTCGAAAACTACTACTGGTCTCCCAGGAATCGATAAAAGCGTAGACAGTTTGAGACATTACTCCCATGGAGAAAAGTGCTCGTGGTGCGTGTTGTATTCAATAGCGATGCAATTTCTGTGTTTCATCAACACTCTGAACGTCCACAGATTACAGAATGCCTCCAAATGTATTTCGAAAACTACTACTGGTCTCCCAGGAATCGATAAAAGCGTAGACAGTTTGAGACATTACTCCCATGGAGAAAAGTGCTCGTGGTGCGTGTTGTATTCAATACCGATGCAATTTCTGTGTTTCATCAACACTCTGAACGTCCACAGATTACAGAATGCTTCCAATTGTGTTTCGAAAACTACTACTGGTCTCCCAGGAATCGATAAAAGCGTAGACAGTTTGAGACATTACTCCCATGGAGAAAAGTACTCGTGGTGCGTGTTGTATTCAATACCGATGCAATTTCTGTGTTTCATCAACACTCTGAACGTCCACAGATTACAGAATGCTTCCAATTGTGTTTCGAAAACTACTACTGGTCTCCCAGGAATCGATAAAAGCGTAGACAGTTTGAGACATTACTCCCATGGAGAAAAGTGCTCGTGGTGCGTGTTGTATTCAATACCGATGCAATTTCTGTGTTTCATCAACACTCTGAACGTCCACAGATTACAGAATGCTTCCAATTGTGTTTCGAAAACTACTACTGGTCTCCCAGGAATCGATAAAAGCGTAGACAGTTTGAGACATTACTCCCATGGAGAAAAGTGCTCGTGGTGCGTGTTGTATTCAATACCGATGCAATTTCTGTGTTTCATCAACACTCTGAACGTCCACAGATTACAGAATGCTTCCAATTGTGTTTCGAAAACTACTACTGGTCTCCCAGGAATCGATAAAAGCGTAGACAGTTTGAGACATTACTCCCATGGAGAAAAGTGCTCGTGGTGCGTGTTGTATTCAATACCGATGCAATTTCTGTGTTTCATCAACACTCTGAACGTCCACAGATTACAGAATGCTTCCAATTGTGTTTCGAAAACTACTACTGGTCTCCCAGGAATCGATAAAAGCGTAGACAGTTTGAGACATTACTCCCATGGAGAAAAGTGCTCGTGGTGCGTGTTGTATTCAATACCGATGCAATTTCTGTGTTTCATCAACACTCTGAACGTCCACAGATTACAGAATGCCTCCAAATGTATTTCGAAAACTACTACTGGTCTCCCAGGAATCGATAAAAGCGTAGACAGTTTGAGACATTACTCCCATGGAGAAAAGTGCTCGTGGTGCGTGTTGTATTCAATACCGATGCAATTTCTGTGTTACATCAACACTCTGAACGTCCACAGATTACAGAATGCTTCCAATTGTGTTTCGAAAACTACTACTGGTCTCCCAGGAATCGATAAAAGCGTAGACAGTTTGAGACATTACTCCCATGGAGAAAAGTGCTCGTGGTGCGTGTTGTATTCAATACCGATGCAATTTCTGTGTTTCATCAACACTCTGAACGTCCACAGATTACAGAATGCCTCCAAATGTATTTCGAAAACTACTACTGGTCTCCCAGGAATCGATAAAAGCGTAGACAGTTTGAGACATTACTCCCATGGAGAAAAGTGCTCGTGGTGCGTGTTGTATTCAATACCGATGCAATTTCTGTGTTTCATCAACACTCTGAACGTCCACAGATTACAGAATGCTTCCAATTGTGTTTCGAAAACTACTACTGGTCTCCCAGGAATCGATAAAAGCGTAGACAGTTTGAGACATTACTCCCATGGAGAAAAGTGCTCGTGGTGCGTGTTGTATTCAATACCGATGCAATTTCTGTGTTTCATCAACACTCTGAACGTCCACAGATTACAGAATGCTTCCAATTGTGTTTCGAAAACTACTACTGGTCTCCCAGGAATCGATAAAAGCGTAGACAGTTTGAGACATTACTCCCATGGAGAAAAGTGCTCGTGGTGCGTGTTGTATTCAATACCGATGCAATTTCTGTGTTTCATCAACACTCTGAACGTCCACAGATTACAGAATGCCTCCAAATGTATTTCGAAAACTACTACTGGTCTCCCAGGAATCGATAAAAGCGTAGACAGTTTGAGACATTACTCCCATGGAGAAAAGTGCTCGTGGTGCGTGTTGTATTCAATACCGATGCAATTTCTGTGTTTCATCAACACTCTGAACGTCCACAGATTACAGAATGCCTCCAAATGTATTTCGAAAACTACTACTGGTCTCCCAGGAATCGATAAAAGCGTAGACAGTTTGAGACATTACTCCCATGGAGAAAAGTGCTCGTGGTGCGTGTTGTATTCAATACCGATGCAATTTCTGTGTTTCATCAACACTCTGAACGTCCACAGATTACAGAATGCTTCCAATTGTGTTTCGAAAACTACTACTGGTCTCCCAGGAATCGATAAAAGCGTAGACAGTTTGAGACATTACTCCCATGGAGAAAAGTGCTCGTGGTGCGTGTTGTATTCAATACCGATGCAATTTCTGTGTTTCATTAACACTCTGAATGTCCACAGATTACAGAATGCTTCCAATTGTGTTTCGAAAACTACTACTGGTCTCCCAGGAATCGATAAAAGCGTAGACAGTTTGAGACATTACTCCCATGGAGAAAAGTGCTCGTGGTGCGTGTTGTATTCAATACCGATGCAATTTCTGTGTTTCATCAACACTCTGAACGTCCACAGATTACAGAATGCTTCCAATTGTGTTTCGAAAACTACTACTGGTCTCCCAGGAATCGATAAAAGCGTAGACAGTTTGAGACATTACTCCCATGGAGAAAAGTGCTCGTGGTGCGTGTTGTATTCAATACCGATGCAATTTCTGTGTTTCATCAACACTCTGAACGTCCACAGATTACAGAATGCTTCCAATTGTGTTTCGAAAACTACTACTGGTCTCCCAGGAATCGATAAAAGCGTAGACAGTTTGAGACATTACTCCCATGGAGAAAAGTGCTCGTGGTGCGTGTTGTATTCAATACCGATGCAATTTCTGTGTTTCATCAACACTCTGAACGTCCACAGATTACAGAATGCTTCCAATTGTGTTTCGAAAACTACTACTGGTCTCCCAGGAATCGATAAAAGCGTAGACAGTTTGAGACATTACTCCCATGGAGAAAAGTGCTCGTGGTGCGTGTTGTATTCAATACCGATGCAATTTCTGTGTTTCATCAACACTCTGAACGTCCACAGATTACAGAATGCTTCCAATTGTGTTTCGAAAACTACTACTGGTCTCCCAGGAATCGATAAAAGCGTAGACAGTTTGAGACATTACTCCCATGGAGAAAAGTGCTCGTGGTGCGTGTTGTATTCAATACCGATGCAATTTCTGTGTTTCATCAACACTCTGAACGTCCACAGATTACAGAATGCTTCCAATTGTGTTTCGAAAACTACTACTGGTCTCCCAGGAATCGATAAAAGCGTAGACAGTTTGAGACATTACTCCCATGGAGAAAAGTGCTCGTGGTGCGTGTTGTATTCAATACCGATGCAATTTCTGTGTTTCATCAACACTCTGAACGTCCACAGATTACAGAATGCCTCCAAATGTATTTCGAAAACTACTACTGGTCTCCCAGGAATCGATAAAAGCGTAGACAGTTTGAGACATTACTCCCATGGAGAAAAGTGCTCGTGGTGCGTGTTGTATTCAATACCGATGCAATTTCTGTGTTTCATCAACACTCTGAACGTCCACAGATTACAGAATGCCTCCAAATGTATTTCGAAAACTACTACTGGTCTCCCAGGAATCGATAAAAGCGTAGACAGTTTGAGACATTACTCCCATGGAGAAAAGTGCTCGTGGTGCGTGTTGTATTCAATACCGATGCAATTTCTGTGTTTCATCAACACTCTGAACGTCCACAGATTACAGAATGCTTCCAATTGTGTTTCGAAAACTACTACTGGTCTCCCAGGAATCGATAAAAGCGTAGACAGTTTGAGACATTACTCCCATGGAGAAAAGTGCTCGTGGTGCGTGTTGTATTCAATACCGATGCAATTTCTGTGTTTCATCAACACTCTGAACGTCCACAGATTACAGAATGCTTCCAATTGTGTTTCGAAAACTACTACTGGTCTCCCAGGAATCGATAAAAGCGTAGACAGTTTGAGACATTACTCCCATGGAGAAAAGTGCTCGTGGTGCGTGTTGTATTCAATACCGATGCAATTTCTGTGTTTCATCAACACTCTGAACGTCCACAGATTACAGAATGCTTCCAATTGTGTTTAGAAAACTACTACTGCTCTCCCAGGAATCGATAAAAGCGTAGACAGTTTGAGACATTACTCCCATGGAGAAAAGTGCTCGTGGTGCGTGTTGTATTCAATACCGATGCAATTACTGTGTTTCATCAACACTCTGAACGTCCACAGATTACAGAATGCTTCCAATTGTGTTTCGAAAACTACTACTGGTCTCCCAGGAATCGATAAAAGCGTAGACAGTTTGAGACATTACTCCCATGGAGAAAAGTGCTCGTGGTGCGTGTTGTATTCAATACCGATGCAATTTCTGTGTTTCATCAACACTCTGAACGTCCACAGATTACAGAATGCTTCCAATTGTGTTTCGAAAACTACTACTGGTCTCCCAGGAATCGATAAAAGCGTAGACAGTTTGAGACATTACTCCCATGGAGAAAAGTGCTCGTGGTGCGTGTTGTATTCAATACCGATGCAATTTCTGTGTTTCATCAACACTCTGAACGTCCACAGATTACAGAATGCCTCCAAATGTATTTCGAAAACTACTACTGGTCTCCCAGGAATCGATAAAAGCGTAGACAGTTTGAGACATTACTCCCATGGAGAAAAGTGCTCGTGGTGCGTGTTGTATTCAATACCGATGCAATTTCTGTGTTACATCAACACTCTGAACGTCCACAGATTACAGAATGCTTCCAATTGTGTTTCGAAAACTACTACTGGTCTCCCAGGAATCGATAAAAGCGTAGACAGTTTGAGACATTACTCCCATGGAGAAAAGTGCTCGTGGTGCGTGTTGTATTCAATACCGATGCAATTTCTGTGTTTCATCAACACTCTGAACGTCCACAGATTACAGAATGCCTCCAAATGTATTTCGAAAACTACTACTGGTCTCCCAGGAATCGATAAAAGCGTAGACAGTTTGAGACATTACTCCCATGGAGAAAAGTGCTCGTGGTGCGTGTTGTATTCAATACCGATGCAATTTCTGTGTTTCATCAACACTCTGAACGTCCACAGATTACAGAATGCCTCCAAATGTATTTCGAAAACTACTACTGGTCTCCCAGGAATCGATAAAAGCGTAGACAGTTTGAGACATTACTCCCATGGAGAAAAGTGCTCGTGGTGCGTGTTGTATTCAATACCGATGCAATTTCTGTGTTTCATCAACACTCTGAACGTCCACAGATTACAGAATGCTTCCAATTGTGTTTCGAAAACTACTACTGGTCTCCCAGGAATCGATAAAAGCGTAGACAGTTTGAGACATTACTCCCATGGAGAAAAGTGCTCGTGGTGCGTGTTGTATTCAATACCGATGCAATTTCTGTGTTTCATCAACACTCTGAACGTCCACAGATTACAGAATGCCTCCAAATGTATTTCGAAAACTACTACTGGTCTCCCAGGAATCGATAAAAGCGTAGACAGTTTGAGACATTACTCCCATGGAGAAAAGTGCTCGTGGTGCGTGTTGTATTCAATACCGATGCAATTTCTGTGTTTCATCAACACTCTGAACGTCCACAGATTACAGAATGCTTCCAATTGTGTTTCGAAAACTACTACTGGTCTCCCAGGAATCGATAAAAGCGTAGACAGTTTGAGACATTACTCCCATGGAGAAAAGTGCTCGTGGTGCGTGTTGTATTCAATACCGATGCAATTTCTGTGTTTCATCAACACTCTGAACGTCCACAGATTACAGAATGCCTCCAAATGTATTTCGAAAACTACTACTGGTCTCCCAGGAATCGATAAAACGTAGACAGTTTGAGACATTACTCCCATGGAGAAAAGTGCTCGTGGTGCGTGTTGTATTCAATACCGATGCAATTTCTGTGTTTCATCAACACTCTGAACGTCCACAGATTACAGAATGCTTCCAATTGTGTTTCGAAAACTACTACTGGTCTCCCAGGAATCGATAAAAGCGTAGACAGTTTGAGACATTACTCCCATGGAGAAAAGTGCTCGTGGTGCGTGTTGTATTCAATACCGATGCAATTTCTGTGTTTCATCAACACTCTGAACGTCCACAGATTACAGAATGCTTCCAATTGTGTTTCGAAAACTACTACTGGTCTCCCAGGAATCGATAAAAGCGTAGACAGTTTGAGACATTACTCCCATGGAGAAAAGTGCTCGTGGTGCGTGTTGTATTCAATACCGATGCAATTTCTGTGTTTCATCAACACTCTGAACGTCCACAGATTACAGAATGCTTCCAATTGTGTTTCGAAAACTACTACTGGTCTCCCAGGAATCGATAAAAGCGTAGACAGTTTGAGACATTACTCCCAAGGAGAAAAGTGCTCGTGGTGCGTGTTGTATTCAATACCGATGCAATTTCTGTGTTTCATCAACACTCTGAACGTCCACAGATTACAGAATGCCTCCAAATGTATTTCGAAAACTACTACTGGTCTCCCAGGAATCGATAAAAGCGTAGACAGTTTGAGACATTACTCCCATGGAGAAAAGTGCTCGTGGTGCGTGTTGTATTCAATACCGATGCAATTTCTGTGTTTCATCAACACTCTGAACGTCCACAGATTACAGAATGCTTCCAATTGTGTTTCGAAAACTACTACTGGTCTCCCAGGAATCGATAAAAGCGTAGACAGTTTGAGACATTACTCCCATGGAGAAAAGTGCTCGTGGTGCGTGTTGTATTCAATACCGATGCAATTTCTGTGTTTCATCAACACTCTGAACGTCCACAGATTACAGAATGCTTCCAATTGTGTTTCGAAAACTACTACTGGTCTCCCAGGAATCGATAGAAGCGTAGACAGTTTGAGACATTACTCCCATGGAGAAAAGTGCTCGTGGTGCGTGTTGTATTCAATACCGATGCAATTTCTGTGTTTCATCAACACTCTGAACGTCCACAGATTACAGAATGCCTCCAAATGTATTTAGAAAACTACTACTGGTCTCCCAGGAATCGATAAAAGCGTAGACAGTTTGAGACATTACTCCCATGGAGAAAAGTGCTCGTGGTGCGTGTTGTATTCAATACCGATGCAATTTCTGTGTTTCATCAACACTCTGAACGTCCACAGATTACAGAATGCTTCCAATTGTGTTTCGAAAACTACTACTGGTCTCCCAGGAATCGATAAAAGCGTAGACAGTTTGAGACATTACTCCCAAGGAGAAAAGTGCTCGTGGTGCGTGTTGTATTCAATACCGATGCAATTTCTGTGTTTCATCAACACTCTGAACGTCCACAGATTACAGAATGCTTCCAATTGTGTTTCGAAAACTACTACTGGTCTCCCAGGAATCGATAAAAGCGTAGACAGTTTGAGACATTACTCCCATGGAGAAAAGTGCTCGTGGTGCGTGTTGTATTCAATACCGATGCAATTTCTGTGTTTCATCAACACTCTGAACGTCCACAGATTACAGAATGCTTCCAATTGTGTTTCGAAAACTACTACTGGTCTCCCAGGAATCGATAAAAGCGTAGACAGTTTGAGACATTACTCCCATGGAGAAAAGTGCTCGTGGTGCGTGTTGTATTCAATACTGATGCAATTTCTGTGTTTCATCAACACTCTGAACGTCCACAGATTACAGAATGCTTCCAATTGTGTTTCGAAAACTACTACTGGTCTCCCAGGAATCGATAAAAGCGTAGACAGTTTGAGACATTACTCCCATGGAGAAAAGTGCTCGTGGTGCGTGTTGTATTCAATACCGATGCAATTTCTGTGTATCATCAACACTCTGAACGTCCACAGATTACAGAATGCCTCCAAATGTATTTCGAAAACTACTACTGGTCTCCCAGGAATCGATAAAAGCGTAGACAGTTTGAGACATTACTCCCATGGAGAAAAGTGCTCGTGGTGCGTGTTGTATTCAATACCGATGCAATTTCTGTGTTTCATCAACACTCTGAACGTCCACAGATTACAGAATGCTTCCAATTGTGTTTCGAAAACTACTACTGGTCTCCCAGGAATCGATAAAAGCGTAGACAGTTTGAGACATTACTCCCATGGAGAAAAGTGCTCGTGGTGCGTGTTGTATTCAATACCGATGCAATTTCTGTGTTTCATCAACACTCTGAACGTCCACAGATTACAGAATGCTTCCAATTGTGTTTCGAAAACTACTACTGGTCTCCCAGGAATCGATAAAAGCGTAGACAGTTTGAGACATTACTCCCATGGAGAAAAGTGCTCGTGGTGCGTGTTGTATTCAATGCCGATGCAATTTCTGTGTTTCATCAACACTCTGAACGTCCACAGATTACAGAATGCTTCCAATTGTGTTTCGAAAACTACTACTGGTCTCCCAGGAATCGATAAAAGCGTAGACAGTTTGAGACATTACTCCCATGGAGAAAAGTGCTCGTGGTGCGTGTTGTATTCAATACCGATGCAATTTCTGTGTTTCATCAACACTCTGAACGTCCACAGATTACAGAATGCTTCCAATTGTGTTTCGAAAACTACTACTGGTCTCCCAGGAATCGATAAAAGCGTAGACAGTTTGAGACATTACTCCCATGGAGAAAAAAGCTCGTGGTGCGTGTTGTATTCAATACCGATGCAATTTCTGTGTTTCATCAACACTCTGAACGTCCACAGATTACAGAATGCTTCCAATTGTGTTTCGAAAACTACTACTGGTCTCCCAGGAATCGATAAAAGCGTAGACAGTTTGAGACATTACTCCCATGGAGAAAAGTGCTCGTGGTGCGTGTTGTATTCAATACCGATGCAATTTCTGTGTTTCATCAACACTCTGAACGTCCACAGATTACAGAATGCTTCCAATTGTGTTTCGAAAACTACTACTGGTCTCCCAGGAATCGATAAAAGCGTAGACAGTTTGAGACATTACTCCCATGGAGAAAAGTGCTCGTGTAGCGTGTTGTATTCAATACCGATGCAATTTCTGTGTTTCATCAACACTCTGAACGTCCACAGATTACAGAATGCTTCCAATTGTGTTTCGAAAACTACTACTGGTCTCCCAGGAATCGATAAAAGCGTAGACAGTTTGAGACATTACTCCCATGGAGAAAAGTGCTCGTGGTGCGTGTTGTATTCAATACCGATGCAATTTCTGTGTTTCATCAACACTCTGAACGTCCACAGATTACAGAATGCCTCCAAATGTATTTCGAAAACTACTACTGGTCTCCCAGGAATCGATAAAAGCGTAGACAGTTTGAGACATTACTCCCATGGAGAAAAATGCTCGTGGTGCGTGTTGTATTCAATACCGATGCAATTTCTGTGTTTCATCAACACTCTGAACGTCCACAGATTACAGAATGCTTATAATTGTGTTTCGAAAACTACTACTGGTCTCCCAGGAATCGATAAAAGCGTAGACAGTTTGAGACATTACTCCCATGGAGAAAAGTGCTCGTGGTGCGTGTTGTATTCAATACCGATGCAATTTCTGTGTTTCATCAACACTCTGAACGTCCACAGATTACAGAATGCTTCCAATTGTGTTTCGAAAACTACTACTGGTCTCCCAGGAATCGATAAAAGCGTAGACAGTTTGAGACATTACTCCCATGGAGAAAAGTGCTCGTGGTGCGTGTTGTATTCAATACCGATGCAATTTCTGTGTTTCATCAACACTCTGAACGTCCACAGATTACAGAATGCTTCCTATTGTGTTTCGAAAACTACTACTGGTCTCCCAGGAATCGATAAAAGCGTAGACAGTTTGAGACATTACTCCCATGGAGAAAAGTGCTCGTGGTGCGTGTTGTATTCAATACCGATGCAATTTCTGTGTTTCATCAACACTCTGAACGTCCACAGATTACAGAATGCTTCCAATTGTGATTCGAAAACTACTACTGGTCTCCCAGGAATCGATAAAAGCGTAGACAGTTTGAGACATTACTCCCATGGAGAAAAGTACTCGTGGTGCTTGTTGTATTCAATACCGATGCAATTTCTGTGTTTCATCAACACTCTGAACGTCCACAGATTACAGAATGCTTCCAATTGTGTTTCGAAAACTACTACTGGTCTCCCAGGAATCGATAAAAGCGTAGACAGTTCGAGACATTACTTCCATGGTGAAAAGTGCTCGTGGTGCGTGTTGTATTCAATACCGATGCAATTTCTGTGTTTCATCAACACCCTGAACGTCCACAGATTATAGAATGCTTCCAATTGTGTTTCGAAAACTACTACTGGTCTCCCCGGAATCGATAAAAGCGTAGACAGTTGGAGACATTACTCCCAAGGAGAAAAGTGCTCGTGGTGCGTGTTGTATTCAATACCGATGCAATTTCTGTGTTTCATCAACACTCTGAACGTCCACAGATTACAGAATGCTTCCAATTGTGTTTCGAAAACTACTGCTGGTCTCCCAGGAATCGATAAAAGCGTAGACAGTTTGAGACATTACTCCCATGGAGAAAAGTGCTCGTGGTGCGTGTTGTATTCAATACCGATGCAATTTCTGTGTTTCATCAACACTCTGAACGTCCACAGATTACAGAATGCCTCCAAATGTATTTCGAAAACTACTACTGGTCTCCCAGGAATCGATAAAAGCGTAGACAGTTTGAGACATTACTCCCATGGAGAAAAGTGCTCGTGGTGCGTGTTGTATTCAATACCGATGCAATTTCTGTGTTTCATCAACACTCTGAACGTCCACAGATTACAGAATGCTTATAATTGTGTTTCGAAAACTACTACTGGTCTCCCAGGAATCGATAAAAGCGTAGACAGTTTGAGACATTACTCCCAAGGAGAAAAGTGCTCGTGGTGCGTGTTGTATTCAATACCGATGCAATTTCTGTGTTTCATCAACACTCTGATCGTCCACAGATTACAGAATGCTTCCAATTTTGTTTCGAAAACTACTACTGGTCTCCCAGGAATCGATAAAAGCGTAGACAGTTTGAGACATTACTCCCATGGAGAAAAGTGCTCGTGGTGCGTGTTGTATTCAATACCGATGCAATTTCTGTGTTTCATCAACACTCTGAACGTCCACAGATTACAGAATGCCTCCAAATGTATTTCGAAAACTACTACTGGTCTCCCAGGAATCGATAAAAGCGTAGACAGTTTGAGACATTACTCCCATGGAGAAAAGTGCTCGTGGTGCGTGTTGTATTCAATACCGATGCAATTTCTGTGTTTCATCAACACTCTGAACGTCCACAGATTACAGAATGCTTCCAATTGTGTTTCGAAAACTACTACTGGTCTCCCAGGAATCGATAAAAGCGTAGACAGTTTGAGACATTACTCCCATGGAGAAAAGTGCTCGTGGTGCGTGTTGTATTCAATACCGATGCAATTTCTGTGTTTCATCAACACTCTGAACGTCCACAGATTACAGAATGCTTCCAATTGTGTTTCGAAAACTACTACTGGTCTCCCAGGAATCGATAAAAGCGTAGACAGTTTGAGACATTACTCCCACGGAGAAAAGTGCTCGTGGTGCGTGTTGTATTCAATACCGATGCAATTTCTGTGTTTCATCAACACTCTGAACGTCCACAGATTACAGAATGCTTCCAATTGTGTTTCGAAAACTACTACTGGTCTCCCAGGAATCGATAAAAGCGTAGACTGTTTGAGACATTACTCCCATGGAGAAAAGTGCTCGTGGTGCGTGTTGTATTCAATACCGATGCAATTTCTGTGTTTCATCAACACTCTGAACGTCCACAGATTACAGAATGCTTCCAATTGTGTTTCGAAAACTACTACTGGTCTCCCAGGAATCGATAAAAGCGTAGACAGTTTGAGACATTACTCCCATGGAGAAAAGTGCTCGTGGTGCGTGTTGTATTCAATACCGATGCAATTTCTGTGTTTCAACACTCTGAACGTCCACAGATTACAGAATGCCTCCAAATGTATTTCGAAAACTACTACTGGTCTCCCAGGAATCGATAAAAGCGTAGACAGTTTGAGACATTACTCCCATGGAGAAAAGTGCTCGTGGTGCGTAATGTATTCAATACCAATGCAATTTCTGTGTTTCATCAACCCTCTGAACGTCCACAGATTACAGAATGCTTCCAATTGTGTTTCGAAAACTACTACTGGTCTCCCAGGAATCGATAAAAGCGTAGACAGTTTGAGACATTACTCCCATGGAGAAAAGTGCTCGTGGTGCGTGTTGTATTCAATACCGATGCAATTTCTGTGTTTCATCAACACTCTGAACGTCCACAGATTACAGAATGCCTCCAAATGTATTTCGAAAACTACTACTGGTCTCCCAGGAATCGATAAAAGCGTAGACAGTTTGAGACATTACTCCCATGGAGAAAAGTGCTCGTGGTGCGTGTTGTATTCAATACCGATGCAATTTCTGTGTTTCATCAACACTCTGAACGTCCACAGATTACAGAATGCTTCCAATTGTGTTTCGAAAACTACTACTGGTCTCCCAGGAATCGATAAAAGCGTAGACAGTTTGAGACATTACTCCCATGGAGAAAAGTGCTCGTGGTGCGTGTTGTATTCAATACCGATGCAATTTCTGTGTTTCATCAACACTCTGAACGTCCACAGATTACAGAATGCTTCCAATTGTGTTTCGAAAACTACTACTGGTCTCCCAGGAATCGATAAAAGCGTAGACAGTTTGAGACATTACTCCCACGGAGAAAAGTGCTCGTGGTGCGTGTTGTATTCAATACCGATGCAATTTCTGTGTTTCATCAACACTCTGAACGTCCACAGATTACAGAATGCTTCCAATTGTGTTTCGAAAACTACTACTGGTCTCCCAGGAATCGATAAAAGCGTAGACAGTTTGAGACATTACTCCCATGGAGAAAAGTGCTCGTGGTGCGTGTTGTATTCAATACCGATGCAATTTCTGTGTTTCATCAACACTCTGAACGTCCACAGATTACAGAATGCTTCCAATTGTGTTTCGAAAACTACTACTGGTCTCCCAGGAATCGATAAAAGCGTAGACAGTTTGAGACATTACTCCCATGGAGAAAAGTGCTCGTGGTGCGTGTTGTATTCAATACCGATGCAATTTCTGTGTTTCAACACTCTGAACGTCCACAGATTACAGAATGCCTCCAAATGTATTTCGAAAACTACTACTGGTCTCCCAGGAATCGATAAAAGCGTAGACAGTTTGAGACATTACTCCCATGGAGAAAAGTGCTCGTGGTGCGTAATGTATTCAATACCAATGCAATTTCTGTGTTTCATCAACCCTCTGAACGTCCACAGATTACAGAATGCTTCCAATTGTGTTTCGAAAACTACTACTGGTCTCCCAGGAATCGATAAAAGCGTAGACAGTTTGAGACATTACTCCCATGGAGAAAAGTGCTCGTGGTGCGTGTTGTATTCAATACCGATGCAATTTCTGTGTTTCATCAACACTCTGAACGTCCACAGATTACAGAATGCTTCCAATTGTGTTTCGAAAACTACTACTGGTCTCCCAGGAATCGATAAAAGCGTAGACAGTTTGAGACATTACTCCCATGGAGAAAAGTGCTCGTGGTGCGTGTTGTATTCAATACCGATGCAATTTCTGTGTTTCAACACTCTGAACGTCCACAGATTACAGAATGCCTCCAAATGTATTTCGAAAACTACTACTGGTCTCCCAGGAATCGATAAAAGCGTAGACAGTTTGAGACATTACTCCCATGGAGAAAAGTGCTCGTGGTGCGTAATGTATTCAATACCAATGCAATTTCTGTGTTTCATCAACCCTCTGAACGTCCACAGATTACAGAATGCTTCCAATTGTGTTTCGAAAACTACTACTGGTCTCCCAGGAATCGATAAAAGCGTAGACAGTTTGAGACATTACTCCCATGGAGAAAAGTGCTCGTGGTGCGTGTTGTATTCAATACCGATGCAATTTCTGTGTTTCATCAACACTCTGAACGTCCACAGATTACAGAATGCCTCCAAATGTATTTCGAAAACTACTACTGGTCTCCCAGGAATCGATAAAAGCGTAGACAGTTTGAGACATTACTCCCATGGAGAAAAGTGCTCGTGGTGCGTGTTGTATTCAATACCGATGCAATTTCTGTGTTTCATCAACACTCTGAACGTCCACAGATTACAGAATGCTTCCAATTGTGTTTCGAAAACTACTACTGGTCTCCCAGGAATCGATAAAAGCGTAGACAGTTTGAGACATTACTCCCATGGAGAAAAGTGCTCGTGGTGCGTGTTGTATTCAATACCGATGCAATTTCTGTGTTTCATCAACACTCTGAACGTCCACAGATTACAGAATGCTTCCAATTGTGTTTCGAAAACTACTACTGGTCTCCCAGGAATCGATAAAAGCGTAGACAGTTTGAGACATTACTCCCACGGAGAAAAGTGCTCGTGGTGCGTGTTGTATTCAATACCGATGCAATTTCTGTGTTTCATCAACACTCTGAACGTCCACAGATTACAGAATGCTTCCAATTGTGTTTCGAAAACTACTACTGGTCTCCCAGGAATCGATAAAAGCGTAGACAGTTTGAGACATTACTCCCATGGAGAAAAGTGCTCGTGGTGCGTGTTGTATTCAATACCGATGCAATTTCTGTGTTTCATCAACACTCTGAACGTCCACAGATTACAGAATGCTTCCAATTGTGTTTCGAAAACTACTACTGGTCTCCCAGGAATCGATAAAAGCGTAGACAGTTTGAGACATTACTCCCATGGAGAAAAGTGCTCGTGGTGCGTGTTGTATTCAATACCGATGCAATTTCTGTGTTTCAACACTCTGAACGTCCACAGATTACAGAATGCCTCCAAATGTATTTCGAAAACTACTACTGGTCTCCCAGGAATCGATAAAAGCGTAGACAGTTTGAGACATTACTCCCATGGAGAAAAGTGCTCGTGGTGCGTAATGTATTCAATACCAATGCAATTTCTGTGTTTCATCAACCCTCTGAACGTCCACAGATTACAGAATGCTTCCAATTGTGTTTCGAAAACTACTACTGGTCTCCCAGGAATCGATAAAAGCGTAGACAGTTTGAGACATTACTCCCATGGAGAAAAGTGCTCGTGGTGCGTGTTGTATTCAATACCGATGCAATTTCTGTGTTTCATCAACACTCTGAACGTCCACAGATTACAGAATGCCTCCAAATGTATTTCGAAAACTACTACTGGTCTCCCAGGAATCGATAAAAGCGTAGACAGTTTGAGACATTACTCCCATGGAGAAAAGTGCTCGTGGTGCGTGTTGTATTCAATACCGATGCAATTTCTGTGTTTCATCAACACTCTGAACGTCCACAGATTACAGAATGCTTCCAATTGTGTTTCGAAAACTACTACTGGTCTCCCAGGAATCGATAAAAGCGTAGACAGTTTGAGACATTACTCCCATGGAGAAAAGTGCTCGTGGTGCGTGTTGTATTCAATACCGATGCAATTTCTGTGTTTCATCAACACTCTGAACGTCCACAGATTACAGAATGCTTCCAATTGTGTTTCGAAAACTACTACTGGTCTCCCAGGAATCGATAAAAGCGTAGACAGTTTGAGACATTACTCCCACGGAGAAAAGTGCTCGTGGTGCGTGTTGTATTCAATACCGATGCAATTTCTGTGTTTCATCAACACTCTGAACGTCCACAGATTACAGAATGCTTCCAATTGTGTTTCGAAAACTACTACTGGTCTCCCAGGAATCGATAAAAGCGTAGACAGTTTGAGACATTACTCCCATGGAGAAAAGTGCTCGTGGTGCGTGTTGTATTCAATACCGATGCAATTTCTGTGTTTCATCAACACTCTGAACGTCCACAGATTACAGAATGCTTCCAATTGTGTTTCGAAAACTACTACTGGTCTCCCAGGAATCGATAAAAGCGTAGACAGTTTGAGACATTACTCCCATGGAGAAAAGTGCTCGTGGTGCGTGTTGTATTCAATACCGATGCAATTTCTGTGTTTCAACACTCTGAACGTCCACAGATTACAGAATGCCTCCAAATGTATTTCGAAAACTACTACTGGTCTCCCAGGAATCGATAAAAGCGTAGACAGTTTGAGACATTACTCCCATGGAGAAAAGTGCTCGTGGTGCGTAATGTATTCAATACCAATGCAATTTCTGTGTTTCATCAACCCTCTGAACGTCCACAGATTACAGAATGCTTCCAATTGTGTTTCGAAAACTACTACTGGTCTCCCAGGAATCGATAAAAGCGTAGACAGTTTGAGACATTACTCCCATGGAGAAAAGTGCTCGTGGTGCGTGTTGTATTCAATACCGATGCAATTTCTGTGTTTCATCAACACTCTGAACGTCCACAGATTACAGAATGCTTCCAATTGTGTTTCGAAAACTACTACTGGTCTCCCAGGAATCGATAAAAGCGTAGACAGTTTGAGACATTACTCCCATGGAGAAAAGTGCTCGTGGTGCGTGTTGTATTCAATACCGATGCAATTTCTGTGTTTCATCAACACTCTGAACGTCCACAGATTACAGAATGCTTCCAATTGTGTTTCGAAAACTACTACTGGTCTCCCAGGAATCGATAAAAGCGTAGACAGTTTGAGACATTACTCTCATGGAGAAAAGTGCTCGTGGTGCGTGTTGTATTCAATACCGATGCAATTTCTGTGTTTCATCAACACTCTGAACGTCCACAGATTACAGAATGCTTCCAATTGTGTTTCGAAAACTACTACTGGTCTGCCAGGAATCGATAAAACGTAGACAGTTTGAGACATTACTCCCATGGAGAAAAGTGCTCGTGGTGCGTGTTGTATTCAATACCGATGCAATTTCTGTGTTTCATCAACCCTCTGAACGTCCACAGATTACAGAATGCCTCCAAATGTATTTCGAAAACTACTACTGGTCTCCCAGGAATCGATAAAAGCGTAGACAGTTTGAGACATTACTCCCATGGAGAAAAGTGCTCGTGGTGCGTGTTGTATTCAATACCGATGCAATTTCTGTGTTTCATCAACACTCTGAACGTCCACAGATTACAGAATGCTTCCAATTGTGTTTCGAAAACTACTACTGGTCTCCCAGGAATCGATAAAAGCGTAGACAGTTTGAGACATTACTCCCATGGAGAAAAGTGCTC
Organism: Schistocerca gregaria; assembly: GCF_023897955.1. Taxonomy (NCBI): domain Eukaryota; kingdom Metazoa; phylum Arthropoda; class Insecta; order Orthoptera; family Acrididae; genus Schistocerca; species Schistocerca gregaria. Next base: position 7,450,148 of record NC_064930.1, on the reverse strand, counting down.
GTGGTGCGTGTTGTATTCAATACCGATGCAATTTCTGTGTTTCATCAACACTCTGAACGTCCACAGATTACAGAATGCTTCCAATTGTGTTTCGAAAACTACTACTGGTCTCCCAGGAATCGATAAAAGCGTAGACAGTTTGAGACATTACTCCCATGGAGAAAAGTGCTCGTGGTGCGTGTTGTATTCAATACCGATGCAATTTCTGTGTTTCATCAACACTCTGAACGTCCACAGATTACAGAATGCTTCCAATTGTGTTTCGAAAACTACTACTGGTCTCCCAGGAATCGATAAAAGCGTAGACAGTTTGAGACATTACTCCCATGGAGAAAAGTGCTCGTGGTGCGTGTTGTATTCAATACCGATGCAATTTCTGTGTTTCATCAACACTCTGAACGTCCACAGATTACAGAATGCTTCCAATTGTGTTTCGAAAACTACTACTGGTCTCCCAGGAATCGATAAAAGCGTAGACAGTTTGAGACATTACTCCCATGGAGAAAAGTGCTCGTGGTGCGTGTTGTATTCAATACCGATGCAATTTCTGTGTTTCATCAACACTCTGAACGTCCACAGATTACAGAATGCTTCCAATTGTGTTTCGAAAACTACTACTGGTCTCCCAGGAATCGATAAAAGCGTAGACAGTTTGAGACATTACTCCCATGGAGAAAAGTGCTCGTGGTGCGTGTTGTATTCAATACCGATGCAATTTCTGTGTTTCATCAACCCTCTGAACGTCCACAGATTACAGAATGCTTCCAATTGTGTTTCGAAAACTACTACTGGTCTCCCAGGAATCGATAAAAGCGTAGACAGTTTGAGACATTACTCCCATGGAGAAAAGTGCTCGTGGTGCGTGTTGTATTCAATACCGATGCAATTTCTGTGTTTCATCAACACTCTGATCGTCCACAGATTACAGAATGCTTCCAATTGTGTTTCGAAAACTACTACTGGTCTCCCAGGAATCGATAAAAGCGTAGACAGTTTGAGACATTACTCCCATGGAGGAAAGTGCTCGCGGTGCGTGTTGTATTCAATACCGATGCAATTTCTGTGTTTCATCAACACTCTGAACGTCCACAGATTACAGAATGCTTCCAATTGTGTTTCGAAAACTACTACTGGTCTCCCAGGAATCGATAAAAGCGTAGACAGTTTGAGACATTACTCCCATGGAGAAAAGTGCTCGTGGTGCGTGTTGTATTCAATACCGATGCAATTTCTGTGTTTCATCAACACTCTGAACGTCCACAGATTACAGAATGCTTCCAATTGTGTTTCGAAAACTACTACTGGTCTCCCAGGAATTGATAAGAGCGTAGACAGTTTGAGACATTACTCCCATGGAGAAAAGTGCTCGTGGTGCGTGTTGTATTCAATACCGATGCAATTTCTGTGTTTCATCAACACTCTGAACGTCCACAGATTACAGAATGCCTCCAAATGTATTTCGAAAACTACTACTGGTCTCCCAGGAATCGATAAAAGCGTAGACAGTTTGAGACATTACTCCCATGGAGAAAAGTGCTCGTGGTGCGTGTTGTATTCAATACCGATGCAATTTCTGTGTTTCATCAACCCTCTGAACGTCCACAGATTACAGAATGCTTCCAATTGTGTTTCGAAAACTACTACTGGTCTCCCAGGAATCGATAAAAGCGTAGACAGTTTGAGACATTACTCCCGTGGAGAAAAGTGCTCGTGGTGCGTGTTGTATTCAATACCGATGCGATTTCTGTGTTTCATCAACACTCTGAACGTCCACAGATTACAGAATGCTTCCAATTGTGTTTTGAAAACTACTACTGGTCTCCCAGGAATCGATAAAAGCGTAGACAGTTTGAGACATTACTCCCATGGAGAAAAGTGCTCGTGGTGCGTGTTGTATTTAATACCGATGCAATTTCTGTGTTTCATCAACACTCTGAACGTCCACAGATTACAGAATGCTTCCAATTGTGTTTCGAAAACTACTACTGGTCTCCCAGGAATCGATAAAAGCGTAGACAGTTTGAGACATTACTCCCATGGAGAAAAGTGCTCGTGGTGCGTGTTGTATTCAATACCGATGCAATTTCTGTGTTTCATCAACACTCTGAACGTCCACAGATTACAGAATGCTTCCAATTGTGTTTCGAAAACTACTACTGGTCTCCCAGGAATCGATAAAAGCGTAGACAGTTTGAGACATTACTCCCATGGAGAAAAGTGCTCGTGGTGCGTGTTGTATTCAATACCGATGCAATTTCTGTGTTTCATCAACACTCTGAACGTCCACAGATTACAGAATGCTTCCAATTGTGTTTCGAAAACTACTACTGGTCTCCCAGGAATCGATAAAAGCGTAGACAGTTTGAGACATTACTCCCATGGAGAAAAGTGCTCGTGGTGCGTGTTGTATTCAATACCGATGCAATTTCTGTGTTTCATCAACACTCTGAACGTCCACAGATTACAGAATGCTTCCAATTGTGTTTCGAAAACTACTACTGGTCTCCCAGGAATCGATAAAAGCGTAGACAGTTTGAGACATTACTCCCATGGAGAAAAGTGCTCGTGGTGCGTGTTGTATTCAATACCGATGCAATTTCTGTGTTTCATCAACACTCTGAACGTCCACAGATTACAGAATGCTTCCAATTGTGTTTCGAAAACTACTACTGGTCTCCCAGGAATCGATAAAAGCGTAGACAGTTTGGGACATTACTCACATGGAGAAAAGTGCTCGTGGTGCGTGTTGTATTCAATACCGATGCAATTTCTGTGTTTCATCAACACTCTGAACGTCCACAGGTTACAGAATGCTTCCAATTGTGTTTCGAAAACTACTACTGGTCTCCCAGGAATCGATAAAAGCGTAGACAGTTTGAGACATTACTCCCATGGAGAAAAGTGCTCGTGGTGCGTGTTGTATTCAATACCGATGCAATTTCTGTGTTTCATCAACACTCTGAACGTCCACAGATTACAGAATGCTTCCAATTGTGTTTCGAAAACTACTACTGGTCTCCCAGGAATCGATAAAAGCGTAGACAGTTTGAGACATTACTCCCATGGAGAAAAGTGCTCGTGGTGCGTGTTGTATTCAATACCGATGCAATTTCTGTGTTTCATCAACACTCTGAACGTCCACAGATTACAGAATGCTTCCAATTGTGTTTCGAAAACTACTACTGGTCTCCCAGGAATCGATAAAAGCGTAGACAGTTTGAGACATTACTCCCATGGAGAAAAGTGCTCGTGGTGCGTGTTGTATTCAATACCGATGCAATTTCTGTGTTTCATCAACACTCTGAACGTCCACAGATTACAGAATGCTTCCAATTGTGTTTCGAAAACTACTACTGGTCTCCCAGGAATCGATAAAAGCGTAGACAGTTTGAGACATTACTCCCATGGAGAAAAGTGCTCGTGGTGCGTGTTGTATTCAATACCGATGCAATTTCTGTGTTTCATCAACACTCTGAACGTCCACAGGTTACAGAATGCTTCCAATTGTGTTTCGAAAACTACTACTGGTCTCCCAGGAATCGATAAAAGCGTAGACTGTTTGAGACATTACTCCCATGGAGAAAAGTGCTCGTGGTGCGTGTTGTATTCAATACCGATGCAATTTCTGTGTTTCATCAACACTCTGAACGTCCACAGATTACAGAATGCTTCCAATTGTGTTTCGAAAACTACTACTGGTCTCCCAGGAATCGATAAAACCGTAGACAGTTTGAGACATTACTCCCATGGAGAAAAGTGCTCGTGGTGCGTGTTGTATTCAATACCGATGCAATTTCTGTGTTTCATCAACACTCTGAACGTCCACAGATTACAGAATGCTTCCAATTGTGTTTCGAAAACTACTACTGGTCTCCCAGGAATCGATAAAAGCGTAGACAGTTTGAGACATTACTCCCATGGAGAAAAGTGCTCGTGGTGCGTGTTGTATTCAATACCGATGCAATTTCTGTGTTTCATCAACCCTCTGAACGTCCACAGATTACAGAATGCTTCCAATTGTGTTTCGAAAACTACTACTGGTCTCCCAGGAATCGATAAAAGCGTAGACAGTTTGAGACATTACTCCCGTGGAGAAAAGTGCTCGTGGTGCGTGTTGTATTCAATACCGATGCGATTTCTGTGTTTCATCAACACTCTGAACGTCCACAGATTACAGAATGCTTCCAATTGTGTTTTGAAAACTACTACTGGTCTCCCAGGAATCGATAAAAGCGTAGACAGTTTGAGACATTACTCCCATGGAGAAAAGTGCTCGTGGTGCGTGTTGTATTTAATACCGATGCAATTTCTGTGTTTCATCAACACTCTGAACGTCCACAGATTACAGAATGCTTCCAATTGTGTTTCGAAAACTACTACTGGTCTCCCAGGAATCGATAAAAGCGTAGACAGTTTGAGACATTACTCCCATGGAGAAAAGTGCTCGTGGTGCGTGTTGTATTCAATACCGATGCAATTTCTGTGTTTCATCAACACTCTGAACGTCCACAGATTACAGAATGCTTCCAATTGTGTTTCGAAAACTACTACTGGTCTCCCAGGAATCGATAAAAGCGTAGACAGTTTGGGACATTACTCACATGGAGAAAAGTGCTCGTGGTGCGTGTTGTATTCAATACCGATGCAATTTCTGTGTTTCATCAACACTCTGAACGTCCACAGGTTACAGAATGCTTCCAATTGTGTTTCGAAAACTACTACTGGTCTCCCAGGAATCGATAAAAGCGTAGACAGTTTGAGACATTACTCCCATGGAGAAAAGTGCTCGTGGTGCGTGTTGTATTCAATACCGATGCAATTTCTGTGTTTCATCAACACTCTGAACGTCCACAGATTACAGAATGCTTCCAATTGTGTTTCGAAAACTACTACTGGTCTCCCAGGAATCGATAAAAGCGTAGACAGTTTGAGACATTACTCCCATGGAGAAAAGTGCTCGTGGTGCGTGTTGTATTCAATACCGATGCAATTTCTGTGTTTCATCAACACTCTGAACGTCCACAGATTACAGAATGCTTCCAATTGTGTTTCGAAAACTACTACTGGTCTCCCAGGAATCGATAAAAGCGTAGACAGTTTGAGACATTACTCCCATGGAGAAAAGTGCTCGTGGTGCATGTTGTATTCAATACCGATGCAATTTCTGTGTTTCATCAACACTCTGAACGTCCACAGATTACAGAATGCTTCCAATTGTGTTTCGAAAACTACTACTGGTCTCCCAGGAATCGATAAAAGCGTAGACAGTTTGAGACATTACTCCCATGGAGAAAAGTGCTCGTGGTGCGTGTTGTATTCAATACCGATGCAATTTCTGTGTTTCATCAACACTCTGAACGTCCACAGGTTACAGAATGCTTCCAATTGTGTTTCGAAAACTACTACTGGTCTCCCAGGAATCGATAAAAGCGTAGACAGTTTGAGACATTACTCCCATGGAGAAAAGTGCTCGTGGTGCGTGTTGTATTCAATACCGATGCAATTTCTGTGTTTCATCAACACTCTGAACGTCCACAGATTACAGAATGCTTCCAATTGTGTTTCGAAAACTACTACTGGTCTCCCAGGAATCGATAAAAGCGTAGACAGTTTGAGACATTACTCCCATGGAGAAAAGTGCTCGTGGTGCGTGTTGTATTCAATACCGATGCAATTTCTGTGTTTCATCAACACTCTGAACGTCCACAGATTACAGAATGCTTCCAATTGTGTTTCGAAAACTACTACTGGTCTCCCAGGAATCGATAAAAGCGTAGACAGTTTGAGACATTACTCCCATGGAGAAAAGTGCTCGTGGTGCGTGTTGTATTCAATACCGATGCAATTTCTGTGTTTCATCAACCCTCTGAACGTCCACAGATTACAGAATGCTTCCAATTGTGTTTCGAAAACTACTACTGGTCTCCCAGGAATCGATAAAAGCGTAGACAGTTTGAGACATTACTCCCGTGGAGAAAAGTGCTCGTGGTGCGTGTTGTATTCAATACCGATGCGATTTCTGTGTTTCATCAACACTCTGAACGTCCACAGATTACAGAATGCTTCCAATTGTGTTTTGAAAACTACTACTGGTCTCCCAGGAATCGATAAAAGCGTAGACAGTTTGAGACATTACTCCCATGGAGAAAAGTGCTCGTGGTGCGTGTTGTATTTAATACCGATGCAATTTCTGTGTTTCATCAACACTCTGAACGTCCACAGATTACAGAATGCTTCCAATTGTGTTTCGAAAACTACTACTGGTCTCCCAGGAATCGATAAAAGCGTAGACAGTTTGAGACATTACTCCCATGGAGAAAAGTGCTCGTGGTGCGTGTTGTATTCAATACCGATGCAATTTCTGTGTTTCATCAACACTCTGAACGTCCACAGATTACAGAATGCTTCCAATTGTGTTTCGAAAACTACTACTGGTCTCCCAGGAATCGATAAAAGCGTAGACAGTTTGAGACATTACTCCCATGGAGAAAAGTGCTCGTGGTGCGTGTTGTATTCAATACCGATGCAATTTCTGTGTTTCATCAACACTCTGAACGTCCACAGATTACAGAATGCTTCCAATTGTGTTTCGAAAACTACTACTGGTCTCCCAGGAATCGATAAAAGCGTAGACAGTTTGAGACATTACTCCCATGGAGAAAAGTGCTCGTGGTGCGTGTTGTATTCAATACCGATGCAATTTCTGTGTTTCATCAACACTCTGAACGTCCACAGATTACAGAATGCTTCCAATTGTGTTTCGAAAACTACTACTGGTCTCCCAGGAATCGATAAAAGCGTAGACAGTTTGAGACATTACTCCCATGGAGAAAAGTGCTCGTGGTGCGTGTTGTATTCAATACCGATGCAATTTCTGTGTTTCATCAACACTCTGAACGTCCACAGGTTACAGAATGCTTCCAATTGTGTTTCGAAAACTACTACTGGTCTCCCAGGAATCGATAAAAGCGTAGACAGTTTGAGACATTACTCCCATGGAGAAAAGTGCTCGTGGTGCGTGTTGTATTCAATACCGATGCAATTTCTGTGTTTCATCAACACTCTGAACGTCCACAGATTACAGAATGCTTCCAATTGTGTTTCGAAAACTACTACTGGTCTCCCAGGAATCGATAAAAGCGTAGACAGTTTGAGACATTACTCCCATGGAGAAAAGTGCTCGTGGTGCGTGTTGTATTCAATACCGATGCAATTTCTGTGTTTCATCAACACTCTGAACGTCCACAGATTACAGAATGCTTCCAATTGTGTTTCGAAAACTACTACTGGTCTCCCAGGAATTGATAAGAGCGTAGACAGTTTGAGACATTACTCCCATGGAGAAAAGTGCTCGTGGTGCGTGTTGTATTCAATACCGATGCAATTTCTGTGTTTCATCAACACTCTGAACGTCCACAGATTACAGAATGCCTCCAAATGTATTTCGAAAACTACTACTGGTCTCCCAGGAATCGATAAAAGCGTAGACAAATTGAGACATTACTCCCATGGAGAAAAGTGCTCGTGGTGCGTGTTGTATTCAATACCGATGCAATTTCTGTGTTTCATCAACCCTCTGAACGTCCACAGATTACAGAATGCTTCCAATTGTGTTTCGAAAACTACTACTGGTCTCCCAGGAATCGATAAAAGCGTAGACAGTTTGAGACATTACTCCCGTGGAGAAAAGTGCTCGTGGTGCGTGTTGTATTCAATACCGATGCGATTTCTGTGTTTCATCAACACTCTGAACGTCCACAGATTACAGAATGCTTCCAATTGTGTTTTGAAAACTACTACTGGTCTCCCAGGAATCGATAAAAGCGTAGACAGTTTGAGACATTACTCCCATGGAGAAAAGTGCTCGTGGTGCGTGTTGTATTTAATACCGATGCAATTTCTGTGTTTCATCAACACTCTGAACGTCCACAGATTACAGAATGCTTCCAATTGTGTTTCGAAAACTACTACTGGTCTCCCAGGAATCGATAAAAGCGTAGACAGTTTGAGACATTACTCCCATGGAGAAAAGTGCTCGTGGTGCGTGTTGTATTCAATACCGATGCAATTTCTGTGTTTCATCAACACTCTGAACGTCCACAGATTACAGAATGCTTCCAATTGTGTTTCGAAAACTACTACTGGTCTCCCAGGAATCGATAAAAGCGTAGACAGTTTGAGACATTACTCCCATGGAGAAAAGTGCTCGTGGTGCGTGTTGTATTCAATACCGATGCAATTTCTGTGTTTCATCAACACTCTGAACGTCCACAGATTACAGAATGCTTCCAATTGTGTTTCGAAAACTACTACTGGTCTCCCAGGAATCGATAAAAGCGTAGACAGTTTGAGACATTACTCCCATGGAGAAAAGTGCTCGTGGTGCGTGTTGTATTCAATACCGATGCAATTTCTGTGTTTCATCAACACTCTGAACGTCCACAGATTACAGAATGCTTCCAATTGTGTTTCGAAAACTACTACTGGTCTCCCAGGAATCGATAAAAGCGTAGACAGTTTGAGACATTACTCCCATGGAGAAAAGTGCTCGTGGTGCGTGTTGTATTCAATACCGATGCAATTTCTGTGTTTCATCAACACTCTGAACGTCCACAGGTTACAGAATGCTTCCAATTGTGTTTCGAAAACTACTACTGGTCTCCCAGGAATCGATAAAAGCGTAGACAGTTTGAGACATTACTCACATGGAGAAAAGTGCTCGTGGTGCGTGTTGTATTCAATACCGATGCAATTTCTGTGTTTCATCAACACTCTGAACGTCCACAGGTTACAGAATGCTTCCAATTGTGTTTCGAAAACTACTACTGGTCTCCCAGGAATCGATAAAAGCGTAGACAGTTTGAGACATTACTCCCATGGAGAAAAGTGCTCGTGGTGCGTGTTGTATTCAATACCGATGCAATTTCTGTGTTTCATCAACACTCTGAACGTCCACAGATTACAGAATGCTTCCAATTGTGTTTCGAAAACTACTACTGGTCTCCCAGGAATCGATAAAAGCGTAGACAGTTTGAGACATTACTCCCATGGAGAAAAGTGCTCGTGGTGCGTGTTGTATTCAATACCGATGCAATTTCTGTGTTTCATCAACACTCTGAACGTCCACAGATTACAGAATGCTTCCAATTGTGTTTCGAAAACTACTACTGGTCTCCCAGGAATCGATAAAAGCGTAGACAGTTTGAGACATTACTCCCATGGAGAAAAGTGCTCGTGGTGCGTGTTGTATTCAATACCGATGCAATTTCTGTGTTTCATCAACACTCTGAACGTCCACAGGTTACAGAATGCTTCCAATTGTGTTTCGAAAACTACTACTGGTCTCCCAGGAATCGATAAAAGCGTAGACAGTTTGAGACATTACTCCCATGGAGAAAAGTGCTCGTGGTGCGTGTTGTATTCAATACCGATGCAATTTCTGTGTTTCATCAACACTCTGAACGTCCACAGATTACAGAATGCTTCCAATTGTGTTTCGAAAACTACTACTGGTCTCCCAGGAATCGATAAAAGCGTAGACAGTTTGAGACATTACTCCCATGGAGAAAAGTGCTCGTGGTGCGTGTTGTATTCAATACCGATGCAATTTCTGTGTTTCATCAACACTCTGAACGTCCACAGATTACAGAATGCTTCCAATTGTGTTTCGAAAACTACTACTGGTCTCCCAGGAATCGATAAAAGCGTAGACAGTTTGAGACATTACTCCCATGGAGAAAAGTGCTCGTGGTGCGTGTTGTATTCAATACCGATGCAATTTCTGTGTTTCATCAACACTCTGAACGTCCACAGATTACAGAATGCTTCCAATTGTGTTTCGAAAACTACTACTGGTCTCCCAGGAATCGATAAAAGCGTAGACAGTTTGAGACATTACTCCCATTGAGAAAAGTGCTCGTGGTGCGTGTTGTATTCAATACCGATGCAATTTCTGTGTATCATCAACACTCTGAACGTCCACAGATTGCAGAATGCCTCCAAATGTATTTCGAAAACTACTACTGGTCTCCCAGGAATCGATAAAAGCGTAGACAGTTTGAGACATTACTCCCATGGAGAAAAGTGCTCGTGGTGCGTGTTGTATTCAATACCGATGCAATTTCTGTGTTTCATCAACACTCTGAACGTCCACTGATTACAGAATGCTTCCAATTGTGTTTCGAAAACTATTACTGGTCTCCCAGGAATCGATAAAAGCGTAGACAGTTTGAGACATTAGTCCCATGGAGAAAAGTGCTCGTGGTGCGTGTTGTATTCAATATCGATGCAATTTCTGTGTTTCATCAACACTCTGAACGTCCACAGATTACAGAATGCTTCCAATTGTGTTTCGAAAACTACTACTGGTCTCCCAGGAATCGATAAAAGCGTAGACAGTTTGAGACATTACTCACTTGGAGAAAAGTGCTCGTGGTGCGTGTTGTATTCAATACCGATGCAATTTCTGTGTTTCATCAACACTCTGAACGTCCACAGATTACAGAATGCTTCCAATTGTGTTTCGAAAACTACTACTGGTCTCCCAGGAATCGATAAAAGCGTAGACAGTTTGAGACATTACTCCCATGGAGAAAAGTGCTCGTGGTGCGTGTTGTATTCAATACCGATGCAATTTCTGTGTTTCATCAACACTCTGAACGTCCACAGATTACAGAATGCTTCCAATTGTGTTTCGAAAACTACTACTGGTCTGCCAGGAATCGATAAAAGCGTAGACAGTTTGAGACATTACTCCCATGGAGAAAAGTGCTCGTGGTGCGTGTTGTATTCAATACCGATGCAATTTCTGTGTTTCATCAACACTCTGAACGTCCACAGATTACAGAATGCTTCCAATTGTGTTTCGAAAACTACTACTGGTCTCCCAGGAATCGATAAAAGCGTAGACAGTTTGAGACATTACTCCCATGGAGAAAAGTGCTCGTGGTGCGTGTTGTATTCAATACCGATGCAATTTCTGTGTTTCATCAACACTCTGAACGTCCACAGATTACAGAATGCTTCCAATTGTGTTTCGAAAACTACTACTGGTCTCCCAGGAATCGATAAAAGCGTAGACAGTTTGAGACATTACTCCCATGGAGAAAAGTGCTCGTGGTGCGTGTTGTATTCAATACCGATGCAATTTCTGTGTTTCATCAACACTCTGAACGTCCACAGATTACAGAATGCTTCCAATTGTGTTTCGAAAACTACTACTGGTCTCCCAGGAATTGATAAGAGCGTAGACAGTTTGAGACATTACTCCCATGGAGAAAAGTGCTCGTGGTGCGTGTTGTATTCAATACCGATGCAATTTCTGTGTTTCATCAACACTCTGAACGTCCACAGATTACAGAATGCCTCCAAATGTATTTCGAAAACTACTACTGGTCTCCCAGGAATCGATAAAAGCGTAGACAGTTTGAGACATTACTCCCATGGAGAAAAGTGCTCGTGGTGCGTGTTGTATTCAATACCGATGCAATTTCTGTGTTTCATCAACCCTCTGAACGTCCACAGATTACAGAATGCTTCCAATTGTGTTTCGAAAACTACTACTGGTCTCCCAGGAATCGATAAAAGCGTAGACAGTTTGAGACATTACTCCCGTGGAGAAAAGTGCTCGTGGTGCGTGTTGTATTCAATACCGATGCGATTTCTGTGTTTCATCAACACTCTGAACGTCCACAGATTACAGAATGCTTCCAATTGTGTTTTGAAAACTACTACTGGTCTCCCAGGAATCGATAAAAGCGTAGACAGTTTGAGACATTACTCCCATGGAGAAAAGTGCTCGTGGTGCGTGTTGTATTTAATACCGATGCAATTTCTGTGTTTCATCAACACTCTGAACGTCCACAGATTACAGAATGCTTTAAATTGTGTTTCGAAAACTACTACTGGTCTCCCAGGAATCGATAAAAGCGTAGACAGTTTGAGACATTACTCCCATGGAGAAAAGTGCTCGTGGTGCGTGTTGTATTCAATACCGATGCAATTTCTGTGTTTCATCAACACTCTGAACGTCCACAGATTACAGAATGCTTCCAATTGTGTTTCGAAAACTACTACTGGTCTCCCAGGAATCGATAAAAGCGTAGACAGTTTGAGACATTACTCCCATGGAGAAAAGTGCTCGTGGTGCGTGTTGTATTCAATACCGATGCAATTTCTGTGTTTCATCAACACTCTGAACGTCCACAGATTACAGAATGCTTCCAATTGTGTTTCGAAAACTACTACTGGTCTCCCAGGAATCGATAAAAGCGTAGACAGTTTGAGACATTACTCCCATGGAGAAAAGTGCTCGTGGTGCGTGTTGTATTCAATACCGATGCAATTTCTGTGTTTCATCAACACTCTGAACGTCCACAGATTACAGAATGCCTCCAAATGTATTTCGAAAACTACTACTGGTCTCCCAGGAATCGATAAAAGCGTAGACAGTTTGAGACATTACTCCCATGGAGAAAAGTGCTCGTGGTGCGTGTTGTATTCAATACCGATGCAATTTCTGTGTTTCATCAACACTCTGAACGTCCACAGATTACAGAATGCTTCCAATTGTGTTTCGAAAACTACTACTGGTCTCCCAGGAATCGATAAAAGCGTAGACAGTTTGAGACATTACTCCCATGGAGAAAAGTGCTCGTGGTGCGTGTTGTATTCAATACCGATGCAATTTCTGTGTTTCATCAACACTCTGAACGTCCACAGATTACAGAATGCTTCCAATTGTGTTTCGAAAACTACTACTGGTCTCCCAGGAATCGATAAAAGCGTAGACAGTTTGAGACATTACTCCCATGGAGAAAAGTGCTCGTGGTGCGTGTTGTATTCAATACCGATGCAATTTCTGTGTTTCATCAACACTCTGAACGTCCACAGATTACAGAATGCTTCCAATTGTGTTTCGAAAACTACTACTGGTCTCCCAGGAATCGATAAAAGCGTAGACAGTTTGAGACATTACTCCCATGGAGAAAAGTGCTCGTGGTGCGTGTTGTATTCAATACCGATGCAATTTCTGTGTTTCATCAACACTCTGAACGTCCACAGGTTACAGAATGCTTCCAATTGTGTTTCGAAAACTACTACTGGTCTCCCAGGAATCGATAAAAGCGTAGACAGTTTGAGACATTACTCCCATGGAGAAAAGTGCTCGTGGTGCGTGTTGTATTCAATACCGATGCAATTTCTGTGTTTCATCAACACTCTGAACGTCCACAGATTACAGAATGCTTCCAATTGTGTTTCGAAAACTACTACTGGTCTCCCAGGAATCGATAAAAGCGTAGACAGTTTGAGACATTACTCCCATGGAGAAAAGTGCTCGTGGTGCGTGTTGTATTCAATACCGATGCAATTTCTGTGTTTCATCAACACTCTGAACGTCCACAGATTACAGAATGCTTCCAATTGTGTTTCGAAAACTACTACTGGTCTCCCAGGAATCGATAAAAGCGTAGACAGTTTGAGACATTACTCCCATGGAGAAAACTGCTCGTGTAGCGTGTTGTATTCAATACCGATGCAATTTCTGTGTTTCATCAACACTCTGAACGTCCACAGATTACAGAATGCTTCCAATTGTGTTTCAAAAACTACTACTGGTCTCCCAGGAATCGATAAAAGCGTAGACAGTTTGAGACATTACTCCCATGGAGAAAAGTGCTCGTGGTGCGTGTTGTATTCAATACCGATGCAATTTCTGTGTTGCATCAACACTCTGAACGTCCACAGATTACAGAATGCTTCCAATTGTGTTTCGAAAACTACTACTGGTCTCCCAGGAATCGATAAAAGCGTAGACAGTTTGAGACATTACTCCCATGGAGAAAAGTGCTCGTGGTGCGTGTTGTATTCAATACCGATGCAATTTCTGTGTTTCATCAACACTCTGAACGTCCACAGATTACAGAATGCTTCCAATTGTGTTTCGAAAACTACTACTGGTCTCCCAGGAATCGATAAAAGCGTAGACAGTTTGAGACATTACTCCCATGGAGAAAAGTGTTCGTGGTGCGTGTTGTATTCAATACCGATGCAATTTCTGTGTTTCATCAACACTCTGAACGTCCACAGATTACAGAATGCTTCCAATTGTGTTTCGAAAACTACTACTGGTCTCCCAGGAATCGATAAAAGCGTAGACAGTTTGAGACATTACTCCCATGGAGAAAAGTGCTCGTGGTGCGTGTTGTATTCAATACCGATGCAATTTCTGTGTTTCATCAACACTCTGAACGTCCACAGATTACAGAATGCTTCCAATTGTGTTTCGAAAACTACTACTGGTCTGCCAGGAATCGATAAAAGCGTAGACAGTTTGAGACATTACTCCCATGGAGGAAAGTGCTCGTGGTGCGTGTTGTATTCAATACCGATGCAATTTCTGTGTTTCATCAACACTCTGAACGTCCACAGATTACAGAATGCTTCCAATTGTGTTTCGAAAACTACTACTGGTCTCCCTGGAATCGATAAAAGCGTAGACAGTTTGAGACATTACTCCCATGGAGAAAAGTGCTCGTGGTGCGTGTTGTATTCAATACCGATGCAATTTCTGTGTTTCATCAACACTCTGAACGTCCACAGATTACAGAATGCTTCCAATTGTGTTTCGAAAACTACTACTGGTCTCCCAGGAATCGATAAAAGCGTAGACAGTTTGAGACATTACTCCCATGGAGAAAAGTGCTCGTGGTGCGTGTTGTATTCAATACCGATGCAATTTCTGTGTTTCATCAACACTCTGAACGTCCACAGATTACAGAATGCTTCCAATTGTGTTTCGAAAACTACTACTGGTCTCCCAGGAATCGATAAAAGCGTAGACAGTTTGAGACATTACTCCCATGGAGAAAAGTGCTCGTGGTGCGTGTTGTATTCAATACCGATGCAATTTCTGTGTTTCATCAACACTCTGAACGTCCACAGATTACAGAATGCTTCCAATTGTGTTTCGAAAACTACTACTGGTCTCCCAGGAATCGATAAAAGCGTAGACAGTTTGAGACATTACTCCCATGGAGAAAAGTGCTCGTGGTGCGTGTTGTATTCAATACCGATGCAATTTCTGTGTTTCATCAACACTCTGAACGTCCACAGATTACAGAATGCTTCCAATTGTGTTTCGAAAACTACTACTGGTCTCCCAGGAATCGATAAAAGCGTAGACAGTTTGAGACATTACTCCCATGGAGAAAAGTGCTCGTGGTGCGTGTTGTATTCAATACCGATGCAATTTCTGTGTTTCATCAACACTCTGAACGTCCACAGATTACAGAATGCTTCCAATTGTGTTTCGAAAACTACTACTGGTCTCCCAGGAATCGATAAAAGCGTAGACAGTTTGAGACATTACTCCCATGGAGAAAAGTGCTCGTGGTGCGTGTTGTATTCAATACCGATGCAATTTCTGTGTATCATCAACACTCTGAACGTCCACAGATTGCAGAATGCCTCCAAATGTATTTCGAAAACTACTACTGGTCTCCCAGGAATCGATAAAAGCGTAGACAGTTTGAGACATTACTCCCATGGAGAAAAGTGCTCGTGGTGCGTGTTGTATTCAATACCGATGCAATTTCTGTGTTTCATCAACACTCTGAACGTCCACAGATTACAGAATGCTTCCAATTGTGTTTCGAAAACTACTACTGGTCTCCCAGGAATCGATAAAAGCGTAGACAGTTTGAGACATTACTCCCATGGAGAAAAGTGCTCGTGGTGCGTGTTGTATTCAATACCGATGCAATTTCTGTGTTTCATCAACACTCTGAACGTCCACAGATTACAGAATGCTTCCAATTGTGTTTCGAAAACTACTACTGGTCTCCCAGGAATCGATAAAAGCGTAGACAGTTTGAGACATTACTCCCATGGAGAAAAGTGCTCGTGGTGCGTGTTGTATTCAATACCGATGCAATTTCTGTGTTTCATCAACACTCTGAACGTCCACAGATTACAGAATGCTTCCAATTGTGTTTCGAAAACTACTACTGGTCTGCCAGGAATCGATAAAAGCGTAGACAGTTTGAGACATTACTCCCATGGAGGAAAGTGCTCGTGGTGCGTGTTGTATTCAATACCGATGCAATTTCTGTGTTTCATCAACACTCTGAACGTCCACAGATTACAGAATGCTTCCAATTGTGTTTCGAAAACTACTACTGGTCTCCCTGGAATCGATAAAAGCGTAGACAGTTTGAGACATTACTCCCATGGAGAAAAGTGCTCGTGGTGCGTGTTGTATTCAATACCGATGCAATTTCTGTGTTTCATCAACACTCTGAACGTCCACAGATTACAGAATGCTTCCAATTGTGTTTCGAAAACTACTACTGGTCTCCCAGGAATCGATAAAAGCGTAGACAGTTTGAGACATTACTCCCATGGAGAAAAGTGCTCGTGGTGCGTGTTGTATTCAATACCGATGCAATTTCTGTGTTTCATCAACACTCTGAACGTCCACAGATTACAGAATGCTTCCAATTGTGTTTCGAAAACTACTACTGGTCTCCCAGGAATCGATAAAAGCGTAGACAGTTTGAGACATTACTCCCATGGAGAAAAGTGCTCGTGGTGCGTGTTGTATTCAATACCGATGCAATTTCTGTGTTTCATCAACACTCTGAACGTCCACAGATTACAGAATGCTTCCAATTGTGTTTCGAAAACTACTACTGGTCTCCCAGGAATCGATAAAAGCGTAGACAGTTTGAGACATTACTCCCATGGAGAAAAGTGCTCGTGGTGCGTGTTGTATTCAATACCGATGCAATTTCTGTGTTTCATCAACACTCTGAACGTCCACAGATTACAGAATGCTTCCAATTGTGTTTCGAAAACTACTACTGGTCTCCCAGGAATCGATAAAAGCGTAGACAGTTTGAGACATTACTCCCATGGAGAAAAGTGCTCGTGGTGCGTGTTGTATTCAATACCGATGCAATTTCTGTGTTTCATCAACACTCTGAACGTCCACAGATTACAGAATGCTTCCAATTGTGTTTCGAAAACTACTACTGGTCTCCCAGGAATCGATAAAAGCGTAGACAGTTTGAGACATTACTCCCATGGAGAAAAGTGCTCGTGGTGCGTGTTGTATTCAATACCGATGCAATTTCTGTGTATCATCAACACTCTGAACGTCCACAGATTGCAGAATGCCTCCAAATGTATTTCGAAAACTACTACTGGTCTCCCAGGAATCGATAAAAGCGTAGACAGTTTGAGACATTACTCCCATGGAGAAAAGTGCTCGTGGTGCGTGTTGTATTCAATACCGATGCAATTTCTGTGTTTCATCAACACTCTGAACGTCCACAGATTACAGAATGCTTCCAATTGTGTTTCGAAAACTACTACTGGTCTCCCAGGAATCGATAAAAGCGTAGACAGTTTGAGACATTAGTCCCATGGAGAAAAGTGCTCGTGGTGCGTGTTGTATTCAATATCGATGCAATTTCTGTGTTTCATCAACACTCTGAACGTCCACAGATTACAGAATGCTTCCAATTGTGTTTCGAAAACTACTACTGGTCTCCCAGGAATCGATAAAAGCGTAGACAGTTTGAGACATTACTCACTTGGAGAAAAGTGCTCGTGGTGCGTGTTGTATTCAATACCGATGCAATTTCTGTGTTTCATCAACACTCTGAACGTCCACAGATTACAGAATGCTTCCAATTGTGTTTCGAAAACTACTACTGGTCTCCCAGGAATCGATAAAAGCGTAGACAGTTTGAGACATTACTCCCATGGAGAAAAGTGCTCGTGGTGCGTGTTGTATTCAATACCGATGCAATTTCTGTGTTTCATCAACACTCTGAACGTCCACAGATTACAGAATGCTTCCAATTGTGTTTCGAAAACTACTACTGGTCTCCCAGGAATCGATAAAAGCGTAGACAGTTTGAGACATTACTCCCATGGAGAAAAGTGCTCGTGGTGCGTGTTGTATTCAATACCGATGCAATTTCTGTGTTTCATCAACACTCTGAACGTCCACAGATTACAGAATGCTTCCAATTGTGTTTCGAAAACTACTACTGGTCTCCCAGGAATCGATAAAAGCGTAGACAGTTTGAGACATTACTCCCATGGAGAAAAGTGCTCGTGTAGCGTGTTGTATTCAATACCGATGCAATTTCTGTGTTTCATCAACACTCTGAACGTCCACAGATTACAGAATGCTTCCAATTGTGTTTCGAAAACTACTACTGGTCTCCCAGGAATCGATAAAAGCGTAGACAGTTTGAGACATTACTCCCATGGAGAAAAGTGCTCGTGGTGCGTGTTGTATTCAATACCGATGCAATTTCTGTGTTGCATCAACACTCTGAACGTCCACAGATTACAGAATGCTTCCAATTGTGTTTCGAAAACTACTACTGGTCTCCCAGGAATCGATAAAAGCGTAGACAGTTTGAGACATTACTCCCATGGAGAAAAGTGCTCGTGGTGCGTGTTGTATTCAATACCGATGCAATTTCTGTGTTTCATCAACACTCTGAACGTCCACAGATTACAGAATGCTTCCAATTGTGTTTCGAAAACTACTACTGGTCTCCCAGGAATCGATAAAAGCGTAGACAGTTTGAGACATTACTCCCATGGAGAAAAGTGCTCGTGGTGCGTGTTGTATTCAATACCGATGCAATTTCTGTGTTTCATCAACACTCTGAACGTCCACAGATTACAGAATGCTTCCAATTGTGTTTCGAAAACTACTACTGGTCTCCCAGGAATCGATAAAAGCGTAGACAGTTTGAGACATTACTCCCATGGAGAAAAGTGCTCGTGGTGCGTGTTGTATTCAATACCGATGCAATTTCTGTGTTTCATCAACACTCTGAACGTCCACAGATTACAGAATGCTTCCAATTGTGTTTCGAAAACTACTACTGGTCTGCCAGGAATCGATAAAAGCGTAGACAGTTTGAGACATTACTCCCATGGAGGAAAGTGCTCGTGGTGCGTGTTGTATTCAATACCGATGCAATTTCTGTGTTTCATCAACACTCTGAACGTCCACAGATTACAGAATGCTTCCAATTGTGTTTCGAAAACTACTACTGGTCTCCCTGGAATCGTTAAAAGCGTAGACAGTTTGAGACATTACTCCCATGGAGAAAAGTGCTCGTGGTGCGTGTTGTATTCAATACCGATGCAATTTCTGTGTTTCATCAACACTCTGAACGTCCACAGATTACAGAATGCTTCCAATTGTGTTTCGAAAACTACTACTGGTCTCCCAGGAATCGATAAAAGCGTAGACAGTTTGAGACATTACTCCCATGGAGAAAAGTGCTCGTGGTGCGTGTTGTATTCAATACCGATGCAATTTCTGTGTTTCATCAACACTCTGAACGTCCACAGATTACAGAATGCTTCCAATTGTGTTTCGAAAACTACTACTGGTCTCCCAGGAATCGATAAAAGCGTAGACAGTTTGAGACATTACTCCCATGGAGAAAAGTGCTCGTGGTGCGTGTTGTATTCAATACCGATGCAATTTCTGTGTTTCATCAACACTCTGAACGTCCACAGATTACAGAATGCTTCCAATTGTGTTTCGAAAACTACTACTGGTCTCCCAGGAATCGATAAAAGCGTAGACAGTTTGAGACATTACTCCCATGGAGAAAAGTGCTCGTGGTGCGTGTTGTATTCAATACCGATGCAATTTCTGTGTTTCATCAACACTCTGAACGTCCACAGATTACAGAATGCTTCCAATTGTGTTTCGAAAACTACTACTGGTCTCCCAGGAATCGATAAAAGCGTAGACAGTTTGAGACATTACTCCCATGGAGAAAAGTGCTCGTGGTGCGTGTTGTATTCAATACCGATGCAATTTCTGTGTTTCATCAACACTCTGAACGTCCACAGATTACAGAATTCTTCCAATTGTGTTTCGAAAACTACTACTGGTCTCCCAGGAATCGATAAAAGCGTAGACAGTTTGAGACATTACTCCCATGGAGAAAAGTGCTCGTGGTGCGTGTTGTATTCAATACCGATGCAATTTCTGTGTTTCATCAACACTCTGAACGTCCACAGATTACAGAATGCTTCCAATTGTGTTTCGAAAACTACTACTGGTCTCCCAGGAATCGATAAAAGCGTAGACAGTTTGAGACATTACTCCCATGGAGAAAAGTGCTCGTGGTGCGTGTTGTATTCAATACCGATGCAATTTCTGTGTTTCATCAACACTCTGAACGTCCACAGATTACAGAATGCTTCCAATTGTGTTTCGAAAACTACTACAGGTCTCCCAGGAATCGATAAAAGCGTAGACAGTTTGAGACATTACTCCCATGGAGAAAAGTGGTCGTGGTGCGTGTTGTATTCAATACCGATGCAATTTCTGTGTTTCATCAACACTCTGAACGTCCACAGATTACAGAATGCTTCCAATTGTGTTTCGAAAACTACTACTGGTCTCCCAGGAATCGATAAAAGCGTAGACAGTTTGAGACATTACTCCCATGGAGAAAAGTGCTCGTGGTGCGTGTTGTATTCAATACCGATGCATTTTCTGTGTTTCATCAACACTCTGAACGTCCACAGATAACAGAATGCTTCCAATTGTGTTTCGAAAACTACTACTGGTCTCCCAGGAATCGATAAAAGCGTAGACAGTTTGAGACATTACTCCCATGGAGAAAAGTGCTCGTGGTGCGTGTTGTATTCAATACAGATGCAATTTCTGTGTTTCATCAACACTCTGAACGTCCACGGATTACAGAATGCTTCCAATTGTGTTTCGAAAACTACTACTGGTCTCACAGGAATCGATAAAAGCGTAGACAGTTTGAGACATTACTCCCATGGAGAAAAGTACTCGTGGTGCGTATTGTATTCAATACCGATGCAATTTCTGTGTTTCATCAACACTCTGAACGTCCACAGATTACAGAATGCCTCCAAATGTATTTCGAAAACTACTACTGGTCTCCCAGGAATCGATAAAAGCGTAGACAGTTTGAGATATTACTCCCATGGAGAAAAGTGCTCGTGGTGCGTGTTGTATTCAATACCGATGCAATTTCTGTGTTTCATCAACACTCTGAACGTCCACAGATTACAGAATGCTTCCAATTGTGTTTCGAAAACTACTACTGGTCTCCCAGGAATCGATAAAAGCGTAGACAGTTTGAGACATTACTCCCATGGAGAAAAGTGCTCGTGGTGCGTGTTGTATTCAATACCGATGCAATTTCTGTGTTTCATCAACACTCTGAACGTCCACGGATTACAGAATGCTTCCACTTGTGTTTCGAAAACTACTACTGGTCTCACAGGAATCGATAAAAGCGTAGACAGTTTGAGACATTACTCCCATGGAGAAAAGTGCTCGTGGTGCGTGTTGTATTCAATACCGATGCAATTTCTGTGTTTCATCAACACTCTGAACGTCCACGGATTACAGAATGCTTCCAATTGTGTTTCGAAAACTACTACTGGTCTCCCAGGAATCGATAAAAGCGTAGACAGTTTGAGACATTACTCCCATGGAGAAAAGTGCTCGTGGTGCGTGTTGTATTCAATACCGATGCAATTTCTGTGTTTCATCAACACTCTGAACGTCCACGGATTACAGAATGCTTCCAATTGTGTTTCGAAAACTACTACTGGTCTCACAGGAATCGATAAAAGCGTAGACAGTTTGAGACATTACTCCCATGGAGAAAAGTGCTCGTGGTGCGTGTTGTATTCAATACCGATGCAATTTCTGTGTTTCATCAACACTCTGAACGTCCACGGATTACAGAATGCTTCCAATTGTGTTTCGAAAACTACTACTGGTCTCCCAGGAATCGATAAAAGCGTAGACAGTTTGAGACATTACTCCCATGGAGAAAAGTGCTCGTGGTGCGTGTTGTATTCAATACCGATGCAATTTCTGTGTTTCATCAACACTCTGAACGTCCACGGATTACAGAATGCTTCCAATTGTGTTTCGAAAACTACTACTGGTCTCCCAGGAATCGATAAAAGCGTAGACAGTTTGAGACATTACTCCCATGGAGAAAAGTGCTCGTGGTGCGTGTTGTATTCAATACCGATGCAATTTCTGTGTTTCATCAACACTCTGAACGTCCACAGATTACAGAATGCCTCCAAATGTATTTCGAAAACTACTACTGGTCTCCCAGGAATCGATAAAAGCGTAGACAGTTTGAGACATTACTCCCATGGAGAAAAGTGCTCGTGGTGCGTGTTGTATTCAATACCGATGCAATTTCTGTGTTTCATCAACACTCTGAACGTCCACAGATTACAGAATGCTTCCAATTGTGTTTCGAAAACTACTACTGGTCTCACAGGAATCGATAAAAGCGTAGACAGTTTGAGACATTACTCCCATGGAGAAAAGTGCTCGTGGTGCGTGTTGTATTCAATACCGATGCAATTTCTGTGTTTCATCAACACTCTGAACATCCACGGATTACAGAATGCTTCCAATTGTGTTTCGAAAACTACTACTGGTCTCCCAGGAATCGATAAAAGCGTAGACAGTTTGAGACATTACTCCCATGGAGAAAAGTGCTCGTGGTGCGTGTTGTATTCAATACCGATGCAATTTCTGTGTTTCATCAACACTCTGAACGTCCACGGATTACAGAATGCTTCCAATTGTGTTTCGAAAACTACTACTGGTCTCACAGGAATCGATAAAAGCGTAGACAGTTTGAGACATTACTCCCATGGAGAAAAGTGCTCGTGGTGCGTGTTGTATTCAATACCGATGCAATTTCTGTGTTTCATCAACACTCTGAACGTCCACAGATTACAGAATGCCTCCAAATGTATTTCGAAAACTACTACTGGTCTCCCACGAATCGATAAAAGCGTAGACAGTTTGAGACATTACTCCCATGGAGAAAAGTGCTCGTGGTGCGTGTTGTATTCAATACCGATGCAATTTCTGTGTTTCATCAACACTCTGAACGTCCACAGATTACAGAATGCTTCCAATTGTGTTTCGAAAACTACTACTGGTCTCCCAGGAATCGATAAAAGCGTAAACAGTTTGAGACATTACTCCCATGGAGAAAAGTGCTCGTGGTGCGTGTTGTATTCAATACCGATGCAATTTCTGTGTTTCATCAACACTCTGAACGTCCACAGATTACAGAATGCTTCCAATTGTGTTTCGAAAACTACTACTGGTCTCCCAGGAATCGATAAAAGCGTAGACAGTTTGAGACATTACTCCCATGGAGAAAAGTGCTCGTGGTGCGTGTTGTATTCAATACCGATGCAATTTCTGTGTTTCATCAACACTCTGAACGTCACAGATTACAGAATGCTTCCAATTGTGTTTCGAAAACTACTACTGGTCTCCCAGGAATCGATAAAAGCGTAGACAGTTTGAGACATTACTCCCATGGAGGAAAGTGCTCGTGGTGCGTGTTGTATTCAATACCGATGCAATTTCTGTGTTTCATCAACACTCTGAACGTCCACAGATTACAGAATGCTTCCAATTGTGTTTCGAAAACTACTACTGGTCTCCCAGGAATCGATAAAAGCGTAGACAGTTTGAGACATTACTCCCATGGAGAAAAGTGCTCGTGGTGCGTGTTGTATTCAATACCGATGCAATTTCTGTGTTTCATCAACACTCTGAACGTCCACAGATTACAGAATGCTTCCAATTGTGTTTCGAAAACTACTACTGGTCTCCCAGGAATCGATAAAAGCGTAGACAGTTTGAGACATTACTCCCATGGAGAAAAGTGCTCGTGGTGCGTGTTGTATTCAATACCGATGCAATTTCTGTGTTTCATCAACACTCTGAACGTCCACAGATTACAGAATGCTTCCAATTGTGTTTCGAAAACTACTACTGGTCTCCCAGGAATCGATAAAAGCGTAGACAGTTTGAGACATTACTCCCATGGAGAAAAGTGCTCGTGGTGCGTGTTGTATTCAATACCGATGCAATTTCTGTGTTTCATCAACACTCTGAACGTCCACGGATTACAGAATGCTTCCACTTGTGTTTCGAAAACTACTACTGGTCTCACAGGAATCGATAAAAGCGTAGACAGTTTGAGACATTACTCCCATGGAGAAAAGTGCTCGTGGTGCGTGTTGTATTCAATACCGATGCAATTTCTGTGTTTCATCAACACTCTGAACGTCCACGGATTACAGAATGCTTCCAATTGTGTTTCGAAAACTACTACTGGTCTCCCAGGAATCGATAAAAGCGTAGACAGTTTGAGACATTACTCCCATGGAGAAAAGTGCTCGTGGTGCGTGTTGTATTCAATACCGATGCAATTTCTGTGTTTCATCAACACTCTGAACGTCCACGGATTACAGAATGCTTCCAATTGTGTTTCGAAAACTACTACTGGTCTCACAGGAATCGATAAAAGCGTAGACAGTTTGAGACATTACTCCCATGGAGAAAAGTGCTCGTGGTGCGTGTTGTATTCAATACCGATGCAATTTCTGTGTTTCATCAACACTCTGAACGTCCACGGATTACAGAATGCTTCCAATTGTGTTTCGAAAACTACTACTGGTCTCCCAGGAATCGATAAAAGCGTAGACAGTTTGAGACATTACTCCCATGGAGAAAAGTGCTCGTGGTGCGTGTTGTATTCAATACCGATGCAATTTCTGTGTTTCATCAACACTCTGAACGTCCACGGATTACAGAATGCTTCCAATTGTGTTTCGAAAACTACTACTGGTCTCCCAGGAATCGATAAAAGCGTAGACAGTTTGAGACATTACTCCCATGGAGAAAAGTGCTCGTGGTGCGTGTTGTATTCAATACCGATGCAATTTCTGTGTTTCATCAACACTCTGAACGTCCACAGATTACAGAATGCCTCCAAATGTATTTCGAAAACTACTACTGGTCTCCCAGGAATCGATAAAAGCGTAGACAGTTTGAGACATTACTCCCATGGAGAAAAGTGCTCGTGGTGCGTGTTGTATTCAATACCGATGCAATTTCTGTGTTTCATCAACACTCTGAACGTCCACAGTTTACAGAATGCTTCCAATTGTGTTTCGAAAACTACTACTGGTCTCCCAGGAATCGATAAAAGCGTAGACAGTTTGAGACATTACTCCCATGGAGAAAAGTGCTCGTGGTGCGTGTTGTATTCAATACCGATGCAATTTCTGTGTTTCATCAACACTCTGAACGTCCACGGATTACAGAATGCTTCCACTTGTGTTTCGAAAACTACTACTGGTCTCACAGGAATCGATAAAAGCGTAGACAGTTTGAGACATTACTCCCATGGAGAAAAGTGCTCGTGGTGCGTGTTGTATTCAATACCGATGCAATTTCTGTGTTTCATCAACACTCTGAACGTCCACGGATTACAGAATGCTTCCAATTGTGTTTCGAAAACTACTACTGGTCTCCCAGGAATCGATAAAAGCGTAGACAGTTTGAGACATTACTCCCATGGAGAAAAGTGCTCGTGGTGCGTGTTGTATTCAATACCGATGCAATTTCTGTGTTTCATCAACACTCTGAACGTCCACGGATTACAGAATGCTTCCAATTGTGTTTCGAAAACTACTACTGGTCTCACAGGAATCGATAAAAGCGTAGACAGTTTGAGACATTACTCCCATGGAGAAAAGTGCTCGTGGTGCGTGTTGTATTCAATACCGATGCAATTTCTGTGTTTCATCAACACTCTGAACGTCCACGGATTACAGAATGCTTCCAATTGTGTTTCGAAAACTACTACTGGTCTCCCAGGAATCGATAAAAGCGTAGACAGTTTGAGACATTACTCCCATGGAGAAAAGTGCTCGTGGTGCGTGTTGTATTCAATACCGATGCAATTTCTGTGTTTCATCAACACTCTGAACGTCCACGGATTACAGAATGCTTCCAATTGTGTTTCGAAAACTACTACTGGTCTCCCAGGAATCGATAAAAGCGTAGACAGTTTGAGACATTACTCCCATGGAGAAAAGTGCTCGTGGTGCGTGTTGTATTCAATACCGATGCAATTTCTGTGTTTCATCAACACTCTGAACGTCCACAGATTACAGAATGCCTCCAAATGTATTTCGAAAACTACTACTGGTCTCCCAGGAATCGATAAAAGCGTAGACAGTTTGAGACATTACTCCCATGGAGAAAAGTGCTCGTGGTGCGTGTTGTATTCAATACCGATGCAATTTCTGTGTTTCATCAACACTCTGAACGTCCACAGATTACAGAATGCTTCCAATTGTGTTTCGAAAACTACTACTGGTCTCACAGGAATCGATAAAAGCGTAGACAGTTTGAGACATTACTCCCATGGAGAAAAGTGCTCGTGGTGCGTGTTGTATTCAATACCGATGCAATTTCTGTGTTTCATCAACACTCTGACCGTCCACAGATTACAGAATGCATCCAATTGTGTTTCGAAAACTACTACTGGTCTCCCAGGAATCGATAAAAGCGTAGACAGTTTGAGACATTACTCCCATGGAGAAAAGTGCTCGTGGTGCGTGTTGTATTCAATACCGATGCAATTTCTGTGTTTCATCAACACTCTGAACGTCCACAGATTACAGAATGCTTCCAATTGTGTTTCGAAAACTACTACTGGTCTCCCAGGAATCGATAAAAGCGTAGACAGTTTGAGACATTACTCCCATGGAGAAAAGTGCTCGTGGTGCGTGTTGTATTCAATACCGATGCAATTTCTGTGTTTCATCAACACTCTGAACGTCCACAGATTACAGAATGCCTCCAAATGTATTTCGAAAACTACTACTGGTCTCCCAGGAATCGATAAAAGCGTAGACAGTTTGAGACATTACTCCCATGGAGAAAAGTGCTCGTGGTGCGTGTTGTATTCAATACCGATGCAATTTCTGTGTTTCATCAACACTCTGAACGTCCACAGATTACAGAATGCTTCCAATTGTGTTTCGAAAACTACTACTGGTCTCCCAGGAATCGATAAAAGCGTAGACAGTTTGAGACATTACTCCCATGGAGAAAAGTGCTCGTGGTGCGTGTTGTATTCAATACCGATGCAATTTCTGTGTTTCATCAACACTCTGAACGTCCACAGATTACAGAATGCTTCCAATTGTGTTTCGAAAACTACTACTGGTCTCCCAGGAATCGATAAAAGCGTAGACAGTTTGAGACATTACTCCCATGGAGAAAAGTGCTCGTGGTGCGTGTTGTATTCAATACCGATGCAATTTCTGTGTTTCATCAACACTCTGAACGTCACAGATTACAGAATGCTTCCAATTGTGTTTCGAAAACTACTACTGGTCTCCCAGGAATCGATAAAAGCGTAGACAGTTTGAGACATTACTCCCATGGAGGAAAGTGCTCGTGGTGCGTGTTGTATTCAATACCGATGCAATTTCTGTGTTTCATCAACACTCTGAACGTCCACAGATTACAGAATGCTTCCAATTGTGTTTCGAAAACTACTACTGGTCTCCCAGGAATCGATAAAAGCGTAGACAGTTTGAGACATTACTCCCATGGAGAAAAGTGCTCGTGGTGCGTGTTGTATTCAATACCGATGCAATTTCTGTGTTTCATCAACACTCTGAACGTCCACAGATTACAGAATGCTTCCAATTGTGTTTCGAAAACTACTACTGGTCTCCCAGGAATCGATAAAATCGTAGACAGTTTGAGACATTACTCCCATGGAGAAAAGTGCTCGTGGTGCGTGTTGTATTCAATACCGATGCAATTTCTGTGTTTCATCAACACTCTGAACGTCCACAGATTACAGAATGCTTCCAATTGTGTTTCGAAAACTACTACTGGTCTCCCAGGAATCGATAAAAGCGTAGACAGTTTGAGACATTACTCCCATGGAGAAAAGTGCTCGTGGTGCGTGTTGTATTCAATACCGATGCAATTTCTGTGTTTCATCAACACTCTGAACGTCCACGGATTACAGAATGCTTCCAATTGTGTTTCGAAAACTACTACTGGTCTCCCAGGAATCGATAAAAGCGTAGACAGTTTGAGACATTACTCCCATGGAGAAAAGTGCTCGTGGTGCGTGTTGTATTCAATACCGATGCAATTTCTGTGTATCATCAAAACTCTGAACGTCCACAGATTACAGAATGCCTCCAAATGTATTTCGAAAACTACTACTGGTCTCCCAGGAATCGATAAAAGCGTAGACAGTTTGAGACATTACTCCCATGGAGAAAAGTGCTCGTGGTGCGTGTTGTATTCAATACCGATGCAATTTCTGTGTTTCATCAACACTTTGAACGTCCACAGATTACAGAATGCTTCCAATTGTGTTTCGAAAACTACTACTGGTCTCCCAGGAATCGATAAAAGCGTAGACAGTTTGAGACATTACTCCCATGGAGAAAAGTGCTCGTGGTGCGTGTTGTATTCAATACCGATGCAATTTCCGTGTTTCATCAACACTCTGAACGTCCACAGATTACAGAATGCTTCCAATTGTGTTTCGAAAACTACTACTGGTCTCCCAGGAATCGATAAAAGCGTAGACAGTTTGAGACATTACTCCCATGGAGAAAAGTGCTCGTGGTGCGTGTTGTATTCAATACCGATGCAATTTCTGTGTTTCATCAACACTCTGAACGTCCACAGATTACAGAATGCTTCCAATTGTGTTTTGAAAACTACTACTGGTCTCCCAGGAATCGATAAAAGCGTAGACAGTTTGAGACATTACTCCCATGGAGAAAAGTGCTCGTGGTGCGTGTTGTATTCAATACCGATGCAATTTCTGTGTTTCATCAACACTCTGAACGTCCACTGATTACAGAATGCTTCCAATTGTGTTTCGAAAACTACTACTGGTCTCCCAGGAATCGATAAAAGCGTAGACAGTTTGAGACATTACTCCCATGGAGAAAAGTGCTCGTGGTGCGTGTTGTATTCAATACCGATGCAATTTCTGTGTTTCATCAACACTCTGAACGTCCACAGATTACAGAATGCTTCCAATTGTGTTTCGAAAACTACTACTGGTCTCCCAGGAATCGATAAAAGCGTAGACAGTTTGAGACATTACTCCCATGGAGAAAAGTGCTCGTGGTGCGTGTTGTATTCAATACCGATGCAATTTCTATGTTTCATCAACACTCTGAACGTCCACAGATTACAGAATGCTTCCAATTGTGTTTCGAAAACTACTACTGGTCTCCCAGGAATCGATGAGAGCGTAGACAGTTTGAGACATTACTCCCATGGAGAAAAGTGCTCGTGGTGCGTGTTGTATTCAATACCGATGCAATTTCTGTGTTTCATCAACACTCTGAACGTCCACAGATTACAGAATGCTTCCAATTGTGTTTCGAAAACTACTACTGGTCTCCCAGGAATCGATAAAAGCGTAGACAGTTTGAGACATTACTCACTTGGAGAAAAGTGCTCGTGGTGCGTGTTGTATTCAATACCGATGCAATTTCTGTGTTTCATCAACACTCTGAACGTCCACAGATTACAGAATGCTTCCAATTGTGTTTCGAAAACTACTACTGGTCTCCCAGGAATCGATAAAAGCGTAGACAGTTTGAGACATTACTCCCATGGAGAAAAGTGCTCGTGGTGCGTGTTGTATTCAATACCGATGCAATTTCTGTGTTTCATCAACACTCTGAACGTCCACAGATTACAGAATGCTTCCAATTGTGTTTCGAAAACTACTACTGGTCTCCCAGGAATCGATAAAAGCGTAGACAGTTTGAGACATTACTCCCATGGAGAAAAGTGCTCGTGGTGCGTGTTGTATTCAATACCGATGCAATTTCTGTGTTTCATCAACACTCTGAACGTCCACAGATTACAGAATGCTTCCAATTGTGTTTCGAAAACTACTACTGGTCTCCCAGGAATCGATAAAAGCGTAGACAGTTTGAGACATTACTCCCATGGAGAAAAGTGCTCGTGGTGCGTGTTGTATTCAATACCGATGCAATTTCTGTGTTTCATCAACACTCTGAACGTCCACAGATTACAGAATGCTTCCAATTGTGTTTCGAAAACTACTACTGGTCTCCCAGGAATCGATAAAAGCGTAGACAGTTTGAGACATTACTCCCATGGAGAAAAGTGCTCGTGGTGCGTGTTGTATTCAATACCGATGCAATTTCTGTGTTTCATCAACACTCTGAACGTCCACAGATTACAGAATGCTTCCAATTGTGTTTCGAAAACTACTACTGGTCTCCCAGGAATCGATAAAAGCGTAGACAGTTTGAGACATTACTCCCATGGAGAAAAGTGCTCGTGGTGCGTGTTGTATTCAATACCGATGCAATTTCTGTGTTTCATCAACACTCTGAACGTCCACAGATTACAGAATGCTTCCAATTGTGTTTCGAAAACTACTACTGGTCTCCCAGGAATCGATAAAAGCGTAGACAGTTTGAGACATTACTCCCATGGAGAAAAGTGCTCGTGGTGCGTGTTGTATTCAATACCGATGCAATTTCTGTGTTTCATCAACACTCTGAACGTCCACAGATTACAGAATGCTTCCAATTGTGTTTCGAAAACTACTACTGGTCTCCCAGGAATCGATTAAAGCGTAGACAGTTTGAGACATTACTCCCATGGAGAAAAGTGCTCGTGGTGCGTGTTGTATTCAATACCGATGCAATTTCTGTGTTTCATCAACACTCTGAACGTCCACAGATTACAGAATGCTTCCAATTGTGTTTCGAAAACTACTACTGGTCTCCCAGGAATCGATAAAAGCGTAGACAGTTTGAGACATTACTCCCATGGAGAAAAGTGCTCGTGGTGCGTGTTGTATTCAATACCGATGCAATTTCTGTGTTTCATCAACACTCTGAACGTCCGCAGATTACAGAATGCTTCCAATTGTGTTTCGAAAACTACTACTGGTCTCCCAGGAATCGATAAAAGCGTAGACAGTTTGAGACATTACTCCCATGGAGAAAAGTGCTCGTGGTGCGTGTTGTATTCAATACCGATGCAATTTCTGTGTTTCATCAACACTCTGAACGTCCACAGATTACAGAATGCTTCCAATTGTGTTTCGAAAACTACTACTGGTCTCCCAGGAATCGATAAAAGCGTAGACAGTTTGAGACATTACTCCCATGGAGAAAAGTGCTCGTGGTGCGTGTTGTATTCAATACCGATGCAATTTCTGTGTTTCATCAACACTCTGAACGTCCACAGATTACAGAATGCTTCCAATTGTGTTTCGAAAACTACTACTGGTCTCCCAGGAATCGATAAAAGCGTAGACAGTTTGAGACATTACTCCCATGGAGAAAAGTGCTCGTGGTGCGTGTTGTATTCAATACCGATGCAATTTCTGTGTTTCATCAACACTCTGAACGTCCACAGATTACAGAATGCTTCCAATTGTGTTTCGAAAACTACTACTGGTCTCCCAGGAATCGATAAAAGCGTAGACAGTTTGAGACATTACTCCCATGGAGAAAAGTGCTCGTGGTGCGTGTTGTATTCAATACCGATGCAATTTCTGTGTTTCATCAACACTCTGAACGTCCACAGATTACAGAATGCTTCCAATTGTGTTTCGAAAACTACTACTGGTCTCCCAGGAATCGATAAAAGCGTAGACAGTTTGAGACATTACTCCCATGGAGAAAAGTGCTCGTGGTGCGTGTTGTATTCAATACCGATGCAATTTCTGTGTTTCATCAACACTCTGAACGTCCACAGATTACAGAATGCTTCCAATTGTGTTTCGAAAACTACTACTGGTCTGCCAGGAATCGATAAAAGCGTAGACAGTTTGAGACATTACTCCCATGGAGAAAAGTGCTCGTGGTGCGTGTTGTATTCAATACCGATGCAATTTCTGTGTTGCATCAACACTCTGAACGTCCACAGATTACAGAATGCTTCCAATTGTGTTTCGAAAACTACTACTGGTCTGCCAGGAATCGATAAAAGCGTAGACAGTTTGAGACATTACTCCCATGGAGAAAAGTGCTCGTGGTGCGTGTTGTATTCAATACCGATGCAATTTCTGTGTTTCATCAACACTCTGAACGTCCACAGATTACAGAATGCTTCCAATTGTGTTTCGAAAACTACTACTGGTCTCCCAGGAATCGATAAAAGCGTAGACAGTTTGAGACATTACTCCCATGGAGAAAAGTGCTCGTGGTGCGTGTTGTATTCAATACCGATGCAATTTCTGTGTTTCATCAACACTCTGAACGTCCACAGATTACAGAATGCTTCCAATTGTGTTTCGAAAACTACTACAGGTCTCCCAGGAATCGATAAAAGCGTAGACAGTTTGAGACATTACTCCCATGGAGAAAAGTGCTCGTGGTGCGTGTTGTATTCAATACCGATGCAATTTCTGTGTTGCATCAACACTCTGAACGTCCACAGATTACAGAATGCTTCCAATTGTATTTCGAAAACTACTACTGGTCTCCCAGGAATCGATAAAAGCGTAGACAGTTTGAGACATTACTCCCATGGAGAAAAGTGCTCGTGGTGCGTGTTGTATTCAATACCGATGCAATTTCTGTGTTTCATCAACACTCTGAACGTCCACAGATTACAGAATGCTTCCAATTGTGTTTCGAAAACTACTACTGGTCTCCCAGGAATCGATAAAAGCGTAGACAGTTTGAGACATTACTCCCATGGAGAAAAGTGCTCGTGGTGCGTGTTGTATTCAATACCGATGCAATTTCTGTGTTTCATCAACACTCTGAACGTCCACAGATTACAGAATGCTTCCAATTGTGTTTCGAAAACTACTACTGGTCTCCCAGGAATCGATAAAAGCGTAGACAGTTTGAGACATTACTCCCATGGAGAAAAGTGCTCGTGGTGCGTGTTGTATTCAATACCGATGCAATTTCTGTGTTTCATCAACACTCTGAACGTCCACAGATTACAGAATGCTTCCAATTGTGTTTCGAAAACCACTACTGGTCTCCCAGGAATCGATAAAAGCGTAGACAGTTTGAGACATTACTCCCATGGAGAAAAGTGCTCGTGGTGCGTGTTGTATTCAATACCGATGCAATTTCTGTGTTTCATCAACACTCTGAACGTCCACAGATTACAGAATGCTTCCAATTGTGTTTCGAAAACTACTACTGGTCTCCCAGGAATCGATAAAAGCGTAGACAGTTTGAGACATTACTCCCATGGAGAAAAGTGCTCGTGGTGCGTGTTGTATTCAATACCGATGCAATTTCTGTGTTTCATCAACACTCTGAACGTCCACAGATTACAGAATGCTTCCAATTGTGTTTCGAAAACTACTACAGGTCTCCCAGGAATCGATAAAAGCGTAGACAGTTTGAGACATTACTCCAATGGAGAAAAGTGCTCGTGG
The DNA here is from genome assembly GCF_023897955.1 of Schistocerca gregaria. Taxonomy (NCBI): domain Eukaryota; kingdom Metazoa; phylum Arthropoda; class Insecta; order Orthoptera; family Acrididae; genus Schistocerca; species Schistocerca gregaria. The sequence goes on along the minus strand of NC_064930.1, from coordinate 7,416,801 downwards.
TGCGTGTTGTATTCAATACCGATGCAATTTCTGTGTTTCATCAACACTCTGAACGTCCACAGATTACAAAATGCTTCCAATTGTGTTTCGAAAACTACTACTGGTCTCCCAGGAATCGATAAAAGCGTAGACAGTTTGAGACATTACTCCCATGGAGAAAAGTGCTCGTGGTGCGTGTTGTATTCAATACCGATGCATTTTCTGTGTTTCATCAACACTCTGAACGTCCACAGATAACAGAATGCTTCCAATTGTGTTTCGAAAACTACTACTGGTCTCCCAGGAATCGATAAAAGCGTAGACAGTTTGAGACATTACTCCCATGGAGAAAAGTGCTCGTGGTGCGTGTTGTATTCAATACAGATGCAATTTCTGTGTTTCATCAACACTCTGAACGTCCACGGATTACAGAATGCTTCCAATTGTGTTTCGAAAACTACTACTGGTCTCCCAGGAATCGATAAAAGCGTAGACAGTTTGAGACATTACTCCCATGGAGAAAAGTGCTCGTGGTGCGTGTTGTATTCAATACCGATGCAATTTCTGTGTTTCATCAACACTCTGAACGTCCACGGATTACAGAATGCTTCCAATTGTGTTTCGAAAACTACTACTGGTCTCCCAGGAATCGATAAAAGCGTAGACAGTTTGAGACATTACTCCCATGGAGAAAAGTGCTCGTGGTGCGTGTTGTATTCAATACCGATGCAATTTCTGTGTTTCATCAACACTCTGAACGTCCACAGATTACAGAATGCTTCCAATTGTGTTTCGAAAACTACTACAGGTCTCCCAGGAATCGATAAAAGCGTAGACAGTTTGAGACATTACTCCCATGGAGAAAAGTGCTCGTGGTGCGTGTTGTATTCAATACCGATGCAATTTCTGTGTTGCATCAACACTCTGAACGTCCACAGATTACAGAATGCTTCCAATTGTATTTCGAAAACTACTACTGGTCTCCCAGGAATCGATAAAAGCGTAGACAGTTTGAGACATTACTCCCATGGAGAAAAGTGCTCGTGGTGCGTGTTGTATTCAATACCGATGCAATTTCTGTGTTTCATCAACACTCTGAACGTCCACAGATTACAGAATGCTTCCAATTGTGTTTCGAAAACTACTACTGGTCTCCCAGGAATCGATAAAAGCGTAGACAGTTTGAGACATTACTCCCATGGAGAAAAGTGCTCGTGGTGCGTGTTGTATTCAATACCGATGCAATTTCTGTGTTTCATCAACACTCTGAACGTCCACAGATTACAGAATGCTTCCAATTGTGTTTCGAAAACTACTACTGGTCTCCCAGGAATCGATAAAAGCGTAGACAGTTTGAGACATTACTCCCATGGAGAAAAGTGCTCGTGGTGCGTGTTGTATTCAATACCGATGCAATTTCTGTGTTTCATCAACACTCTGAACGTCCACAGATTACAGAATGCTTCCAATTGTGTTTCGAAAACCACTACTGGTCTCCCAGGAATCGATAAAAGCGTAGACAGTTTGAGACATTACTCCCATGGAGAAAAGTGCTCGTGGTGCGTGTTGTATTCAATACCGATGCAATTTCTGTGTTTCATCAACACTCTGAACGTCCACAGATTACAGAATGCTTCCAATTGTGTTTCGAAAACTACTACTGGTCTCCCAGGAATCGATAAAAGCGTAGACAGTTTGAGACATTACTCCCATGGAGAAAAGTGCTCGTGGTGCGTGTTGTATTCAATACCGATGCAATTTCTGTGTTTCATCAACACTCTGAACGTCCACAGATTACAGAATGCTTCCAATTGTGTTTCGAAAACTACTACAGGTCTCCCAGGAATCGATAAAAGCGTAGACAGTTTGAGACATTACTCCAATGGAGAAAAGTGCTCGTGGTGCGTGTTGTATTCAATACCGATGCAATTTCTGTGTTTCATCAACACTCTGAACGTCCACAGATTACAAAATGCTTCCAATTGTGTTTCGAAAACTACTACTGGTCTCCCAGGAATCGATAAAAGCGTAGACAGTTTGAGACATTACTCCCATGGAGAAAAGTGCTCGTGGTGCGTGTTGTATTCAATACCGATGCATTTTCTGTGTTTCATCAACACTCTGAACGTCCACAGATAACAGAATGCTTCCAATTGTGTTTCGAAAACTACTACTGGTCTCCCAGGAATCGATAAAAGCGTAGACAGTTTGAGACATTACTCCCATGGAGAAAAGTGCTCGTGGTGCGTGTTGTATTCAATACAGATGCAATTTCTGTGTTTCATCAACACTCTGAACGTCCACGGATTACAGAATGCTTCCAATTGTGTTTCGAAAACTACTACTGGTCTCCCAGGAATCGATAAAAGCGTAGACAGTTTGAGACATTACTCCCATGGAGAAAAGTGCTCGTGGTGCGTGTTGTATTCAATACCGATGCAATTTCTGTGTTTCATCAACACTCTGAACGTCCACGGATTACAGAATGCTTCCAATTGTGTTTCGAAAACTACTACTGGTCTCACAGGAATCGATAAAAGCGTAGACAGTTTGAGACATTAGTCCCATGGAGAAAAGTGCTCGTGGTGCGTGTTGTATTCAATACCGATGCAATTTCTGTGTTTCATCAACACTCTGAACGTCCACGGATTACAGAATGCTTCCAATTGTGTTTCGAAAACTACTACTGGTCTCCCAGGAATCGATAAAAGCGTAGACAGTTTGAGACATTACTCCCATGGAGAAAAGTGCTCGTGGTGCGTGTTGTATTCAATACCGATGCAATTTCTGTGTTTCATCAACACTCTGAACGTCCACGGATTACAGAATGCTTCCAATTGTGTTTCGAAAACTACTACTGGTCTCACAGGAATCGATAAAAGCGTAGACAGTTTGAGACATTACTCCCATGGAGAAAAGTGCTCGTGGTGCGTGTTGTATTCAATACCGATGCAATTTCTGTGTTTCATCAACACTCTGAACGTCCACAGATTACAGAATGCCTCCAAATGTATTTCGAAAACTACTACTGGTCTCCCAGGAATCGATAAAAGCGTAGACAGTTTGATACATTACTCCCATGGAGAAAAGTGCTCGTGGTGCGTGTTGTATTCAATACCGATGCAATTTCTGTGTTTCATCAACACTCTGAACGTCCACAGATTACAGAATGCTTCCAATTGTGTTTCGAAAACTACTACTGGTCTCACAGGAATCGATAAAAGCGTAGACAGTTTGAGACATTACTCCCATGGAGAAAAGTGCTCGTGGTGCGTGTTGTATTCAATACCGATGCAATTTCTGTGTTTCATCAACACTCTGAACGTCCACAGATTACAGAATGCCTCCAAATGTATTTCGAAAACTACTACTGGTCTCCCAGGAATCGATAAAAGCGTAGACAGTTTGAGACATTACTCCCATGGAGAAAAGTGCTCGTGGTGCGTGTTGTATTCAATACCGATGCAATTTCTGTGTTTCATCAACACTCTGAACGTCCACAGATTACAGAATGCTTCCAATTGTGTTTCGAAAACTACTACTGGTCTCCCAGGAATCGATAAAAGCGTAGACAGTTTGAGACATTACTCCCATGGAGAAAAGTGCTCGTGGTGCGTGTTGTATTCAATACCGATGCAATTTCTGTGTTTCATCAACACTCTGAACGTCCACAGATTACAGAATGCTTCCAATTGTGTTTCGAAAACTACTACTGGTCTCCCAGGAATCGATAAAAGCGTAGACAGTTTGAGACATTACTCCCATGGAGAAAAGTGCTCGTGGTGCGTGTTGTATTCAATACCGATGCAATTTCTGTGTTTCATCAACACTCTGAACGTCCACAGATTACAGAATGCTTCCAATTGTGTTTCGAAAACTACTACTGGTCTCCCAGGAATCGATAAAAGCGTAGACAGTTTGAGACATTACTCCCATGGAGGAATGTGCTCGTGGTGCGTGTTGTATTCAATACCGATGCAATTTCTGTGTTTCATCAACACTCTGAACGTCCACAGATTACAGAATGCTTCCAATTGTGTTTCGAAAACTACTACTGGTCTCCCAGGAATCGATAAAAGCGTAGACAGTTTGAGACATTACTCCCATGGAGAAAAGTGCTCGTGGTGCGTGTTGTATTCAATACCGATGCAATTTCTGTGTTTCATCAACACTCTGAACGTCCACAGATTACAGAATGCTTCCAATTGTGTTTCGAAAACTAGTACTGGTCTCCCAGGAATCGATAAAAGCGTAGACAGTTTGAGACATTACTCCCATGGAGAAAAGTGCTCGTGGTGCGTGTTGTATTCAATACCGATGCAATTTCTGTGTTTCATCAACACTCTGAACGTCCACGGATTACAGAATGCTTCCAATTGTGTTTCGAAAACTACTACTGGTCTCCCAGGAATCGATAAAAGCGTAGACAGTTTGAGACATTACTCCCATGGAGAAAAGTGCTCGTGGTGCGTGTTGTATTCAATACCGATGCAATTTCTGTGTATCATCAAAACTCTGAACGTCCACAGATTACAGAATGCCTCCAAATGTATTTCGAAAACTACTACTGGTCTCCCAGGAATCGATAAAAGCGTAGACAGTTTGAGACATTACTCCCATGGAGAAAAGTGCTCGTGGTGCGTGTTGTATTCAATACCGATGCAATTTCTGTGTTTCATCAACACTTTGAACGTCCACAGATTACAGAATGCTTCCAATTGTGTTTCGAAAACTACTACTGGTCTCCCAGGAATCGATAAAAGCGTAGACAGTTTGAGACATTACTCCCATGGAGAAAAGTGCTCGTGGTGCGTGTTGTATTCAATACCGATGCAATTTCTGTGTTTCATCAACACTCTGAACGTCCACAGATTACAGAATGCTTCCAATTGTGTTTCGAAAACTACTACTGGTCTCCCAGGAATCGATAAAAGCGTAGACAGTTTGAGACATTACTCCCATGGAGAAAAGTGCTCGTGGTGCGTGTTGTATTCAATACCGATGCAATTTCTGTGTTTCATCAACACTCTGAACATCCACAGATTACAGAATGCTTCCAATTGTGTTTCGAAAACTACTACTGGTCTCCCAGGAATCGATAAAAGCGTAGACAGTTTGAGACATTACTCCCATGGAGAAAAGTGCTCGTGGTGCGTGTTGTATTCAATACCGATGCAATTTCTGTGTTTCATCAACACTCTGAACGTCCACAGATTACAGAATGCTTCCAATTGTGTTTCGAAAACTACTACTGGTCTCCCAGGAATCGATAAAAGCGTAGACAGTTTGAGACATTACTCCCATGGAGAAAAGTGCTCGTGGTGCGTGTTGTATTCAATACCGATGCAATTTCTGTGTTTCATCAACACTCTGAACGTCCACAGATTACAGAATGCTTCCAATTGTGTTTCGAAAACTACTACTGGTCTCCCAGGAATCGATAAAAGCGTAGACAGTTTGAGACATTACTCCCATGGAGAAAAGTGCTCGTGGTGCGTGTTGTATTCAATACCGATGCAATTTCTGTGTTTCATCAACACTCTGAACGTCCACAGATTACAGAATGCTTCCAATAGTGTTTCGAAAACTACTACTGGTCTCCCAGGAATCGATAAGAGCGTAGACAGTTTGAGACATTACTCCCATGGAGAAAAGTGCTCGTGGTGCGTGTTGTATTCAATACCGATGCAATTTCTGTGTTTCATCAACACTCTGAACGTCCACAGATTACAGAATGCCTCCAAATGTATTTCGAAAACTACTACTGGTCTCCCAGGAATCGATAAAAGCGTAGACAGTTTGAGACATTACTCCCATGGAGAAAAGTGCTCGTGGTCCGTGTTGTATTCAATACCGATGCAATTTCTGTGTTTCATCAACACTCTGGACGTCCACAGATTACAGAATGCCTCCAAATGTATTTCGAAAACTACTACTGGTCTCCCAGGAATCGATAAAAGCGTAGACAGTTTGAGACATTACTCCCATGGAGAAAAGTGCTCGTGGTGCGTGTTGTATTCAATACCGATGCAATTTCTGTGTTTCATCAACACTCTGAACGTCCACAGATTACAGAATGCTTCCAATTGTGTTTCGAAAACTACTACTGGTCTCCCAGGAATCGATAAAAGCGTAGACAGTTTGAGACATTACTCCCATGGAGAAAAGTGCTCGTGGTGCGTGTTGTATTCAATACCGATGCAATTTCTGTGTTTCATCAACACTCTGAACGTCCACAGATTACAGAATGCTTCCAATTGTGTTTCGAAAACTACTAATGGTCTCCCAGGAATCGATAAAAGCGTAGACAGTATGAGACATTACTCCCATGGAGAAAAGTGCTCGTGGTGCGTGTTGTATTCAATACCGATGCAATTTCTGTGTTTCATCAACACTCTGAACGTCCACAGATTACAGAATGCTTCCAATTGTGTTTCGAAAACTACTACTGGTCTCCCAGGAATCGATAAAAGCGTAGACAGTTTGAGACATTACTCCCATGGAGAAAAGTGCTCGTGGTGCGTGTTGTATTCAATACCGATGCAATTTCTGTGTTGCATGAACACTCTGAACGTCCACAGATTACAGAATGCTTCCAATTGTGTTTCGAAAACTACTACTGGTCTCCCAGGAATCGATAAAAGCGTAGACAGTTTGAGACATTACTCCCATGGAGAAAAGTGCTCGTGGTGCGTGTTGTATTCAATACCGATGCAATTTCTGTGTTTCATCAACACTCTGAACGTCCACAGATTACAGAATGCCTCCAAATGTATTTCGAAAACTACTACTGGTCTCCCAGGAATCGATAAAAGCGTAGACAGTTTGAGACATTACTCCCATGGAGAAAAGTGCTCGTGGTCCGTGTTGTATTCAATACCGATGCAATTTCTGTGTTTCATCAACACTCTGGACGTCCACAGATTACAGAATGCCTCCAAATGTATTTCGAAAACTACTACTGGTCTCCCAGGAATCGATAAAAGCGTAGACAGTTTGAGACATTACTCCCATGGAGAAAAGTGCTCGTGGTGCGTGTTGTATTCAATACCGATGCAATTTCTGTGTTTCATCAACACTCTGAACGTCCACAGATTACAGAATGCTTCCAATTGTGTTTCGAAAACTACTACTGGTCTCCCAGGAATCGATAAAAGCGTAGACAGTTTGAGACATTACTCCCATGGAGAAAAGTGCTCGTGGTGCGTGTTGTATTCAATACCGATGCAATTTCTGTGTTTCATCAACACTCTGAACGTCCACAGATTACAGAATGCTTCCAATTGTGTTTCGAAAACTACTAATGGTCTCCCAGGAATCGATAAAAGCGTAGACAGTATGAGACATTACTCCCATGGAGAAAAGTGCTCGTGGTGCGTGTTGTATTCAATACCGATGCAATTTCTGTGTTTCATCAACTTTCTGAACGTCCACAGATTACAGAATGCTTCCAATTGTGTTTCGAAAACTACTACTGGTCTCCCAGGAATCGATAAAAGCGTAGACAGTTTGAGACATTACTCCCATGGAGAAAAGTGCTCGTGGTGCGTGTTGTATTCAATACCGATGCAATTTCTGTGTTGCATGAACACTCTGAACGTCCACAGATTACAGAATGCTTCCAATTGTGTTTCGAAAACTACTACTGGTCTCCCAGGAATCGATAAAAGCGTAGACAGTTTGAGACATTACTCCCATGGAGAAAAGTGCTCGTGGTGCGTGTTGTATTCAATACCGATGCAATTTCTGTGTTTCATCAACACTCTGAACGTCCACAGATTACAGAATGCTTCCAATTGTGTTTCGAAAACTACTACTGGTCTCCCAGGAATCGATAAAAGCGTAGACAGTTTGAGACATTACTCCCATGGAGAAAAGTGCTCGTGGTGCGTGTTGTATTCAATACCGATGCAATTTCTGTGTTTCATCAACAATCTGAACGTCCACAGATTACAGAATGCTTCCAATTGTGTTTCGAAAACTACTACTGGTCTCCCAGGAATCGATAAGAGCGTAGACAGTTTGAGACATTACTCCCATGGAGAAAAGTGCTCGTGGTGCGTGTTGTATTCAATACCGATGCAATTTCTGTGTTTCATCAACACTCTGGACGTCCACAGATTACAGAATGCCTCCAAATGTATTTCGAAAACTACTACTGGTCTCCCAGGAATCGATAAAAGCGTAGACAGTTTGAAACATTACTCCCATGGAGAAAAGTGCTCGTGGTGCGTGTTGTATTCAATACCGATGCAATTTCTGTGTTTCATCAACACTCTGAACGTCCACAGATTACAGAATGCTTCCAATTGTGTTTCGAAAACTACTACTGGTCTCCCAGGAATCGATAAAAGCGTAGACAGTTTGAGACATTACTCCCATGGAGAAAAGTGCTCGTGGTGCGTGTTGTATTCAATACCGATGCAATTTCTGTGTTTCATCAACACTCTGAACGTCCACAGATTACAGAATGCTTCCAATTGTGTTTCGAAAACTACTACTGGTCTCCCAGGAATCGATAAAAGCGTAGACAGTTTGAGACATTACTCCCATGGAGAAAAGTGCTCGTGGTGCGTGTTGTATTCAATACCGATGCAATTTCTGTGTTTCATCAACACTCTGAACGTCCACAGATTACAGAATGCTTCCAATTGTGTTTCGAAAACTACTACTGGTCTCCCAGGAATCGATAAAAGCGTAGACAGTTTGAGACATTACTCCCATGGAGAAAAGTGCTCGTGGTGCGTGTTGTATTCAATACCGATGCAATTTCTGTGTTTCATCAACACTCTGAACGTCCACAGATTACAGAATGCTTCCAATTGTGTTTCGAAAACTACTACTGGTCTCCCAGGAATCGATAAAAGCGTAGACAGTTTGAGACATTACTCCCATGGAGAAAAGTGCTCGTGGTGCGTGTTGTATTCAATACCGATGCAATTTCTGTGTATCATCAACACTCTGAACGTCCACAGATTACAGAATGCCTCCAAATGTATTTCGAAAACTACTACTGGTCTCCCAGGAATCGATAAAAGCGTAGACAGTTTGAGACATTACTCCCATGGAGAAAAGTGCTCGTGGTGCGTGTTGTATTCAATACCGATGCAATTTCTGTGTTTCATCAACACTCTGAACGTCCACAGATTACAGAATGCTTCCAATTGTGTTTCGAAAACTAGTACTGGTCTCCCAGGAATCGATAAAAGCGTAGACAGTTTGAGACATTACTCCCATGGAGAAAAGTGCTCGTGGTGCGTGTTGTATTCAATACCGATGCAATTTCTGTGTTTCATCAACACTCTGAACGTCCACAGATTACAGAATGCTTCCAATTGTGTTTCGAAAACTACTACTGGTCTCCCAGGAATCGATAAAAGCGTAGACAGTTTGAGACATTACTCCCATGGAGAAAAGTGCTCGTGGTGCGTGTTGTATTCAATACCGATGCAATTTCTGTGTTTCAACAACACTCTGAACGTCCACAGATTACAGAATGCTTCCAATTGTGTTTCGAAAACTACTACTGGTCTCCCAGGAATCGATAAAAGCGTAGACAGTTTGAGACATTACTCCCATGGAGAAAAGTGCTCGTGGTGCGTGTTGTATTCAATACCGATGCAATTTCTGTGTATCATCAACACTCTGAACGTCCACAGATTACAGAATGCCTCCAAATGTATTTCGAAAACCACTACTGGTCTCCCAGGAATCGATAAAAGCGTAGACAGTTTGAGACATTACTCCCATGGAGAAAAGTGCTCGTGGTGCGTGTTGTATTCAATACCGATGCAATTTCTGTGTTTCATCAACACTCTGAACGTCCACAGATTACAGAATGCTTCCAATTGTGTTTCGAAAACTACTACTGGTCTCCCAGGAATCGATAAAAGCGTAGACAGTTTGAGACATTACTCCCATGGAGAAAAGTGCTCGTGGTGCGTGTTGTATTCAATACCGATGCAATTTCTGTGTTTCATCAACACTCTGAACGTCCACAGATTACAGAATGCTTCCAATTGTGTTTCGAAAACTACTACTGGTCTCCCAGGAATCGATAAAAGCGTAGACAGTTTGAGACATTACTCCCATGGAGAAAAGTGCTCGTGGTGCGTGTTGTATTCAATACCGATGCAATTTCTGTGTTTCATCAACACTCTGAACGTCCACAGATTACAGAATGCTTCCAATTGTGTTTCGAAAACTACTACTGGTCTCCCAGGAATCGATAAAAGCGTAGACAGTTTGAGACATTACTCCCATGGAGAAAAGTGCTCGTGGTGCGTGTTGTATTCAATACCGATGCAATTTCTGTGTATCATCAACACTCTGAACGTCCACAGATTACAGAATGCCTCCAAATGTATTTCGAAAACTACTACTGGTCTCCCAGGAATCGATAAAAGCGTAGACAGTTTGAGACATTACTCCCATGGAGAAAAGTGCTCGTGGTGCGTGTTGTATTCAATACCGATGCAATTTCTGTGTTTCATCAACACTCTGAACGTCCACAGATTACAGAATGCTTCCAATTGTGTTTCGAAAACTAGTACTGGTCTCCCAGGAATCGATAAAAGCGTAGACAGTTTGAGACATTACTCCCATGGAGAAAAGTGCTCGTGGTGCGTGTTGTATTCAATACCGATGCAATTTCTGTGTTTCATCAGCACTCTGAACGTCCACAGATTACAGAATGCTTCCAATTGTGTTTCGAAAACTACTACTGGTCTCCCAGGAATCGATAAAAGCGTAGACAGTTTGAGACATTACTCCCATGGAGAAAAGTGCTCGTGGTGCGTGTTGTATTCAATACCGATGCAATTTCTGTGTTTCAACAACACTCTGAACGTCCACAGATTACAGAATGCTTCCAATTGTGTTTCGAAAACTACTACTGGTCTCCCAGGAATCGATAAAAGCGTAGACAGTTTGAGACATTACTCCCATGGAGAAAAGTGCTCGTGGTGCGTGTTGTATTCAATACCGATGCAATTTCTGTGTATCATCAACACTCTGAACGTCCACAGATTACAGAATGCCTCCAAATGTATTTCGAAAACCACTACTGGTCTCCCAGGAATCGATAAAAGCGTAGACAGTTTGAGACATTACTCCCATGGAGAAAAGTGCTCGTGGTGCGTGTTGTATTCAATACCGATGCAATTTCTGTGTTTCATCAACACTCTGAACGTCCACAGATTACAGAATGCTTCCAATTGTGTTTCGAAAACTACTACTGGTCTCCCAGGAATCGATAAAAGCGTAGACAGTTTGAGACATTACTCCCATGGAGAAAAGTGCTCATGGTGCGTGTTGTATTCAATACCGATGCAATTTCTGTGTTTCATCAACACTCTGAACGTCCACAGATTACAGAATACTTCCAATTGTGTTTCGAAAACTACTACTGGTCTCCCAGGAATCGATAAGAGCGTAGACAGTTTGAGACATTACTCCCATGGAGAAAAGTGCTCGTGGTGCGTGTTGTATTCAATACCGATGCTATTTCTGTGTTTCATCAACACTCTGAACGTCCACAGATTACAGAATGCCTCCAAATGTATTTCGAAAACTACTACTGCTCTCCCAGGAATCGATAAAAGCGTAGACAGTTTGAGACATTACTCCCATGGAGAAAAGTGCTCGTGGTGCGTGTTGTATTCAATACCGATGCAATTTCTGTGTTTCATCAACACTCTGAACGTCCACAGATTACAGAATGCTTCCAAGTGTGTTTCGAAAACTACTACTGGTCTCCCAGGAATCGATAAAAGCGTAGACAGTTTGAGACATTACTCCCATGGAGAAAAGTGCTCGTGGTGCGTGTTGTATTCAATACCGATGCAATTTCTGTGTTTCATCAACACTCTGAACGTCCACAGATTACAGAATGCTTCCAATTGTGTTTCGAAAACTACTACTGGTCTCCCAGGAATCGATAAAAGCGTAGACAGTTTGAGACATTACTCCCATGGAGAAAAGTGCTCGTGGTGCGTGTTGTATTCAATACCGATGCAATTTCTGTGTTTCATCAACACTCTGAACGTCCACAGATTACAGAATGCTTCCAATTGTGTTTCGAAAACTACTACTGGTCTCCCAGGAATCGATAAAAGCGTAGACAGTTTGAGACATTACTCCCATGGAGAAAAGTGCTCGTGGTGCGTGTTGTATTCAATACCGATGCAATTTCTGTGTTTCATCAACACTCTGAACGTCCACAGATTACAGAATGCTTCCAATTGTGTTTCGAAAACTACTACTGGTCTCCCAGGAATCGATAAAAGCGTAGACAGTTTGAGACATTACTCCCATGGAGAAAAGTGCTCGTGGTGCGTGTTGTATTCAATACCGATGCAATTTCTGTGTTTCATCAACACTCTGAACGTCCACAGATTACAGAATGCTTCCAATTGTGTTTCGAAAACTACTACTGGTCTCCCAGGAATCGATAAAAGCGTAGACAGTTTGAGACATTACTCCCATGGAGAAAAGTGCTCGTGGTGCGTGTTGTATTCAATACCGATGGAACTTCTGTGTTTCATCAACACTCTGAACGTCCACAGATTACAGAATGCTTCCAATTGTGTTTCGAAAACTACTACTGGTCTCCCAGGAATCGATAAAAGCGTAGACAGTTTGAGACATTACTCCCATGGAGAAAAGTGCTCGTGGTGCGTGTTGTATTCAATACCGATGCAATTTCTGTGTTTCATCAACACTCTGAACGTCCACAGATTACAGAATGCTTCCAATTGTGTTTCGAAAACTACTACTGGTCTCCCAGGAATCGATAAAAGCGTAGACAGTTTGAGACATTACTCCCATGGAGAAAAGTGCTCGTGGTGCGTGTTGTATTCAATTCCGATGAAATTTCTGTGTTTCATCAACACTCTGAACGTCCACAGATTACAGAATGCCTCCAAATGTATTTGGAATACTACTACTGGTCTCCCAGGAATCGATAAAAGCGTAGACAGTTTGAGACATTACTCCCATGGAGAAAAGTGCTCGTGGTGCGTGTTGTATTCAATACCGATGCAATTTCTGTGTTTCATCAACACTCTGGACGTCCACAGATTACAGAATGCCTCCAAATGTATTTCGAAAACTACTACTGGTCTCCCAGGAATCGATAAAAGCGTAGACAGTTTGAGACATTACTCCCATGGAGAAAAGTGCTCGTGGTGCGTGTTGTATTCAATACCGATGCAATTTCTGTGTTTCATCAACACTCTGAACGTCCACAGATTACAGAATGCTTCCAATTGTGTTTCGAAAACTACTACTGGTCTCCCAGGAATCGATAAAAGCGTAGACAGTTTGAGACATTACTCCCATGGAGAAAAGTGCTCGTGGTGCGTGTTGTATTCAATACCGATGCAATTTCTGTGTTTCATCAACACTCTGAACGTCCACAGATTACAGAATGCTTCCAATTGTGTTTTGAAAACTACTACTGGTCTCCCAGGAATCGATAAAAGCGTAGACAGTTTGAGACATTACTCCCATGGAGAAAAGTGCTCGTGGTGCGTGTTGTATTCAATACCGATGCAATTTCTGTGTTTCATCAACACTCTGAACGTCCACAGATTACAGAATGCTTCCAATTGTGTTTCGAAAACTACTACTGGTCTCCCAGGAATCGATAAAAGCGTAGACAGTTTGAGACATTACTCCCATGGAGAAAAGTGCTCGTGGTGCGTGTTGTATTCAATACCGATGCAATTTCTGTGTTTCATCAACACTCTGAACGTCCACAGATTACAGAATGCTTCCAATTGTGTTTCGAAAACTACTACTGGTCTCCCAGGAATCGATAAAAGCGTAGACAGTTTGAGACATTACTCCCATGGAGAAAAGTGCTCGTGGTGCGTGTTGTATTCAATACCGATGCAATTTCTGTGTTTCATCAACACTCTGAACGTCCACAGATTACAGAATGCTTCCAATTGTGTTTCGAAAACTACTACTGGTCTCCCAGGAATCGATAAAAGCGTAGACAGTTTGAGACATTACTCCCATGGAGAAAAGTGCTCGTGGTCCGTGTTGTATTCAATACCGATGCAATTTCTGTGTTTCATCAACACTCTGGACGTCCACAGATTACAGAATGCCTCCAAATGTATTTCGAAAACTACTACTGGTCTCCCAGGAATCGACAAAAGCGTAGACAGTTTGAGACATTACTCCCATGGAGAAAAGTGCTCGTGGTGCGTGTTGTATTCAATACCGATGCAATTTCTGTGTTTCATCAACACTCTGAACGTCCACAGATTACAGAATGCTTCCAATTGTGTTTCGAAAACTACTACTGGTCTCCCAGGAATCGATAAAAGCGTAGACAGTTTGAGACATTACTCCCATGGAGAAAAGTGCTCGTGGTGCGTGTTGTATTCAATACCGATGCAATTTCTGTGTTTCATCAACACTCTGAACGTCCACAGATTACAGAATGCTTCCAATTGTGTTTCGAAAACTACTACTGGTCTCCCAGGAATCGATAAAAGCGTAGACAGTTTGAGACATTACTCCCATGGAGAAAAGTGCTCGTGGTGCGTGTTGTATTCAATTCCGATGAAATTTCTGTGTTTCATCAACACTCTGAACGTCCACAGATTACAGAATGCCTCCAAATGTATTTCGAATACTACTACTGGTCTCCCAGGAATCGATAAAAGCGTAGACAGTTTGAGACATTACTCCCATGGAGAAAAGTGCTCGTGGTGCGTGTTGTATTCAATACCGATGCAATTTCTGTGTTTCATCAACACTCTGGACGTCCACAGATTACAGAATGCCTCCAAATGTATTTCGAAAACTACTACTGGTCTCCCAGGAATCGATAAAAGCGTAGACAGTTTGAGACATTACTCCCATGGAGAAAAGTGCTCGTGGTGCGTGTTGTATTCAATACCGATGCAATTTCTGTGTTTCATCAACACTCTGAACGTCCACAGATTACAGAATGCTTCCAATTGTGTTTCGAAAACTACTACTGGTCTCCCAGGAATCGATAAAAGCGTAGACAGTTTGAGACATTACTCCCATGGAGAAAAGTGCTCGTGGTGCGTGTTGTATTCAATACCGATGCAATTTCTGTGTTTCATCAACACTCTGAACGTCCACAGATTACAGAATGCTTCCAATTGTGTTTTGAAAACTACTACTGGTCTCCCAGGAATCGATAAAAGCGTAGACAGTTTGAGACATTACTCCCATGGAGAAAAGTGCTCGTGGTGCGTGTTGTATTCAATACCGATGCAATTTCTGTGTTTCATCAACACTCTGAACGTCCACAGATTACAGAATGCTTCCAATTGTGTTTCGAAAACTACTACTGGTCTCCCAGGAATCGATAAAAGCGTAGACAGTTTGAGACATTACTCCCATGGAGAAAAGTGCTCGTGGTGCGTGTTGTATTCAATACCGATGCAATTTCTGTGTTTCATCAACACTCTGAACGTCCACAGATTACAGAATGCTTCCAATTGTGTTTCGAAAACTACTACTGGTCTCCCAGGAATCGATAAAAGCGTAGACAGTTTGAGACATTACTCCCATGGAGAAAAGTGCTCGTGGTGCGTGTTGTATTCAATACCGATGCAATTTCTGTGTTTCATCAACACTCTGAACGTCCACAGATTACAGAATGCTTCCAATTGTGTTTCGAAAACTACTACTGGTCTCCCAGGAATCGATAAAAGCGTAGACAGTTTGAGACATTACTCCCATGGAGAAAAGTGCTCGTGGTCCGTGTTGTATTCAATACCGATGCAATTTCTGTGTTTCATCAACACTCTGGACGTCCACAGATTACAGAATGCCTCCAAATGTATTTCGAAAACTACTACTGGTCTCCCAGGAATCGATAAAAGCGTAGACAGTTTGAGACATTACTCCCATGGAGAAAAGTGCTCGTGGTGCGTGTTGTATTCAATACCGATGCAATTTCTGTGTTTCATCAACACTCTGAACGTCCACAGATTACAGAATGCTTCCAATTGTGTTTCGAAAACTACTACTGGTCTCCCAGGAATCGATAAAAGCGTAGACAGTTTGAGACATTACTCCCATGGAGAAAAGTGCTCGTGGTGCGTGTTGTATTCAATACCGATGCAATTTCTGTGTTTCATCAACACTCTGAACGTCCACAGATTACAGAATGCTTCCAATTGTGTTTCGAAAACTACTACTGGTCTCCCAGGAATCGATAAAAGCGTAGACAGTTTGAGACATTACTCCCATGGAGAAAAGTGCTCGTGGTGCGTGTTGTATTCAATACCGATGCAATTTCTGTGTTTCAACAACACTCTGAACGTCCACAGATTACAGAATGCTTCCAATTGTGTTTCGAAAACTACTACTGGTCTCCCAGGAATCGATAAAAGCGTAGACAGTTTGAGACATTACTCCCATGGAGAAAAGTGCTCGTGGTGCGTGTTGTATTCAATACCGATGCAATTTCTGTGTATCATCAACACTCTGAACGTCCACAGATTACAGAATGCCTCCAAATGTATTTCGAAAACCACTACTGGTCTCCCAGGAATCGATAAAAGCGTAGACAGTTTGAGACATTACTCCCATGGAGAAAAGTGCTCGTGGTGCGTGTTGTATTCAATACCGATGCAATTTCTGTGTTTCATCAACACTCTGAACGTCCACAGATTACAGAATGCTTCCAATTGTGTTTCGAAAACTACTACTGGTCTCCCAGGAATCGATAAAAGCGTAGACAGTTTGAGACATTACTCCCATGGAGAAAAGTGCTCATGGTGCGTGTTGTATTCAATACCGATGCAATTTCTGTGTTTCATCAACACTCTGAACGTCCACAGATTACAGAATACTTCCAATTGTGTTTCGAAAACTACTACTGGTCTCCCAGGAATCGATAAGAGCGTAGACAGTTTGAGACATTACTCCCATGGAGAAAAGTGCTCGTGGTGCGTGTTGTATTCAATACCGATGCTATTTCTGTGTTTCATCAACACTCTGAACGTCCACAGATTACAGAATGCCTCCAAATGTATTTCGAAAACTACTACTGCTCTCCCAGGAATCGATAAAAGCGTAGACAGTTTGAGACATTACTCCCATGGAGAAAAGTGCTCGTGGTGCGTGTTGTATTCAATACCGATGCAATTTCTGTGTTTCATCAACACTCTGAACGTCCACAGATTACAGAATGCTTCCAAGTGTGTTTCGAAAACTACTACTGGTCTCCCAGGAATCGATAAAAGCGTAGACAGTTTGAGACATTACTCCCATGGAGAAAAGTGCTCGTGGTGCGTGTTGTATTCAATACCGATGCAATTTCTGTGTTTCATCAACACTCTGAACGTCCACAGATTACAGAATGCTTCCAATTGTGTTTCGAAAACTACTACTGGTCTCCCAGGAATCGATAAAAGCGTAGACAGTTTGAGACATTACTCCCATGGAGAAAAGTGCTCGTGGTGCGTGTTGTATTCAATACCGATGCAATTTCTGTGTTTCATCAACACTCTGAACGTCCACAGATTACAGAATGCTTCCAATTGTGTTTCGAAAACTACTACTGGTCTCCCAGGAATCGATAAAAGCGTAGACAGTTTGAGACATTACTCCCATGGAGAAAAGTGCTCGTGGTGCGTGTTGTATTCAATACCGATGCAATTTCTGTGTTTCATCAACACTCTGAACGTCCACAGATTACAGAATGCTTCCAATTGTGTTTCGAAAACTACTACTGGTCTCCCAGGAATCGATAAAAGCGTAGACAGTTTGAGACATTACTCCCATGGAGAAAAGTGCTCGTGGTGCGTGTTGTATTCAATTCCGATGAAATTTCTGTGTTTCATCAACACTCTGAACGTCCACAGATTACAGAATGCCTCCAAATGTATTTCGAATACTACTACTGGTCTCCCAGGAATCGATAAAAGCGTAGACAGTTTGAGACATTACTCCCATGGAGAAAAGTGCTCGTGGTGCGTGTTGTATTCAATACCGATGCAATTTCTGTGTTTCATCAACACTCTGGACGTCCACAGATTACAGAATGCCTCCAAATGTATTTCGAAAACTACTACTGGTCTCCCAGGAATCGATAAAAGCGTAGACAGTTTGAGACATTACTCCCATGGAGAAAAGTGCTCGTGGTGCGTGTTGTATTCAATACCGATGCAATTTCTGTGTTTCATCAACACTCTGAACGTCCACAGATTACAGAATGCTTCCAATTGTGTTTCGAAAACTACTACTGGTCTCCCAGGAATCGATAAAAGCGTAGACAGTTTGAGACATTACTCCCATGGAGAAAAGTGCTCGTGGTGCGTGTTGTATTCAATACCGATGCAATTTCTGTGTTTCATCAACACTCTGAACGTCCACAGATTACAGAATGCTTCCAATTGTGTTTTGAAAACTACTACTGGTCTCCCAGGAATCGATAAAAGCGTAGACAGTTTGAGACATTACTCCCATGGAGAAAAGTGCTCGTGGTGCGTGTTGTATTCAATACCGATGCAATTTCTGTGTTTCATCAACACTCTGAACGTCCACAGATTACAGAATGCTTCCAATTGTGTTTCGAAAACTACTACTGGTCTCCCAGGAATCGATAAAAGCGTAGACAGTTTGAGACATTACTCCCATGGAGAAAAGTGCTCGTGGTGCGTGTTGTATTCAATACCGATGCAATTTCTGTGTTTCATCAACACTCTGAACGTCCACAGATTACAGAATGCTTCCAATTGTGTTTCGAAAACTACTACTGGTCTCCCAGGAATCGATAAAAGCGTAGACAGTTTGAGACATTACTCCCATGGAGAAAAGTGCTCGTGGTGCGTGTTGTATTCAATACCGATGCAATTTCTGTGTTTCATCAACACTCTGAACGTCCACAGATTACAGAATGCTTCCAATTGTGTTTCGAAAACTACTACTGGTCTCCCAGGAATCGATAAAAGCGTAGACAGTTTGAGACATTACTCCCATGGAGAAAAGTGCTCGTGGTGCGTGTTGTATTCAATACCGATGCAATTTCTGTGTTTCATCAACACTCTGAACGTCCACAGATTACAGAATGCCTCCAAATGTGTTTCGAAAACTACTACTGGTCTCCCAGGAATCGATAAAAGCGTAGACAGTTTGAGACATTACTCCCATGGAGAAAAGTGCTCGTGGTGCGTGTTGTATTCAATTCCGATGAAATTTCTGTGTTTCATCAACACTCTGAACGTCCACAGATTACAGAATGCCTCCAAATGTATTTCGAATACTACTACTGGTCTCCCAGGAATCGATAAAAGCGTAGACAGTTTGAGACATTACTCCCATGGAGAAAAGTGCTCGTGGTGCGTGTTGTATTCAATACCGATGCAATTTCTGTGTTTCATCAACACTCTGAACGTCCACAGATTACAGAATACTTCCAATTGTGTTTCGAAAACTACTACTGGTCTCCCAGGAATCGATAAGAGCGTAGACAGTTTGAGACATTACTCCCATGGAGAAAAGTGCTCGTGGTGCGTGTTGTATTCAATACCGATGCTATTTCTGTGTTTCATCAACACTCTGAACGTCCACAGATTACAGAATGCCTCCAAATGTATTTCGAAAACTACTACTGGTCTCCCAGGAATCGATAAAAGCGTAGACAGTTTGAGACATTACTCCCATGGAGAAAAGTGCTCGTGGTGCGTGTTGTATTCAATACCGATGCAATTTCTGTGTTTCATCAACACTCTGGACGTCCACAGATTACAGAATGCCTCCAAATGTATTTCGAAAACTACTACTGGTCTCCCAGGAATCGATAAAAGCGTAGACAGTTTGAGACATTACTCCCATGGAGAAAAGTGCTCGTGGTGCGTGTTGTATTCAATACCGATGCAATTTCTGTGTTTCATCAACACTCTGAACGTCCACAGATTACAGAATGCTTCCAATTGTGTTTCGAAAACTACTACTGGTCTCCCAGGAATCGATAAAAGCGTAGACAGTTTGAGACATTACTCCCATGGAGAAAAGTGCTCGTGGTGCGTGTTGTATTCAATACCGATGCAATTTCTGTGTTTCATCAACACTCTGAACGTCCACAGATTACAGAATGCTTCCAATTGTGTTTTGAAAACTACTACTGGTCTCCCAGGAATCGATAAAAGCGTAGACAGTTTGAGACATTACTCCCATGGAGAAAAGTGCTCGTGGTGCGTGTTGTATTCAATACCGATGCAATTTCTGTGTTTCATCAACACTCTGAACGTCCACAGATTACAGAATGCTTCCAATTGTGTTTCGAAAACTACTACTGGTCTCCCAGGAATCGATAAAAGCGTAGACAGTTTGAAACATTACTCCCATGGAGAAAAGTGCTCGTGGTGCGTGTTGTATTCAATACCGATGCAATTTCTGTGTTTCATCAACACTCTGAACGTCCACAGATTACAGAATGCTTCCAATTGTGTTTCGAAAACTACTACTGGTCTCCCAGGAATCGATAAAAGCGTAGACAGTTTGAGACATTACTCCCATGGAGAAAAGTGCTCGTGGTGCGTGTTGTATTCAATACCGATGCAATTTCTGTGTTTCATCAACACTCTGAACGTCCACAGATTACAGAATGCTTCCAATTGTGTTTCGAAAACTACTACTGGTCTCCCAGGAATCGATAAAAGCGTAGACAGTTTGAGACATTACTCCCATGGAGAAAAGTGCTCGTGGTCCGTGTTGTATTCAATACCGATGCAATTTCTGTGTTTCATCAACACTCTGGACGTCCACAGATTACAGAATGCCTCCAAATGTATTTCGAAAACTACTACTGGTCTCCCAGGAATCGATAAAAGCGTAGACAGTTTGAGACATTACTCCCATGGAGAAAAGTGCTCGTGGTGCGTGTTGTATTCAATACCGATGCAATTTCTGTGTTTCATCAACACTCTGAACGTCCACAGATTACAGAATGCTTCCAATTGTGTTTCGAAAACTACTACTGGTCTCCCAGGAATCGATAAAAGCGTAGACAGTTTGAGACATTACTCCCATGGAGAAAAGTGCTCGTGGTGCGTGTTGTATTCAATACCGATGCAATTTCTGTGTTTCATCAACACTCTGAACGTCCACAGATTACAGAATGCTTCCAATTGTGTTTCGAAAACTACTAATGGTCTCCCAGGAATCGATAAAAGCGTAGACAGTATGAGACATTACTCCCATGGAGAAAAGTGCTCGTGGTGCGTGTTGTATTCAATACCGATGCAATTTCTGTGTTTCATCAACTTTCTGAACGTCCACAGATTACAGAATGCTTCCAATTGTGTTTCGAAAACTACTACTGGTCTCCCAGGAATCGATAAAAGCGTAGACAGTTTGAGACATTACTCCCATGGAGAAAAGTGCTCGTGGTGCGTGTTGTATTCAATACCGATGCAATTTCTGTGTTGCATGAACACTCTGAACGTCCACAGATTACAGAATGCTTCCAATTGTGTTTCGAAAACTACTACTGGTCTCCCAGGAATCGATAAAAGCGTAGACAGTTTGAGACATTACTCCCATGGAGAAAAGTGCTCGTGGTGCGTGTTGTATTCAATACCGATGCAATTTCTGTGTTTCATCAACACTCTGAACGTCCACAGATTACAGAATGCTTCCAATTGTGTTTCGAAAACTACTACTGGTCTCCCAGGAATCGATAAAAGCGTAGACAGTTTGAGACATTACTCCCATGGAGAAAAGTGCTCGTGGTGCGTGTTGTATTCAATACCGATGCAATTTCTGTGTTTCATCAACACTCTGAACGTCCACAGATTACAGAATGCTTCCAATTGTGTTTCGAAAACTACTACTGGTCTCCCAGGAATCGATAAGAGCGTAGACAGTTTGAGACATTACTCCCATGGAGAAAAGTGCTCGTGGTGCGTGTTGTATTCAATACCGATGCAATTTCTGTGTTTCATCAACACTCTGGACGTCCACAGATTACAGAATGCCTCCAAATGTATTTCGAAAACTACTACTGGTCTCCCAGGAATCGATAAAAGCGTAGACAGTTTGAAACATTACTCCCATGGAGAAAAGTGCTCGTGGTGCGTGTTGTATTCAATACCGATGCAATTTCTGTGTTTCATCAACACTCTGAACGTCCACAGATTACAGAATGCTTCCAATTGTGTTTCGAAAACTACTACTGGTCTCCCAGGAATCGATAAAAGCGTAGACAGTTTGAGACATTACTCCCATGGAGAAAAGTGCTCGTGGTGCGTGTTGTATTCAATACCGATGCAATTTCTGTGTTTCATCAACACTCTGAACGTCCACAGATTACAGAATGCTTCCAATTGTGTTTCGAAAACTACTACTGGTCTCCCAGGAATCGATAAAAGCGTAGACAGTTTGAGACATTACTCCCATGGAGAAAAGTGCTCGTGGTGCGTGTTGTATTCAATACCGATGCAATTTCTGTGTATCATCAACACTCTGAACGTCCACAGATTACAGAATGCCTCCAAATGTATTTCGAAAACTACTACTGGTCTCCCAGGAATCGATAAAAGCGTAGACAGTTTGAGACATTACTCCCATGGAGAAAAGTGCTCGTGGTGCGTGTTGTATTCAATACCGATGCAATTTCTGTGTTTCATCAACACTCTGAACGTCCACAGATTACAGAATGCTTCCAATTGTGTTTCGAAAACTAGTACTGGTCTCCCAGGAATCGATAAAAGCGTAGACAGTTTGAGACATTACTCCCATGGAGAAAAGTGCTCGTGGTGCGTGTTGTATTCAATACCGATGCAATTTCTGTGTTTCATCAACACTCTGAACGTCCACAGATTACAGAATGCTTCCAATTGTGTTTCGAAAACTACTACTGGTCTCCCAGGAATCGATAAAAGCGTAGACAGTTTGAGACATTACTCCCATGGAGAAAAGTGCTCGTGGTGCGTGTTGTATTCAATACCGATGCAATTTCTGTGTTTCATCAACACTCTGAACGTCCACAGATTACAGAATGCTTCCAATTGTGTTTCGAAAACTACTACTGGTCTCCCAGGAATCGATAAAAGCGTAGACAGTTTGAGACATTACTCCCATGGAGAAAAGTGCTCGTGGTGCGTGTTGTATTCAATTCCGATGACATTTCTGTGTTTCATCAACACTCTGAACGTCCACAGATTACAGAATGCCTCCAAATGTATTTCGAATACTACTACTGGTCTCCCAGGAATCGATAAAAGCGTAGACAGTTTGAGACATTACTCCCATGGAGAAAAGTGCTCGTGGTGCGTGTTGTATTCAATACCGATGCAATTTCTGTGTTTCATCAACACTCTGGACGTCCACAGATTACAGAATGCCTCCAAATGTATTTCGAAAACTACTACTGGTCTCCCAGGAATCGATAAAAGCGTAGACAGTTTGAGACATTACTCCCATGGAGAAAAGTGCTCGTGGTGCGTGTTGTATTCAATACCGATGCAATTTCTGTGTTTCATCAACACTCTGAACGTCCACAGATTACAGAATGCTTCCAATTGTGTTTCGAAAACTACTACTGGTCTCCCAGGAATCGATAAAAGCGTAGACAGTTTGAGACATTACTCCCATGGAGAAAAGTGCTCGTGGTGCGTGTTGTATTCAATACCGATGCAATTTCTGTGTTTCATCAACACTCTGAACGTCCACAGATTACAGAATGCTTCCAATTGTGTTTTGAAAACTACTACTGGTCTCCCAGGAATCGATAAAAGCGTAGACAGTTTGAGACATTACTCCCATGGAGAAAAGTGCTCGTGGTGCGTGTTGTATTCAATACCGATGCAATTTCTGTGTTTCATCAACACTCTGAACGTCCACAGATTACAGAATGCTTCCAATTGTGTTTCGAAAACTACTACTGGTCTCCCAGGAATCGATAAAAGCGTAGACAGTTTGAGACATTACTCCCATGGAGAAAAGTGCTCGTGGTGCGTGTTGTATTCAATACCGATGCAATTTCTGTGTTTCATCAACACTCTGAACGTCCACAGATTACAGAATGCTTCCAATTGTGTTTCGAAAACTACTACTGGTCTCCCAGGAATCGATAAAAGCGTAGACAGTTTGAGACATTACTCCCATGGAGAAAAGTGCTCGTGGTGCGTGTTGTATTCAATACCGATGCAATTTCTGTGTTTCATCAACACTCTGAACGTCCACAGATTACAGAATGCTTCCAATTGTGTTTCGAAAACTACTACTGGTCTCCCAGGAATCGATAAAAGCGTAGACAGTTTGAGACATTACTCCCATGGAGAAAAGTGCTCGTGGTGCGGTTGTATTCAATACCGATGCAATTTCTGTGTTTCATCAACACTCTGAACGTCCACAGATTACAGAATGCTTCCAATTGTGTTTCGAAAACTACT
The DNA here is from genome assembly GCF_023897955.1 of Schistocerca gregaria. Lineage (NCBI taxonomy): Eukaryota > Metazoa > Arthropoda > Insecta > Orthoptera > Acrididae > Schistocerca > Schistocerca gregaria. The sequence continues at coordinate 7,392,421 of NC_064930.1, read as the reverse complement.
ACTGGTCTCCCAGGAATCGATAAAAGCGTAGACAGTTTGAGACATTACTCCCATGGAGAAAAGTGCTCGTGGTGCGTGTTGTATTCAATACCGATGCAATTTCTGTGTTTCATCAACACTCTGAACGTCCACAGATTACAGAATGCTTCCAATTGTGTTTCGAAAACTACTACTGGTCTCCCAGGAATCGATAAAAGCGTAGACAGTTTGAGACATTACTCCCATGGAGAAAAGTGCTTGTGGTGCGTGTTGTATTCAATACCGATGCAATTTCTGTGTTTCATCAACACTCTGAACGTCCACAGATTACAGAATGCTTCCAATTGTGTTTCGAAAACTACTACTGGTCTCCCAGGAATCGATAAAAGCGTAGACAGTTTGAGACATTACTCCCATGGAGAAAAGTGCTCGTGGTGCGTGTTGTATTCAATACCGATGCAATTTCTGTGTTTCATCAACACTCTGAACGTCCACAGATTACAGAATGCTTCCAATTGTGTTTCGAAAACTACTACTGGTCTCCCAGGAATCGATAAAAGCGTAGACAGTTTGAGACATTACTCCCATGGAGAAAAGTGCTCGTGGTGCGTGTTGTATTCAATACCGATGCAATTTCTGTGTTTCATCAACACTCTGAACGTCCACAGATTACAGAATGCTTCCAATTGTGTTTCGAAAACTACTACTGGTCTCCCAGGAATCGATAAAAGCGTAGACAGTTTGAGACATTACTCCCATGGAGAAAAGTGCTCGTGGTGCGTGTTGTATTCAATACCGATGCAATTTCTGTGTTTCATCAACACTCTGAACGTCCACAGATTACAGAATGCTTCCAATTGTGTTTCGAAAACTACTACTGGTCTCCCAGGAATCGATAAAAGCGTAGACAGTTTGAGACATTACTCCCATGGAGAAAAGTGCTCGTGGTGCGTGTTGTATTCAATACCGATGCAATTTCTGTGTTTCATCAACACTCTGAACGTCCACAGATTACAGAATGCTTCCAATTGTGTTTCGAAAACTACTACTGGTCTCCCAGGAATCGATAAAAGCGTAGACAGTTTGAGACATTACTCCCATGGAGAAAAGTGCTCGTGGTGCGTGTTGTATTCAATACCGATGCAATTTCTGTGTTTCATCAACACTCTGAACGTCCACAGATTACAGAATGCTTCCAATTGTGTTTCGAAAACTACTACTGGTCTCCCAGGAATCGATAAAAGCGTAGACAGTTTGAGACATTACTCCCATGGAGAAAAGTGCTCGTGGTGCGTGTTGTATTCAATACCGATGAAATTTCTGTGTTTCATCAACACTCTGAACGTCCACAGATTACAGAATGCTTCCAATTGTGTTTCGAAAACTACTACTGGTCTCCCAGGAATCGATAAAAGCGTAGACAGTTTGAGACATTACTCCCATGGAGAAAAGTGCTCGTGGTGCGTGTTGTATTCAATACCGATGCAATTTCTGTGTTTCATCAACACTCTGAACGTCCACAGATTACAGAATGCTTCCAATTGTGTTTCGAAAACTACTACTGGTCTCCCAGGAATCGATAAAAGCGTAGACAGTTTGAGACATTACTCCCATGGAGAAAAGTGCTCGTGGTGCGTGTTGTATTCAATACCGATGCAATTTCTGTGTTTCATCAACACTCTGAACGTCCACAGATTACAGAATGCTTCCAATTGTGTTTCGAAAACTACTACTGGTCTCCCAGGAATCGATAAAAGCGTAGACAGTTTGAGACATTACTCCCATGGAGAAAAGTGCTCGTGGTGCGTGTTGTATTCAATACAGATGCAATTTTAGTGTTTCATCAACACTCTGAACGTCCACAGATTACAGAATGCTTCCAATTGTGTTTCGAAAACTACTACTGGTCTCCCAGGAATCGATAAAAGCGTAGACAGTTTGAGACATTACTCCCATGGAGAAAAGTGCTCGTGGTGCGTGTTGTATTCAATACCGATGCAATTTCTGTGTTTCATCAACACTCTGAACGTCCATAGATTACAGAATGCTTCCAATTGTGTTTCGAAAACTACTACTGGTCTCCCAGGAATCGATAAAAGCGTAGACAGTTTGAGACATTACTCACATGGAGAAAAGTGCGCATGGTGCGTGTTGTATTCAATACCGATGCAATTTCTGTGTTTCATCAACACTCTGAACGTCTACAGATTACAGAATGCCTCCAATTGTGTTTCGAAAACTACTACTGGTCTCCCAGGAATCGATAAAAGCGTAGACAGTTGGAGACATTACTCCCATGGAGAAAAGTGCTCGTGGTGCGTGTTGTATTCAATACCGATGCAATTTCTGTGTTTCATCAACACTCTGAACGTCCACAGATTACAGAATGCTTCCAATTGTGTTTCGAAAACTACTACTGGTCTCCCAGGAATCGATAAAAGCGTAGACAGTTTGAGACATTACTCCCATGGAGAAAAGTGCTCGTGGTGCGTGTTGTATTCAATACCGATGCAATATCTGTGTTTCATTATCACTCTGAACGTCCACAGATTACAGAATGCTTCCAATTGTGTTTCGAAAACTACTACTGGTCTCCCAGGAATCGATAAAAGCCTAGACAGTTTGAGACATTACTCCCATGGAGAAAAGTGCTCGTGGTGCGAGTTGTATTGAATACCGATGCAATTTCTGTGTTTCATCAACACTCTGAACGTCCACAGATTACAGAATGCTTCCAATTGTGTTTCGAAAACTACTACTGGTCTCCCAGGAATCGATAAAAGCGTAGACAGTTTGAGACATTACTCCCATGGAGAAAAGTGCTCGTGGTGCGTGTTGTATTCAATACCGATGCAATTTCTGTGTTTCATCAACACTCTGAACGTCTACAGATTACAGAATGCCTCCAATTGTGTTTCGAAAACTACTACTGGTCTCCCAGGAATCGATAAAAGCGTAGACAGTTTGAGACATTACTCCCATGGAGAAAAGTGCTCGTGGTGCGTGTTGTATTCAATACCGATGCAATTTCTGTGTTTCATCAACACTCTGAACGTCCACAGATTACAGAATGCTTCCAATTGTGTTTCGAAAACTACTACTGGTCTCCCAGGAATCGATAAAAGGGAAGACAGTTTGAGACATTACTCCCATGGAGAAAAGTGCTCGTGGTGCGTGTTGTATTCAATACCGATGCAATTTCTGTGTTTCATCAACACTCTGAACGTCCACAGATTACAGAATGCTTCCAATTGTGTTTCGAAAACTACTACTGGTCTCCCAGGAATCGATAAAAGCGTAGACAGTTTGAGACATTACTCCCATGGAGAAAAGTGCTCGTGGTGCGTGTTGTATTCAATACCGATGCAATTTCTGTGTTTCATCAACACTCTGAACGTCCACAGATTACAGAATGCTTCCAATTGTGTTTCGAAAACTACTACTGGTCTCCCAGGAATCGATAAAAGCGTAGACAGTTTGAGACATTACTCCCATGGAGAAAAGTGCTCGTGGTGCGTGTTGTATTCAATACCGATGCAATTTCTGTGTTTCATCAACACTCTGAACGTCCACAGATTACAGAATGCTTCCAATTGTGTTTCGAAAACTACTACTGGTCTCCCAGGAATCGATAAAAGCGTAGACAGTTTGAGACATTACTCCCATGGAGAAAAGTGCTCGTGGTGCGTGTTGTATTCAATACCGATGGAACTTCTGTGTTTCATCAACACTCTGAACGTCCACAGATTACAGAATGCTTCCAATTGTGTTTCGAAAACTACTACTGGTCTCCCAGGAATCGATAAAAGCGTAGACAGTTTGAGACATTACTCCCATGGAGAAAAGTGCTCGTGGTGCGTGTTGTATTCAATACCGATGCAATTCCTGTGTTTTATCAACACTCTGAACGTCCACAGGTTACAGAATGCTTCCAATTGTGTTTCGAAAACTACTACTGGTCTCCCAGGAATCGATAAAAGCGTAGAGAGTTTGAGACATTACTCCCATGGAGAAAAGTGCTCGTGGTGCGTGTTGTATTCAATACCGATGCAATTTCTGTGTTTCATCAACACTCTGAACGTCCACAGATTACAGAATGCTTCCAATTGTGTTTCGAAAACTACTACTGGTCTCCCAGGAATCGATAAAAGCGTAGACAGTTCGAGACATTACTCCCATGAAGAAAAGTGCTCGTGGTGCGTGTTGTATTCAATACCGATGCAATTTCTGTGTTTCATCAACACTCTGAACGTCCACAGATTACAGAATGCTTCCAATTGTGTTTCGAAAACAACTACTGGTCTCCCAGGAATCGATAAAAGCGTAGACAGTTTGAGACATTACTCCCATGGAGAATAGTGCTCGTGGTGCGTGTTGTATTCAATACCGATGCAATTTCTGTGTTTCATCAACACTCTGAAGGTCCACAGATTACAGAATGCTTCCAATTGTGTTCCGAAAACAACTACTGGTCTCCCAGGAATCGATAAAAGCGTAGACAGTTTGAGACATTACTCCCATGGAGAAAAGTGCTCGTGGTGCGTGTTGTATTCAATACCGATGCAATTTCTGTGTTTCATTAACACTCTGAACGTCCACAGATTACAGAATGCTTCCAATTGTGTTTCGAAAACTACTACTGGTCTCCCAGGAATCGATAAAAGCGTAGACAGTTTGAGACATTACTCCCATGGAGAAAAGTGCTCGTGGTGCGTGTTGTATTCAATACCGATGGAATTTCTGTGTTTCATCAACACTCTGAACGTCCACAGATTACAGAATGCTTCCAATTGTGTTTCGAAAACTACTACTGGTCTCCCAGGAATCGATAAAAGCGTAGACAGTTTGAGACATTACTCCCATGGAGAAAAGTGCTCGGGGTGCGTGTTGTATTCAATACCGATGCAATTTCTGTGTTTCATCAACACTCTGAACGTCCACAGATTACAGAATGCCTCCAAATGTATTTCGAAAACTACTACTGGTCTCCCAGGAATCGATAAAAGCGTAGACAGTTTGAGACATTACTCCCATGGAGAAAAGTGCTCGTGGTGCGTGTTGTATTCAATACCGATGCAATTTCTGTGTTTCATCAACACTCTGAACGTCCACAGATTACAGAATGCTTCCAATTGTGTTTCGAAAACTACTACTGGTCTCCCAGGAATCGATAAAAGCGTAGACAGTTTGAGACAATACTCCCATGGAGAAAAGTGCTCGTGGTGCGTGTTGTATTCAATACCGATGCAATTTCTGTGTTTCATCAACACTCTGAACGTCCACAGATTACAGAATGCTTCCAATTGTGTTTCGAAAACTACTACTGGTCTCCCAGGAATCGATAAAAGCGTAGACAGTTTGAGACATTACTCCCATGGAGAAAAGTGCTCGTGGTGCGTGTTGTATTCAATACCGATGCAATTTCTGTGTTTCATCAACACTCTGAACGTCCACAGATTACAGAATGCTTCCAATTGTGTTTCGAAAACTACTACTGGTCTCCCAGGAGTCGATAAAAGCGTAGACAGTTTGAGACATTACTCCCATGGAGAAAAGTGCTCGTGGTGCGTGTTGTATTCAATACCGATGCAATTTCTGTGTTTCATCAACACTCTGAACGTCCACAGATTACAGAATGCTTCCAATTGTGTTTCGAAAACTACTACTGGTCTCTCAGGAATCGATAAAAGCGTAGACAGTTTGAGACATTACTCACATGGAAAAAAGTGCGCATGGTGCGTGTTGTATTCAATACCGATGCAATTTCTGTGTTTCATCAACACTCTGAACGTCTACAGATTACAGAATGCCTCCAATGGTGTTTCGAAAACTACTACTGGTCTCCCAGGAATCGATAAAAGCGTAGACAGTTTGAGACATTACTCCCATGGAGAAAAGTGCTCGTGGTGCGTGTTGTATTCAATACCGATGCAATTTCTGTGTTTCATCAACACTCTGAACGTCCACAGATTACAGAATGCTTCCAATTGTGTTTCGAAAACTACTACTGGTCTCCCAGGAATCGATAAAAGCGTAGACAGTTTGAGACATTACTCCCATGGAGAAAAGTGCTCGTGGTGCGTGTTGTATTCAATACCGATGCAATTTCTGTGTTTCATCAACACTCTGAACGTCCACAGATTACAGAATGCTTCCAACTGTGTTTCGAAAACTACTACTGGTCTCCCAGGAATCTATAAAAGCGTAGACAGTTTGAGACATTACTCCCATGGAGAAAAGTGCTCGTGGTGCGTGTTGTATTCAATACCGATGCAATTTCTGTGTTTTATCAACACTCTGAACGTCCACAGATTACAGAATGCTTCCAATTGTGTTTCGAAAACTACTACTGGTCTCCCAGGAATCGATAAAAGCGTAGAGAGTTTGAGACATTACTCCCATGGAGAAAAGTGCTCGTGTTGCGTGTTGTATTCAATACCGATGCAATTTCTGTGTTTCATCAAAACTCTGAACGTCCACAGATTACAGAATGCTTCCAATTGTGTTTCGAAAACTACTACTGGTCTCCCAGGAATCGATAAAAGCGTAGACAGTTTGAGACATTACTCCCATGGAGAAAAGTGCTCGTGGTGCGTGTTGTATTCAATACCGATGCAATTTCTGTGTTTCATCAACACTCTGAACGTTCACAGATTACAGAATGCTTCCAATTGTGTTTCGAAAACTACTACTGGTCTCCCAGGAATCGATAAAAGCGTAGACAGTTTGAGACATTACTCCCATGGAGAAAAGTGCTCGTGGTGCGTGTTGTATTCAATACCGATGGAACTTCTGTGTTTCATCAACACTCTGAACGTCCACAGATTACAGAATGCTTCCAATTGTGTTTCGAAAACTACTACTGGTCTCCCAGGAATCGATAAAAGCGTAGACAGTTTGAGACATTACTCCCATGGAGAAAAGTGCTCGTGGTGCGTGTTGTATTCAATACCGATGCAATTCCTGTGTTTTATCAACACTCTGAACGTCCACAGGTTACAGAATGCTTCCAATTGTGTTTCGAAAACTACTACTGGTCTCCCAGGAATCGATAAAAGCGTAGAGAGTTTGAGACATTACTCCCATGGAGAAAAGTGCTCGTGGTGCGTGTTGTATTCAATACCGATGCAATTTCTGTGTTTCATCAACACTCTGAACGTCCACAGATTACAGAATGCTTCCAATTGTGTTTCGAAAACTACTACTGGTCTCCCAGGAATCGATAAAAGCGTAGACAGTTCGAGACATTACTCCCATGGAGAAAAGTGCTCGTGGTGCGTGTTGTATTCAATACCGATGCAATTTCTGTGTTTCATCAACACTCTGAACGTCCACAGATTACAGAATGCTTCCAATTGTGTTTCGAAAACAACTACTGGTCTCCCAGGAATCGATAAAAGCGTAGACAGTTTGAGACATTACTCCCATGGAGAAAAGTGCTCGTGGTGCGTGTTGTATTCAATACCGATGCAATTTCTGTGTTTCATCAACACTCTGAACGTCCACAGATTACAGAATGCTTCCAATTGTGTTCCGAAAACAACTACTGGTCTCCCAGGAATCGATAAAAGCGTAGACAGTTTGAGACATTACTCCCATGGAGAAAAGTGCTCGTGGTGCGTGTTGTATTCAATACCGATGCAATTTCTGTGTTTCATCAACACTCTGAACGTCCACAGATTACAGAATGCCTCCAAATGTATTTCGAAAACTACTACTGATCTCCCAGGAATCGATAAAAGCGTAGACAGTTTGAGACATTACTCCCATGGAGAAAAGTGCTCGTGGTGCGTGTTGTATTCAATACCGATGCAATTTCTGTGTTTCATCAACACTCTGAACGTCCACAGATTACAGAATGCCTCCAAATGTATTTCGAAAACTACTACTGGTCTCCCAGGAATCGATAAAAGCGTAGACAGTTTGAGACATTACTCCCATGGAGAAAAGTGCTCGTGGTGCGTGTTGCATTCAATACCGATGCAATTTCTGTGTTTCATCAACACTCTGAACGTCCACAGATTACAGAATGCTTCCAATTGTGTTTCGAAAACTACTACTGGTCTCCCAGGAATCGATAAAAGCGTAGACAGTTTGGGACATTACTCACATGGAGAAAAATGCGCATGGTGCGTGTTCTATTCAATACCGATGCAATTTCTGTGTTTCATCAACACTCTGAACGTCCACAGATTACAGAATGCTTCCAATTGTGTTTCGAAAACTAGTACTGGTCTCCCAGGAATCGATAAAAGCGTAGACAGTTTGAGACATTACTCCCATGGAGAAAAGTGCTCGTGGTGCGTGTTGTATTCAATACCGATGCAATTTCTGTGTTTCATCAACACTCTGAACGTCCACAGATTACAGAATGCCTCAAAATGTATTTCGAAAACCACTACTGGTCTCCCAGGAATCGATAAAAGCGTAGACAGTTTGAGACATTACTCCCATGGAGAAAAGTGCGCATGGTGCGTGTTGTATTCAATACCGATGCAATTTCTGTGTTTCATCAACACTCTGAACGTCCACGGATTACAGAATGCTTCCAATTGTGTTTCGAAAACTACTACTGGTCTCCCAGGAATCGATAAAAGCGTAGACAGTTTGAGACATTACTCACATGGAGAAAAGTGCGCATGGTGCGTGTTGTATTCAATACCGATGCAATTTCTGTGTTTCATCAACACTCTGAACGTCCACAGAATACAAAATGCTTCCAATTGTGTTTCGAAAACTACTACTGCTCTCCCAGGAATCGATAAAAGCGTAGACAGTTTGAGACATTACTCACATGGAGAAAAGTGCGCATGGTGCGTGTTGTATTCAATACCGATGCAATTTCTGTGTTTCATCAACACTCTGAACGTCCACAGATTACAAAATGCTTCCAATTGTGTTTCGAAAACTACTACTGGTCTCCCAGGAATCGATAAAAGCGTAGACAGTTTGAGACATTACTCACATGGAGAAAAGTGCGCATGGTGCGTGTTGTATTCAATCCCGAAGCAATTTCTGTGTTTCATCAACACTCTGAACGTCCACAGACTACAGAATGCTTCCAATTGTGTTTCGAAAACTACTACTGGTCTCCCAGGAATCGATAAAAGCGTAGACAGTTTGAGACATTACTCCCATGGAGAAAAGTGCTCGTGGTGCGTGTTGTATTCAATACCGATTCAATTTCTGTGTTTCATCAACACTCTGAACGTCCACAGATTACAGAATGCCTCCAAATGTATTTCGAAAACTACTACTGGTCTCCCAGGAATCGATAAAAGCGTAGACAGTTGGAGACATTACTCCCATGGTGAAAAGTGCTCGTGGTGCGTGTTGTATTCAATACCGATGCAATTTCTGTGTTTCATCAACACTCTGAACGTCCACAGATTACAGAATGCTTCCAATTGTGTTTCGAAAACTACTACTGGTCTCCCAGGAATCGATAAAAGCGTAGACAGTTTGAGACATTACACCCATGGAGAAAAGTGCTCGTGGTGCGTGTTGTATTCAATACCGATGCAATTTCTGTGTTTCATCAACACTCTGAACGTCCACAGAATACAGAATGCTTCCAATTGTGTTTCGAAAACTACTACTGGTCTCCCAGGAATCGATAAAAGCGTAGACAGTTTGAGACACTACTCCCATGGAGAAAAGTGCTCGTGGTGCGTGTTGTATTCAATACCGATGCAATTTCTGTGTTTCATCAACACTCTGAACGTCCACAGACTACAGAATGCTTCCAATTGTGTTTCGAAAACTACTACTGGTCTCCCAGGAATCGATAAAAGCATAGACAGTTTGAGACATTACTCCCATGGAGAAAAGTGCTCGTGGTGCGTGTTGTATTCAATACCGATGCAATTTCTGTGTTTCATCAACACTCTGAACGTCCACAGATTACAGAATGCTTCCAATTGTGTTTCGAAAACTACTACTGGTCTCCCAGGAATCGATAGAAGCGTAGACAGTTTGAGACATTACTCCCATGGAGAAAAGTGCTCGTGGTGCGTGTTGTATTCAATACCGATGCAATTTCTGTGTTTCATCAACACTCTGAACGTCTACAGATTACAGAATGCCTCCAATTGTGTTTCGAAAACTACTACTGGTCTCCCAGGAATCGATAAAAGCGTAGACAGTTTGAGACATTACTCCCATGGAGAAAAGTGCTCGTGGTGCGTGTTGTATTCAATACCGATGCAATTTCTGTGTTTCATCAACACTCTGAACGTCCACAGATTACAGAATGCTTCCAATTGTGTTTCGAAAACTACTACTGGTCTCCCAGGAATCGATAAAAGCGTAGACAGCTTGGTACATTACTCCCATGGAGAAAAGTGCTCGTGGTGCGTGTTGTATTCAATACCGATGCAATTTCTGTGCTTCATCAACACTCTGAACGTCCACAGATTACAGAATGCTTCCAATTGTGTTTCGAAAACTACTACTGGTCTCCCAGGAATCGATAAAAGCGTAGACAGTTTGGGACATTACTCACATGAAGAAAAGTGCGCATGGTGCGTGTTCTATTCAATACCGATGCAATTTCTGTGTTTCATCAACACTCTGAACGTCCACAGATTACAGAATGCTTCCAATTGTGTTTCGAAAACTACTACTGGTCTCCCAGGAATCGATAAAAGCGTAGACAGTTTGAGACATTACTCCCATGGAGAAAAGTGCTCGTGGTGCGTGTTGTATTCAATACCGATGCAATTTCTGTGTTTCATCAACACTCTGAACGTACACAGACTACAGAATGCTTCCAATTGTGTTTCGAAAACTACTACTGGTCTCCCAGGAATCGATAAAAGCGTAGACAGTTTGAGACATTACTCCCATGGAGAAAAGTGCGCATGGTGCGTGTTGTATTCAATACCGATGCAATTTCTGTGTTTCATCAACACTCTGAACGTCCACGGATTACAGAATGCTTCCAATTGTGTTTCGAAAACTACTACTGGTCTCCCAGGAATCGATAAAAGCGTAGACAGTTTGAGACATTACTCACATGGAGAAAAGTGCGCATGGTGCGTGTTGTATTCAATACCGATGCAATTTCTGTGTTTCATCAACACTCTGAACGTCCACAGAATACAAAATGCTTCCAATTGTGTTTCGAAAACTACTACTGCTCTCCCAGGAATCGATAAAAGCGTAGACAGTTTGAGACATTACTCACATGGAGAAAAGTGCGCATGGTGCGTGTTGTATTCAATACCGATGCAATTTCTGTGTTTCATCAACACTCTGAACGTCCACAGATTACAAAATGCTTCCAATTGTGTTTCGAAAACTACTACTGGTCTCCCAGGAATCGATAAAAGCGTAGACAGTTTGAGACATTACTCCCATGGAGAAAAGTGCGCATGGTGCGTGTTGTATTCAATACCGATGCAATTTCTGTGTTTCATCAACACTCTGAACGTCTACAGATTACAGAATGCTTCCAATTGTGTTTCGAAAACTACTACTGGTCTCCCAGGAATCGATAAAAGCGTAGACAGTTTGAGACATTACTCCCATGGAGAAAAGTGCTCGTGGTGCGTGTTGTATTCAATACCGATGCAATTTCTTTGTTTCATCAACACTCTGAACGCCTACAGATTACAGAATGCCTCCAATTGTGTTTCGAAAACTACTACTGGTCTCCCAGGAATCGATAAAAGCGTAGACAGTTTGAGACATTACTCCCATGGAGAAAAGTTCTCGTGGTGCGTGTTGTATTCAATACCGATGCAATTTCTGTGTTTCATCAACACTCTGAACGTCCACAGATTACAGAATGCTTCCAATTGTGTTTCGAAAACTACTACTGGTATCCCAGGAATCGGTAAAAGCGTAGACAGTTTGAGACATTACTCCCATGGAGAAAAGTGCTCGTGGTGCGTGTTGTATTCAATACCGATGCAATTTCTGTGTTTCATCAACACTCTGAACGTCCACAGACTACAGAATGCTTCCAATTGTGTTTCGAAAACTACTACTGGTCTCCCAGGAATCGATAAAAGCGTAGACAGTTTGAGACATTACTCCCATGGAGAAAAGTGCTCGTGGTGCGTGTTGTATTCAATACCGATTCAATTTCTGTGTTTCATCAACACTCTGAACGTCCACAGATTACAGAATGCCTCCAAATGTATTTCGAAAACTACTACTGGTCTCCCAGGAATCGATAAAAGCGTAGACAGTTGGAGACATTACTCCCATGGTGAAAAGTGCTCGTGGTGCGTGTTGTATTCAATACCGATGCAATTTCTGTGTTTCATCAACACTCTGAACGTCCACAGATTACAGAATGCTTCCAATTGTGTTTCGAAAACTACTACTGGTCTCCCAGGAATCGATAAAAGCGTAGACAGTTTGAGACATTACACCCATGGAGAAAAGTGCTCGTGGTGCGTGTTGTATTCAATACCGATGCAATTTCTGTGTTTCATCAACACTCTGAACGTCCACAGAATACAGAATGCTTCCAATTGTGTTTCGAAAACTACTACTGGTCTCCCAGGAATCGATAAAAGCGTAGACAGTTTGAGACATTACTCCCATGGAGAAAAGTGCTCGTGGTGCGTGTTGTATTCAATACCGATGCAATTTCTGTGTTTCATCAACACTCTGAACGTCCACAGACTACAGAATGCTTCCAATTGTGTTTCGAAAACTACTACTGGTCTCCCAGGAATCGATAAAAGCGTAGACAGTTTGAGACATTACTCCCATTGGAGAAAAGTGCTCGTGGTGCGTGTTGTATTCAATACCGATGCAATTTCTGTGTTTCATCAACACTCTGAACGTCCACAGATTACAGAATGCTTCCAATTGTGTTTCGAAAACTACTACTGGTCTCCCAGGAATCGATAAAAGCGTAGACAGTTTGAGACATTACTCCCATGGAGAAAAGTGCTCCTGGTGCGTGTTGTATTCAATACCGATGCAATTTCTGTGTTTCATCAACACTCTGAACGTCTACAGATTACAGAATGCCTCCAATTGTGTTTCGAAAACTACTACTGGTCTCCCAGGAATCGATAAAAGCGTAGACAGTTTGAGACATTACTCCCATGGAGAAAAGTGCTCGTGGTGCGTGTTGTATTCAATACCGATGCAATTTCTGTGTTTCATCAACACTCTGAACGTCCACAGATTACAGAATGCTTCCAATTGTGTTTCGAAAACTACTACTGGTCTCCCAGGAATCGATAAAAGCGTAGACAGCTTGGTACATTACTCCCATGGAGAAAAGTGCTCGTGGTGCGTGTTGTATTCAATACCGATGCTATTTCTGTGTTTCATCAACACTCTGAACGTCCACAGATTACAGAATGCTTCCAATTGTGTTTCGAAAACTACTACTGGTCTCCCAGGAATCGATAAAAGCGTAGACAGTTTGGGACATTACTCACATGAAGAAAAGTGCGCATGGTGCGTGTCCTATTCAATACCGATGCAATTTCTGTGTTTCATCAACACTCTGAACGTCCACAGATTACAGAATGCTTCCAATTGTGTTTCGAAAACTACTACTGGTCTCCCAGGAATCGATAAAAGCGTAGACAGTTTGAGACATTACTCCCATGGAGAAAAGTGCTCGTGGTGCGTGTTGTATTCAATACCGATGCAATTTCTGTGTTTCATCAACACTCTGAACGTCCACAGACTACAGAATGCTTCCAATTGTGTTTCGAAAACTACTACTGGTCTCCCAGGAATCGATAAAAGCGTAGACAGTTTGAGACATTACTCCCATGGAGAAAAGTGCTCGTGGTGCGTGTTGTATTCAATAACGATTCAATTTCTGTGTTTCATCAACACTCTGAACGTCAACAGATTACAGAATGCCTCCAAATGTATTTCGAAAACTACTACTGGTCTCCCAGGAATCGATAAAAGCGTAGACAGTTTGAGACATTACTTCCATGGAGAAAAGTGCTCGTGGTGCGTGTTGTATTCAATACCGATGCAATTTCTGTGTTTCATCAACACTCTGAACGTCCACAGATTACAGAATGCTTCCAATTGTGTTTCGAAAACTACTACTGGTCTCCCAGGAATCGATAAAAGCGTAGACAGTTTGGGACATTACTCACATGGAGAAAAGTGCGCATGGTGCGTGTTGTATTCAATACCGATGCAATTTCTGTGTTTCATCAACACTCTGAACGTCTACAGATTACAGAATGTCTCCAATTGTGTTTCGAAAACTACTACTGGTCTCCCAGGAATCGATAAAAGCGTAGACAGTTTGAGACATTACTCCCATGGAGAAAAGTGCTCGTGGTGCGTGTTGTATTCAATACCGATGCAATTTCTGTGTTTCATCAACACTCTGAACGTCCACAGATTACAGAATGCCTCAAAATGTATTTCGAAAACCACTACTGGTCTCCCAGGAATCGATAAAAGCGTAGACAGTTTGAGACATTACTCCCATGGAGAAAAGTGCGCATGGTGCGTGTTGTATTCAATACCGATGCAATTTCTGTGTTTCATCAACACTCTGAATGTCCACAGATAACAGAATGCTTCCAACTGTGTTTCGAAAACTACTACTGGTCTCCCAGGAATCGATAAAAGCGTAGACAGTTTGAGACATTACTCACATGGAGAAAAGTGCGCATGGTGCGTGTTGTATTCAATACCGATGCAATTTCTGTGTTTCATCAACACTCTGAACGTCCACAGAATACAGAATGCTTCCAATTGTGTTTCGAAAACTACTACTGGTCTCCCAGGAATCGATAAAAGCGTAGACAGTTTGAGACATTACTCCCATGGAGAAAAGTGCTCGTGGTGCGTGTTGTATTCAATACCGATGCAATTTCTGTGTTTCATCAACACTCTGAACGTCCACAGATTACAGAATGCTTCCAATTGTGTTTCGAAAACTACTACTGGTGTCCCAGGAATCGATAAAAGCGTAGACAGTTTGAGACATTACTCACATGGAGAAAAGTGCGCATGGTGCGTGTTGTATTCAATACCGATGCAATTTCTGTGTTTCATCAACACTCTGAACGTCTACAGATTACAGAATGCCTCCAATTGTGTTTCGAAAACTACTACTGGTCTCCCAGGAATCGATAAAAGCGTAGACAGTTTGAGACATTACTCCCATGGAGAAAAGTTCTCGTGGTGCGTGTTGTATTCAATACCGATGCAATTTCTGTGTTTCATCAACACTCTGAACGTCCACAGATTACAGAATGCTTCTAATTGTGTTTCGAAAACTACTACTGGTCTCCCAGGAATCGATAAAAGCGTAGACAGTTTGAGACATTACTCCCATGGAGAAAAGTGCTCGTGGTGCGTGTTGTATTCAATACCGATGCAATTTCTGTGTTTCATCAACACTCTGAACGTCCACAGACTACAGAATGCTTCCAATTGTGTTTCGAAAACTACTACTGGTCTCCCAGGAATCGATAAAAGCGTAGACAGTTTGAGACGTTACTCCCATGGAGAAAAGTGCTCGTGGTGCGTGTTGTATTCAATACCGATTCAATTTCTGTGTTTCATCAACACTCTGAACGTCCACAGATTACAGAATGCCTCCAAATGTATTTCCAAAACTACTACTGGTCTCCCAGGAATCGATAAATGCGTAGACAGTTTGAGACATTACTTCCATGGAGAAAAGTGCTCGTGGTGCGTGTTGTATTCAATACCGATGCAATTTCTGTGTTTCATCAACACTCTGAACGTCCACAGATTACAGAATGCCTCAAAATGTATTTCGAAAACCACTACTGGTCTCCCAGGAATCGATAAAAGCGTAGACAGTTTGAGACATTACTCCCATGGAGAAAAGTGCTCGTGGTGCGTGTTGTATTCAATACCGATGCAATTTCTGTGTTTCATCAACACTCTGAACGTCCACAGATTACAGAATGCCTCAAAATGTATTTCGAAAACCACTACTGGTCTCCCAGGAATCGATAAAAGCGTAGACAGTTTGAGACATTACTCCCATGGAGAAAAGTGCGCATGGTGCGTGTTGTATTCAATACCGATGCAATTTCTGTGTTTCATCAACACTCTGAACGTCCACAGATTACAGAATGCTTCCAATTGTGTTTCGAAAACTACTACTGGTCTCCCAGGAATCGATAAAAGCGTAGACAGTTTGAGACATTACTCCCATGGCGAAAAGTGCGCATGGTGCATGTTGTATTCAATACCGATGCAATATCTGTGTTTCATCAACACTCTGAACGTCCACAGATTACAGAATGCTTCCAATTGTGTTTCGAAAACTACTACTGGTCTCCCAGGAATCGATAAAAGCGTAGACAGTTTGAGACAATACTCACATGGAGAAAAGTGCGCATGGTGCGTGTTGTATTCAATACCGATGCAATTTCTGTGTTTCATCAACACTCTGAACGTCTACAGATTACAGAATGCCTCCAATTGTGTTTCGAAAACTACTACTGGTCTCCCAGGAATCGATAAAAGCGTAGACAGTTTGAGACATTACTCCCATGGAGAAAAGTGCTCGTGGTGCGTGTTGTATTCAATACCGATGCAATTTCTGTGTTTCATCAACACTCTGAACGTCCACAGATTACAGAATGCCTCCAAATGTGTTTGGGAAACTACTACTGGTCTCCCAGGAATCGATAAAAGCGTAGACAGTTTGAGACATTACTCCCATGGAGAAAAGTGTTCGTGGTGCGTGTTATATTCAATACCGATGCAATTTCTGTGTTTCATCAACACTCTGAACGTCCACAGATTACAGAATGCCTCAAAATGTATTTCGAAAACTACTACTGGTCTCCCAGGAATCGATAAAAGCGTAGACAGTTTGGGACATTACTCACATGGAGAAAAGTGCGCATGGTGCGTGTTCTATTCAATACCGATGCAATTTCTGTGTTTCATCAACACTCTGAACGTCCACAGATTACAGAATGCCTCAAAATGTATTTCGAAAACCACTACTGGTCTCCCAGGAATCGATAAAAGCGTAGACAGTTTGAGACAATACTCCCATGGAGAAAAGTGCTCGTGGTGCGTGTTGTATTCAATACCGATGCAATTTCTGTGTTTCATCAACACTCTGAACGTCCACAGATTACAGAATGCCTCAAAATGTATTTCGAAAACTACTACTGGTCTCCCAGGAATCGATAAAAGCGTAGACAGTTTGAGACATTACTCCCATGGAGAAAAGTGCTCGTGGTGCGTGTTGTATTCAATACCGATGCAATTTCTGTGTTTCATCAAGACTCTGAACGTCCACAGATTACAGAATGCCTCAAAATGTATTTCGAAAACTACTACTGGTCTCCCAGGAATCGATAAAAGCGTAGACAGTTTGAGACATTACTCCCATGGAGAAAAGTGCTCGTGGTGCGTGTTGTATTCAATACCGATGCAATTTCTGTGTTTCATCAAGACTCTGAACGTCCACAGATTACAGAATGCCTCCAAATGTGTTTGGGAAACTACTACTGGTCTCCCAGGAATCGATAAAAGCGTAGACAGTTTGAGACATTACTCCCATGGAGAAAAGTGTTCGTGGTGCGTGTTATATTCAATACCGATGCAATTTCTGTGTTTCATCAACACTCTGAACGTCCACAGATTACAAAATGCCTCCAAATGTGTTTGGGAAACTACTACTGGTCTCCCAGGAATCGATAAAAGCGTAGACAGTTTGAGACATTACTCCCATGGAGAAAAGTGTTCGTGGTGCGTGTTATATTCAATACCGATGCAATTTCTGTGTTTCATCAACACTCTGAACGTCTACAGATTACAGAATGCCTCCAATTGTGTTTCGAAAACTACTACTGGTCTCCCAGGAATCGATAAAAGCGTAGACAGTTTGAGACATTACTCCCATGGAGCAAAGTGCTCGTAGTGCGTGTTGTATTCAATACCGATGCAATTTCTGTGTTTCATCAACACTCTGAACGTCCACAGATTACAGAATGCCTCAAAATGTATTTCGAAAACCACTACTGGTCTCCCAGGAATCGATAAAAGCGTAGACAGTTTGAGACATTACTCCCATGGAGAAAAGTGCGCATGGTGCGTGTTGTATTCAATACCGATGCAATTTCTGTGTTTCATCAACACTCTGAACGTCCACAGATTACAGAATGCTTCCAATTGTGTTTCGAAAACTACTACTGGTCTCCCAGGAATCGATAAAAGCGTAGACAGTTTGAGACATTACTCACATGGAGAAAAGTGCGCATGGTGTGTGTTGTATTCAATACCGATGCAATTTCTGTGTTTCATCAACACTCTGAACGTACACAGAATACAGAATGCTTCCAATTGTGTTTCGAAAACTACTACTGGTCTCCCAGGAATCGATAAAAGCGTAGACAGGTTGAGACATTACTCCCATGGAGAAAAGTGCTCGTGTTGCGTGTTGTATTCAATACCGATGCAATTTCTGTGTTTCATCAACACTCTGAACGTCCACAGATTACATAATGCTTCCAATTGTGTTTCGAAAACTACTACTGGTCTCCCAGGAATCGATAAAAGCGTAGACAGTTTGAGACATTACTCCCATGGAGAAAAGTGCTCGTGGTGCGTGTTGTATTCAATACCGATTCAATTTCTGTGTTTCATCAACACTCTGAACGTCCACAGATTACAGAATGCCTCCAAATGTATTTCGAAAACTACTACTGGTCTCCCAGGAATCGATAAAAGCGTAGACAGTTTGGGACATTACTCACATGGAGAAAAGTGCGCATGGTGCGTGTTCTATTCAATACCGATGCAATTTCTGTGTTTCATCAACACTCTGAACGTCCACAGATTACAGAATGCCTCAAAATGTATTTCGAAAACCACTACTGGTCTCCCAGGAATCGATAAAAGCGTAGACAGTTTGAGACAATACTCCCATGGAGAAAAGTGCTCGTGGTGCGTGTTGTATTCAATACCAATGCAATTTCTGTGTTTCATCAACACTCTGAACGTCCACAGATTACAGAATGCCTCAAAATGTATTTCGAAAACCACTACTGGTCTCCCAGGAATCGATAAAACGTAGACAGTTTGAGACATTACTCCCATGGAGAAAAGTGCGCATGGTGCGTGTTGTATTCAATACCGATGCAATTTCTGTGTTTCATCAACACTCTGAACGTCCACAGATTACAGAATGCTTCCAATTGTGTTTCGAAAACTACTACTGGTCTCCCAGGAATCGATAAAAGCGTAGACAGTTTGAGACATTACTCACATGGAGAAAAGTGCGCATGGTGCCTGTTGTATTCAATACCGATGCAATTTCTGTGTTTCATCAACACTCTGAACGTCCACAGATTACAGAATGCTTCCAATTGTGTTTCGAAAACTACTACTGGTCTCCCAGGAATCGATAAAAGCGTAGACAGTTTGAGACATTACTCCCATGGAGAAAAGTGCTCGTGGTGCGTGTTGTATTCAATACCGATGCAATTTCTGTGTTTCTTCAACACTCTGAACGTCCACAGATTACAGAATGCTTCCAATTGTGTTTCGAAAACTACTACTGGTCTCCCAGGAATCGATAAAAGCGTAGACAGTTTGAGACATTACTCCCATGGAGAAAAGTGCTCGTGGTGCGTGTTATATTCAATACCGATGCAATTTCTGTGTTTCATCAACACTCTGAACGTCCACAGATTACAGAATGCTTCCAATTGTGTTTCGAAAACTACTACTGGTCTCCCAGGAATCGATAAAAGCGTAGACAGTTTGAGACAATACTCACATGGAGAAAAGTGCGCATGGTGCGTGTTGTATTCAATACCGATGCAATTTCTGTGTTTCATCAACACTATGAACGTCTACAGATTACAGAATGCCTCCAATTGTGTTTCGAAAACTACTACTAGTCTCCCAGGAATCGATAAAAGCGTAGACAGTTTGAGACATTACTCCCATGGAGCAAAGTGCTCGTAGTGCGTGTTGTATTCAATACCGATGCAATTTCTGTGTTTCATCAACACTCTGAACGTCCACAGATTACAGAATGCCTCAAAATGTATTTCGAAAACCACTACTGGTCTCCCAGGAATCGATAAAAGCGTAGACAGTTTGAGACATTACTCCCATGGAGAAAAGTGCTCGTGGTGCGTGTTGTATTCAATACCGATGCAATTTCTGTGTTTCATCAACACTCTGAACGTCCACAGATTACAGAATGCCTCAAAATGTATTTCGAAAACTACTACTGGTCTCCCAGGAATCGATAAAAGCGTAGACAGTTTGAGACATTACTCCCATGGAGAAAAGTGCTCGTGGTGCGTGTTGTATTCAATACCGATGCAATTTCTGTGTTTCATCAAGACTCTGAACGTCCACAGATTACAGAATGCCTCCAATTGTGTTTGGGAAACTACTACTGGTCTCCCAGGAATCGATAAAAGCGTAGACAGTTTGAGACATTATTCCCATGGAGAAAAGTGTTCGTGGTGCGTGTTATATTCAATACCGATGCAATTTCTGTGTTTCATCAACACTCTGAACGTCCACAGATTACAAAATGCCTCCAAATGTGTTTGGGAAACTACTACTGGTCTCCCAGGAATCGATAAAAGCGTAGACAGTTTGAGACATTACTCCCATGGAGAAAAGTGTTCGTGGTGCGTGTTATATTCAATACCGATGCAATTTCTGTGTTTCATCAACACTCTGAACGTCTACAGATTACAGAATGCCTCCAATTGTGTTTCGAAAACTACTACTGGTCTCCCAGGAATCGATAAAAGCGTAGACAGTTTGAGACATTACTCCCATGGAGCAAAGTGCTCGTAGTGCGTGTTGTATTCAATACCGATGCAATTTCTGTGTTTCATCAACACTCTGAACGTCCACAGATTACAGAATGCCTCAAAATGTATTTCGAAAACCACTACTGGTCTCCCAGGAATCGATAAAAGCGTAGACAGTTTGAGACATTACTCCCATGGAGAAAAGTGCGCATGGTGCGTGTTGTATTCAATACCGATGCAATTTCTGTGTTTCATCAACACTCTGAACGTCCACAGATTACAGAATGCTTCCAATTGTGTTTCGAAAACTACTACTGGTCTCCCAGGAATCGATAAAAGCGTAGACAGTTGGAGACATTACTCACATGGAGAAAAGTGCGCATGGTGTGTGTTGTATTCAATACCGATGCAATTTCTGTGTTTCATCAACACTCTGAACGTACACAGAATACAGAATGCTTCCAATTGTGTTTCGAAAACTACTACTGGTCTCCCAGGAATCGATAAAAGCGTAGACAGGTTGAGACATTACTCCCATGGAGAAAAGTGCTCGTGGTGCGTGTTGTATTCAATACCGATGCAATTTCTGTGTTTCATCAACACTCTGAACGTCCACAGACTACAGAATGCTTCCAATTGTGTTTCGAAAACTACTACTGGTCTCCCAGGAATCGATAAAAGCGTAGACAGTTTGAGACATTACTCCCATAGAGAAAAGTGCTCGTGTTGCGTGTTGTATTCAATACCGATGCAATTTCTGTGTTTCATCAATACTCTGAACGTCCACAGATTACATAATGCTTCCAATTGTGTTTCGAAAACTACTACTGGTCTCCCAGGAATCGATAAAAGCGTAGACAGTTTGAGACATTACTCCCATGGAGAAAAGTGCTCGTGGTGCGTGTTGTATTCAATACCGATGCAATTTCTGTGTTTCATCAACACTCTGAACGTCCACAGATTACAGAATGCCTCCAAATGTATTTCGAAAACTACTACTGGTCTCCCAGGAATCGATAAAAGCGTAGACAGTTTGGGACATTACTCACATGGAGAAAAGTGCGCATGGTGCGTGTTCTATTCAATTCCGATGCAATTTCTGTGTTTCATCAACACTCTGAACGTCCACAGATTACAGAATGCCTCAAAATGTATTTCGAAAACCACTACTGGTCTCCCAGGAATCGATAAAAGCGTAGACAGTTTGAGACAATACTCCCATGGAGAAAAGTGCTCGTGGTGCGTGTTGTGTTCAATACCAATGCAATTTCTGTGTTTCATCAACACTCTGAACGTCCACAGATTACAGAATGCCTCAAAATGTATTTCGAAAACCACTACTGGTCTCCCAGGTATCGATAAAACGTAGACAGTTTGAGACATTACTCCCATGGAGAAAAGTGCGCATGGTGCGTGTTGTATTCAATACCGATGCAATTTCTGTGTTTCATCAACACTCTGAACGTCCACAGATTACAGAATGCCTCAAAATGTATTTCGAAAACCACTACTGGTCTCCCAGGAATCGATAAAAGCGTAGACAGTTTGAGACATTACTCACATGGAGAAAAGTGCGCATGGTGCCTGTTGTATTCAATACCGATGCAATTTCTGTGTTTCATCAACACTCTGAACGTCCACAGATTACAGACTGCTTCCAATTGTGTTTCGAAAACTACTACTGGTCTCCCAGGAATCGATAAAAGCGTAGACAGTTTGAGACATTACTCCCATGGAGAAAAGTGCTCGTGGTGCGTGTTGTATTCAATACCGATGCAATTTCTGTGTTTCATCAACACTCTGAACGTCCACAGATTACAGAATGCCTCAAAATGTATTTCGAAAACTACTACTGGTCTCCCAGGAATCGATAAAAGCGTAGACAGTTTGAGACATTACTCCCATGGAGAAAAGTGCTCGTGGTGCGTGTTGTATTCAATACCGATGCAATTTCTGTGTTTCATCAACACTCTGAACGTCCACAGATTACAGAACGCCTCCAAATGTGTTTGGGAAACTACTACTGGTCTCCCAGGAATCGATAAAAGCGTAGACAGTTTGAGACATTACTCCCATGGAGAAAAGTGTTCGTGGTGCGTGTTATATTCAATACCGATGCAATTTCTGTGTTTCATCAACACTCTGAACGTCCACAGATTACAAAATGCCTCCAAATGTGTTTGGGAAACTACTACTGGTCTCCCAGGAATCGATAAAAGCGTAGACAGTTTGAGACATTACTCCCATGGAGAAAAGTGTTCGTGGTGCGTGTTATATTCAATACCGATGCAATTTCTGTGTTTCATCAACACTCTGAACGTCTACAGATTACAGAATGCCTCCAATTGTGTTTCGAAAACTACTACTGGTCTCCCAGGAATCGATAAAAGCGTAGACAGTTTGAGACATTACTCCCATGGAGCAAAGTGCTCGTGGTGCGTGTTGTATTCAATACCGATGCAATTTCTGTGTTTCATCAACACTCTGAACGTCCACAGATTACAGAATGCCTCAAAATGTATTTCGAAAACCACTACTGGTCTCCCAGGAATCGATAAAAGCGTAGACAGTTTGAGACATTACTCCCATGGAGAAAAGTGCTCGTGGTGCGTGTTGTATTCAATACCGATGCAATTTCTGTGTTTCATCAACACTCTGAACGTCCACAGATTACAGAATGCCTCAAAATGTATTTCGAAAACTACTACTGGTCTCCCAGGAATCGATAAAAGCGTAGACAGTTTGAGACATTACTCCCATGGAGAAAAGTGCTCGTGGTGGGTGTTGTATTCAATACCGATGCAATTTCTGTGTTTCATCAAGACTCTGAACGACCACAGATTACAGAATGCCTCCAAATGTGTTTGGGAAACTACTACTGGTCTCCCAGGAATCGATAAAAGCGTAGACAGTTTGAGACATTACTCCCATGGAGAAAAGTGTTCGTGGTGCGTGTTATATTCAATACCGATGCAATTTCTGTGTTTCATCAACACTCTGAACGTCCACAGATTACAAAATGCCTCCAAATGTGTTTGGGAAACTACTACTGGTCTCCCAGGAATCGATAAAAGCGTAGACAGTTTGAGACATTACTCCCATGGAGAAAAGTGTTCGTGGTGCGTGTTATATTCAATACCGATGCAATTTCTGTGTTTCATCAACACTCTGAACGTCTACAGATTACAGAATGCCTCCAATTGTGTTTCGAATACTACTACTGGTCTCCCAGGAATCGATAAAAGCGTAGACAGTTTGAGACATTACTCCCATGGAGCAAAGTGCTCGTAGTGCGTGTTGTATTCAATACCGATGCAATTTCTGTGTTTCATCAACACTCTGAACGTCCACAGATTACAGAATGCCTCAAAATGTATTTCGAAAACCACTACTGGTCTCCCAGGAATCGATAAAAGCGTAGACAGTTTGAGACATTACTCCCATGGGGAAAAGTGCGCATGGTGCGTGTTGTATTCAATACCGATGCAATTTCTGTGTTTCATCAACACTCTGAACGTCCACAGATTACAGAATGCTTCCAATTGTGTTTCGAAAACTACTACTGGTCTCCCAGGAATCGATAAAAGCGTAGACAGTTTGAGACATTACTCACATGGAGAAAAGTGCGCATGGTGTGTGTTGTATTCAATACCGATGCAATTTCTGTGTTTCATCAACACTCTGAACGTACACAGAATACAGAATGCTTCCAATTGTGTTTCGAAAACTACTACTGGTCTCCCAGGAATCGATAAAAGCGTAGACAGGTTGAGACATTACTCCCATGGAGAAAAGTGCTCGTGGTGCGTGTTGTATTCAATACCGATGCAATTTCTGTGTTTCATCAACACTCTGAACGTCCACAGACTACAGAATGCTTCCAATTGTGTTTCGAAAACTACTACTGGTCTCCCAGGAATCGATAAAAGCGTAGACAGTTTGAGACATTACTCCCATGGAGAAAAGTGCTCGTGTTGCGTGTTGTATTCAATACCGATGCAATTTCTGTGTTTCATCAACACTCTGAACGTCCACAGATTACATAATGCTTCCAATTGTGTTTCGAAAACTACTACTGGTCTCCCAGGAATCGATAAAAGCGTAGACAGTTTGAGACATTACTCCCATGGAGAAAAGTGCTCGTGGTGCGTGTTGTATTCAATACCGATGCAATTTCTGTGTTTCATCAACACTCTGAACGTCCACAGATTACAGAATGCCTCCAAATGTATTTCGAAAACTACTACTGGTCTCCCAGGAATCGATAAAAGCGTAGACAGTTTGGGACATTACTCACATGGAGAAAAGTGCGCATGGTGCGTGTTCTATTCAATACCGATGCAATTTCTGTGTTTCATCAACACTCTGAACGTCCACAGATTACAGAATGCCTCAAAATGTATTTCGAAAACCACTACTGGTCTCCCAGGAATCGATAAAAGCGTAGACAGTTTGAGACAATACTCCCATGGAGAAAAGTGCTCGTGGTGCGTGTTGTATTCAATACCAATGCAATTTCTGTGTTTCATCAACACTCTGAACGTCCACAGATTACAGAATGCCTCAAAATGTATTTCGAAAACCACTACTGGTCTCCCAGGAATCGATAAAACGTAGACAGTTTGAGACATTACTCCCATGGAGAAAAGTGCGCATGGTGCGTGTTGTATTCAATACCGATGCAATTTCTGTGTTTCATCAACACTCTGAACGTCCACAGATTACAGAATGCTTCCAATTGTGTTTCGAAAACTACTACTGGTCTCCCAGGAATCCATAAAAGCGTAGACAGTTTGAGACATTACTCACATGGAGAAAAGTGCGCATGGTGCCTGTTGTATTCAATACCGATGCAATTTCTGTGTTTCATCAACACTCTGAACGTCCACAGATTACAGAATGCTTCCAATTGTGTTTCGAAAACTACTACTGGTCTCCCAGGAATCGATAAAAGCGTAGACAGTTTGAGACATTACTCCCATGGAGAAAAGTGCTCGTGGTGCGTGTTGTATTCAATACCGATGCAATTTCTGTGTTTCATCAACACTCTGAACGTCCACAGATTACAGAATGCTTCCAATTGTGTTTCGAAAACTACTACTGGTCTCCCAGGAATCGATAAAAGCGTAGACAGTTTGAGACATTACTCCCATGGAGAAAAGTGCTCGTGGTGCGTGTTGTATTCAATACCGATGCAATTTCTGTGTTTCATCAACACTCTGAACGTCCACAGATTACAGAATGCTTCCAATTGTGTTTCGAAAACTACTACTGGTCTCCCAGGAATCGATAAAAGCGTAGACAGTTTGAGACAATACTCACATGGAGAAAAGTGCGCATGGTGCGTGTTGTATTCAATACCGATGCAATTTCTGTGTTTCATCAACACTATGAACGTCTACAGATTACAGAATGCCTCCAATTGTGTTTCGAAAACTACTACTAGTCTCCCAGGAATCGATAAAAGCGTAGACAGTTTGAGACATTACTCCCATGGAGAAAAGTGCTCGTGGTGCGTGTTGTATTCAATACCGATGCAATTTCTGTGTTTCATCAACACTCTGAACGTCCACAGATTACAGAATGCTTCCAATTGTGTTTCGAAACCTACTACTGGTCTCCCAGGAATCGATAAAAGCGTAGACAGTTTGAGACATTACTCCCATGGAGAAAAGTGCTCGTGGTGCGTGTTGTATTCAATACCGATGCAATTTCTGTGTTTCATCAACACTCTGAACGTCCACAGACTACAGAATGCTTCCAATTGTGTTTCGAAAACTACTACTGGTCTCCCAGGAATCGATAAAAGCGTAGACAGTTTGAGACATTACTCCCATGGAGAAAGGTGCGCATGGTGCGTGTTGTATTCAATACCGATGCAATTTCTGTGTTTCATCAACACTCTGAACGTCCACAGATTACAGAATGCTTCCAATTGTGTTTCGAAAACTACTACTGGTCTCCCAGGAATCGATAAAAGCGTAGACAGTTTGAGACATTACTCCCATGGAGAAAAGTGCTCGTGGTGCGTGTTGTATTCAATACCGATGCAATTTCTGTGTTTCATCAACACTCTGAACGTCCACAGATTACAGAATGCCTCCAAATGTATTTCGAAAACTACTACTGGTCTCCCAGGAATCGATAAAAGCGTAGACAGTTTGAGACATTACTCACATGGAGAAAAGTGCTCGTGGTGCGTGTTGTATTCAATACCGATGCAATTTCTGTGTATCATCAACACTCTGAACGTCCACAGATTACAGAATGCCTCCAAATGTATTTCGAAAACTACTACTGGTCTCCCAGGAATCGATAAAAGCGTAGACAGTTTGAGACATTACTCCCATGGAGAAAAGTGCTCGTGGTGCGTGTTGTATTCAATACCGATGCAATTTCTGTGTTTCATCAACACTCTGAACGTCCACAGATTACAGAATGCCTCCAAATGTATTTCGAAAACTACTACTGGTCTCCCAGGAATCGATAAAAGCGTAGACAGTTTGAGACATTACTCCCATGGAGAAAAGTGCGCATGGTGCGTGTTGTATTCAATACCGATGCAATTTCTGTGTTTCATCAACACTCTGAACGTCCACAGATTACAGAATGCTTCCAATTGTGTTTCGAAAACTACTACTGGTCTCCCAGGAATCGATAAAAGCGTAGACAGTTTGAGACATTACTCCCATGGAGAAAAGTGCTCGTGGTGCGTGTTGTATTCAATACCGATGCAATTTCTGTGTTTCATCAACACTCTGAACGTCCACAGATTACAGAATGCCTCCAAATGTATTTCGAAAACTACTACTGGTCTCCCAGGAATCGATAAAAGCGTAGACAGTTTGAGACATTACTCCCATGGGGAAAAGTGCTCGTGGTGCGTGTTGTATTCAATACCGATGCAATTTCTGTGTTTCATCAACACTCTGAACGTCCACAGATTACAGAATGCCTCCAAATGTATTTCGAAAACTACTACTGGTCTCCCAGGAATCGATAAAAGCGTAGACAGTTTGAGACATTACTCCCATGGAGAAAAGTGCTCGTGGTGCGTGTTGTATTCAATACCGATGCAATTTCTGTGTTTCATCAACACTCTGAACGTCCACAGATTACAGAATGCTTCCAATTGTGTTTCGAAAACTACTACTGGTCTCCCAGGAATCGATAAAAGCGTAGACAGTTTGAGACATTACTCCCATGGAGAAAAGTGCTCGTGGTGCGTGTTGTATTCAATACCGATGCAATTTCTGTGTTTCATCAACACTCTGAACGTCCACAGATTACAGAATGCTTCCAATTGTGTTTCGAAAACTACTACTGGTCTCCCAGGAATCGATAAGAGCGTAGACAGTTTGAGACATTACTCCCATGGAGAAAAGTGCTCGTGGTGCGTGTTGTATTCAATACCGATGAAATTTCTGTGTTTCATCAACACTCTGAACGTCCACAGATTACAGAATGCTTCCAAATGTGTTTCGAAAACTACTACTGGTCTCCCAGGAATCGATAAAAGCGTAGACAGTTTGAGACATTACTCCCATGGAGAAAAGTGCTCATGGTGCGTGTTGTATTCAATACCGATGCAATTTCTGTGTTTCATCAACACTCTGAACGTCCACAGATTACAGAATGCTTCCAATTGTGTTTCGAAAACTACTACTGATCTCCCAGGAATCGATAAAAGCGTAGACAGTTTGAGACATTACTCCCATGGAGAAAAGTGCTCGTGGTGCGTGTTGTATTCAATACCGATGCAATTTCTGTGTTTCATCAACACTCTGAACGTCCACAGATTACAGAATGCTTCCAATTGTGTCGAAAACTACTACTGATCTCCCAGGAATCGATAAAAGCGTAGACAGTTTGAGACATTACTCCCATGGAGAAAAGTGCTCGTGGTGCGTGTTGTATTCAATACCGATGCAATTTCTGTGTATCATCAACACTCTGAACGTCCACAGATTACAGAATGCCTCCAAATGTATTTCGAAAACTACTACTGGTCTCCCAGGAATCGATAAAAGCGTAGACAGTTTGAGACATTACTCCCATGGAGAAAAGTGCTCGTGGTGCGTGTTGTATTCAATACCGATGCAATTTCTGTGTTTCATCAACACTCTGAACGTCCACAGATTACAGAATGCCTCCAAATGTATTTCGAAAACTACTACTGGTCTCCCAGGAATCGATAAAAGCGTAGACAGTTTGAGACATTACTCCCATGGAGAAAAGTGCGCATGGTGCGTGTTGTATTCAATACCGATGCAATTTCTGTGTTTCATCAACACTCTGAACGTCCACAGATTACAGAATGCTTCCAATTGTGTTTCGAAAACTACTACTGGTCTCCCAGGAATCGATAAAAGCGTAGACAGTTTGAGACATTACTCCCATGGAGAAAAGTGCTCGTGGTGCGTGTTGTATTCAATACCGATGCAATTTCTGTGTTTCATCAACACTCTGAACGTCCACAGATTACAGAATGCCTCCAAAATTATTTCGAAAACTACTACTGGTCTCCCAGGAATCGATAAAAGCGTAGACAGTTTGAGACATTACTCCCATGGGGAAAAGTGCTCGTGGTGCGTGTTGTATTCAATACCGATGCAATTTCTGTGTTTCATCAACACTCTGAACGTCCACAGATTACAGAATGCCTCCAAATGTATTTCGAAAACTACTACTGGTCTCCCAGGAATCGATAAAAGCGTAGACAGTTTGAGACATTACTCCCATGGAGAAAAGTGCTCGTGGTGCGTGTTGTATTCAATACCGATGCAATTTCTGTGTTTCATCAACACTCTGAACGTCCACAGATTACAGAATGCCTCCAATTGTGTTTCGAAAACTACTACTGATCTCCCAGGAATCGATAAAAGCGTAGACAGTTTGAGACATTACTCCCATGGAGAAAAGTGCGCATGGTGCGTGTTGTATTCAATACCGATGCAATTTCTGTGTTTCATCAACACTCTGAACGTCCACAGATTACAGAATGCTTCCAATTGTGTTTCGAAAACTACTACTGGTCTCCCAGGAATCGATAAAAGCGTAGACAGTTTGAGACATTACTCCCATGGAGAAAAGTGCTCGTGGTGCGTGTTGTATTCAATACCGATGCAATTTCTGTGTTTCATCAACACTCTGAACGTCCACAGATTACAGAATGCTTCCAATTGTGTTTCGAAAAGTACTACTGGTCTCCCAGGAATCGATAAGAGCGTAGACAGTTTGAGACATTACTCCCATGGAGAAAAGTGCTCGTGGTGCGTGTTGTATTCAATACCGATGAAATTTCTGTGTTTCATCAACACTCTGAACGTCCACAGATTACAGAATGCTTCCAAATGTGTTTCGAAAACTACTACTGGTCTCCCAGGAATCGATAAAAGCGTAGACAGTTTGAGACATTACTCCCATGGAGAAAAGTGCTCATGGTGCGTGTTGTATTCAATACCGATGCAATTTCTGTGTTTCATCAACACTCTGAACGTCCACAGATTACAGAATGCTTCCAATTGTGTTTCGAAAACTACTACTGATCTCCCAGGAATCGATAAAAGCGTAGACAGTTTGAGACATTACTCCCATGGAGAAAAGTGCTCGTGGTGCGTGTTGTATTCAATACCGATGCAATTTCTGTGTTTCATCAACACTCTGAACGTCCACAGATTACAGAATGCTTCCAATTGTGTTTCGAAAAGTACTACTGGTCTCCCAGGAATCGATAAGAGCGTAGACAGTTTGAGACATTACTCCCATGGAGAAAAGTGCTCGTGGTGCGTGTTGTATTCAATACCGATGAAATTTCTGTGTTTCATCAACACTCTGAACGTCCACAGATTACAGAATGCTTCCAAATGTGTTTCGAAAACTACTACTGGTCTCCCAGGAATCGATAAAAGCGTAGACAGTTTGAGACATTACTCCCATGGAGAAAAGTGCTCATGGTGCGTGTTGTATTCAATACCGATGCAATTTCTGTGTTTCATCAACACTCTGAACGTCCACAGATTACAGAATGCTTCCAATTGTGTTTCGAAAACTACTACTGATCTCCCAGGAATCGATAAAAGCGTAGACAGTTTGAGACATTACTCCCATGGAGAAAAGTGCTCGTGGTGCGTGTTGTATTCAATACCGATGCAATTTCTGTGTTTCATCAACACTCTGAACGTCCACAGATTACAGAATGCTTCCAATTGTGTCGAAAACTACTACTGGTCTCCCAGGAATCGATAAAAGCGTAGACAGTTTGAGACATTACTCACATGGAGAAAAGTGCGCATGGTGCGTGTTGTATTCAATACCGATGCAATTTCTGTGTTTCATCAACACTCTGAACGTCCACAGATTACAGAATGCTTCCAATTGTGTCGAAAACTACTACTGGTCTCCCAGGAATCGATAAAAGCGTAGACAGTTTGAGACATTACTCACATGGAGAAAAGTGCGCATGGTGCGTGTTGTATTCAATACCGATGCAATTTCTGTGTTTCATCAACACTCTGAACGTCCACAGATTACAGAATGCTTTCAATTGTGTTTCGAAAACTACTACTGATCTCCCAGGAATCGATAAAAGCGTAGACAGTTTGAGACATTACTCCCATGGAGAAAAGTGCTCGTGGTGCGTGTTGTATTCAATACCGATGCAATTTCTGTGTTTCATCAACACTCTGAACGTCCACAGATTACGGAATGCCTCCAAATGTGTTTCGAAAACTACTACTGGTCTCCCAGGAATCGATAAAAGCGTAGACAGATTGAGACATTACTCCCATGGAGAAAAGTGCTCATGGTGCGTGTTGTATTCAATACCGATGCAATTTCTGTGTTTCATCAACACTCTGAACGTCTACAGATTACAGAATGCCTCCAAATGTGTTTCGAAAACTACTACTGGTCTCCCAGGAATCGATAAAAGCGTAGACAGTTTGAGGCATTACTCCCATGGAGAAAAGTGCTCATGGTGCGTCTTGTATTCCATACCGATGCAATTTCTGTGTTTCATCAACACTCTGAACGTCTACAGATTACAGAATGCCTCCAAATGTGTTTCGAAAACTACTACTGGTCTCCCAGGTGTCGATAAAAGCGTAGACAGTTTGAGACATTACTCCCATGGAGAAAAGTGCGCATGGTGCGTGTTGTATTCAATACCGATGCAATTTCTGTGTTTCATCAACACTCTGAACGTCCACAGATTACAGAATGCCTCCAAAAGTGTTTCAAAAACTACTGCTGGTCTCCCAGGAATCGATAAAAGCGTAGACAGTTTGAGACATTACTCCCATGGAGAAAAGTGCTCATGGTGCGTCTTGTATTCCATACCGATGCAATTTCTGTGTTTCATCAACACTCTGAACGTCTACAGATTACAGAATGCCTCCAATTGTGTTTCGAAAACTACTACTGGTCTCCCAGGAATCGATAAAAGCGTAGACAGTTTGAGACATTACTCCCATTTAGAAAACTGCGCATGGTGCTTGTTGTATTCAATCCCGAAGCAATTTCTGTGTTTCATCAACACTCTGAACGTCCACAGATTACAGAATGCCTCCAAATGTGTTTCGAAAACTACTACTGGTCTCCCAGGAATCGATAAAAGCGTAGACAGTTTGAGACATTACTCCCATGGAGAAAAGTGCTCATGGTGCGTCTTGTATTCCATACCGATGCAATTTCTGTGTTTCATCGACACTCTGAACGTCTACAGATTACAGAATGCCTCCAAATGCGATTTTCGAAAACTACTACTGGTCTCCCAGGAATCGATAAAAGCGTAGACAGTTTGAGACATTACTCCCATGGAGAAAAGTGCGCATGGTGCGTGTTGCATTCAATCCCAATGCAATTTCTGTGTTTCATCAACACTCTGAACGTCCACACATTATAGAATGCCTCCAAATGTGTTTCGAAAATTACTACTGGTCTCCCAGGAATCGTAATAAGCGTAGACAGTTTGAGACATTACTCCCATGGAGAAAAATGCTCATGGTGCGTGTTGTATTCAATCCCAAAGCAATTTCTATGTTTCATCAACACTCTGAACGTCCACAGATTACAGAATGCCTCCAATTGTGTTTCGAAAACTACTACTGGTCTCCCTGGAATCGATAAAAGCGTAGACAGTTTGAGACATTACTCCCATGGAGAAAAGTGCGCATGGTGCTTGTTGTATTCAATCCCGAAGCAGTTTCTGTGTTTCATCAACACTCTGAACGTCCACAGATTGCAGAATGCCTCCAAATGTGTTTCGAAAACTACTACTGGTCTCCCAGGAATCGATAAAAGCGTAGACAGTTTGAGACATTACTCCCATGGAGAAAAGTGCTCAATGTGCTTGTTGTATTCAATCCCGAAGCAATTTCTGTGTTTCATCAACACTCTGAACGTCCACAGATTACAGAATGCCTCCAAATGTGTTTCGAAAACTACTACAGGTCTCCCAGGAGTCGATAAAAGCGTAGACAGTTTGAGACGTTACTCCAATGTAGAAACGTGCTCATTGAGCGTGTTGTATTCAATACCGATGCAATTTCTGTGTTTCATCAACACTCTGAACGTCTACAGATTACAGAATGCCTCCAATTGTGTTTCGAAAACTACTACTGGTCTCCCATGAATCGATAAAAGCGTAGACAGTTTGAGACATTACTCCCATGGACAAAAGTGCTCATGGTGCTTGTTGTATTCAATCCCGAAGCAATTTCTGTGTTTCATCAACACTCTGAACGTCCACAGATTACAGAATGCCTCCAAATGTGTTTCGAAAATTACTACTGGTCTCCCAGGAATCGTAATAAGCGTAGACAGTTTGAGACATTACTCCCATGGAGAAAAGTGCTCATGGTGCGTGTTGTATTCAATCCCAAAGCAATTTCTATGTTTCATCAACACTCTGAACGTCCACAGATTACAGAATGCTTCCAATTGTGTTTCGAAAACTACTACTGGTCTCCCTGGAATCGATAAAAGCGTAGACAGTTTGAGACATTACTCCCATGGAGAAAAGTGCGCATGGTGCTTGTTGTATTCAATCCCGAAGCAATTTCTGTGTTTCATCAACACTCTGAACGTCCACAGATTGCAGAATGCCTCCAAATGTGTTTCGAAAACTACTACTGGTCTCCCAGGAATCGATAAAAGCGTAGACAGTTTGAGACATTACTCCCATGGAGAAAAGTGCGCATGGTGCTTGTTGTATTCAATCCCGAAGCAATTTCTGTGTTTCATCAACACTCTGAACGTCCACAGATTACAGAATGCCTCCAAATGTGTTTCGAAAACTACTACTGGTCTCCCATTAATCGATAAAAGCGTAGACAGTTTGAGACATTACTCCCATGGAGAAAAGTGCGCATGGTGCTTGTTGTATTCAATCCCGAAGAAATTTCTGTGTTTCATCAACACTCTGAACGTCCACAGATTACAGAATGCCTCCAAATGTGCTTCGAAAACTACTACTGGTCTCCCAGGAATCGATAAAAGCGTAGACAGTTTGAGACATTACTCCCATGGAGAAAACTGCGCATGGTGCTTGTTGTATTCAATCCCGAAGCAATTTCTGTGTTTCATCAACACTCTGAACGTCCACAGATTACAGAATGCCTCCAAATGTGTTTCGAAAACTACTACTGGTCTCCCAGGAATCGATAAAAGCGTAGACAGTTTGAGAAATTACTCCCATTTAGAAAAGTGCGCATGGTGCTTGTTGTATTCAATCCCGAAGCAATTTCTGTGTTTCATCAACACTCTGAACGTCCACAGATTACAGAATGCCTCCAAATGTATTTCGAAAACTACTACTGGTCTCCCAGGAATCGATAAAAGCGTAGACAGATTGTGACATTTCTCCCATGGAGAAAAGTGCTCATGGTGCGTGTTGTATTCAATACCGATGCAATTTCTGTGTTTCATCAACACTCTGAACGTCTACAGATTACAGAATGCCTCCAAATGTGTTTCGAAAACTACTACTGGTCTCCCAGGAATCGATAAAAGCGTAGACAGTTTGAGACATTACTCCCATGGAGAAAAGTGCTCATGGTGCGTCTTGTATTCCATACCGATGCAATTTCTGTGTTTCATCAACACTCTGAACGTCTACAGATTACAGAATGCCTCCAAATGTGTTTCGAAAACTACTACTGGTCTCCCAGGTGTCGATAAAAGCGTAGACAGTTTGAGACATTACTCCCATGGAGAAAAGTGCTCATGGTGCGTCTTGTATTCCATACCGATGCAATTTCTGTGTTTCATCAACACTCTGAACGTCCACAGATTGCAGAATGCCTCCAAATGTGTTTCGAAAACTACTACTGGTCTCCCATTAATCGATAAAAGCGTAGACAGTTTGAGACATTACTCCCATTTAGAAAAGTGCGCATGGTGCTTGTTGTATTCAATCCCGAAGCAATTTCTGTGTTTCATCGACACTCTGAACGTCTACAGATTACAGAATGCCTCCAAATGTGATTTTCGAAAACTACTACTGGTCTCCCAGGAATCGATAAAAGTGTAGACAGTTTGAGACATTACTCCCATGGAGAAAAGTGCGCATGGTGCGTGTTGTATTCAATCCCAATGCAATTTCTGTGTTTCATCAACACTCTGAACGTCCACACATTATAGAATGCCTCCAAATGTGTTTCGAAAATTACTACTGGTCTCCCAGGAATCGTAATAAGCGTAGACAGTTTGAGACATTACTCCCATGGAGAAAAGTGCTCATGGTGCGTGTTGTATTCAATCCCAAAGCAATTTCTATGTTTCATCAACACTCTGAACGTCCACAGATTACAGAATGCCTCCAATTGTGATTCGAAAACTACTACTGGTCTCCCTGGAATCGATAAAAGCGTAGACAGTTTGAGACATTACTCCCATGGAGAAAAGTGCGCATGGTGCTTGTTGTATTCAATCCCGAAGCAATTTCTGTGTTTCATCAACACTCTGAACGTCCACAGATTGCAGAATGCCTCCAAATGTGTTTCGAAAACTACTACTGGTCTCCCAGGAATCGATAAAAGCGTAGACAGTTTGAGACATTACTCCCATGGAGAAAAGTGCTCGTGGTGCGTGTTGTATTCAATACCGATGCAATTTCTGTGTTTCATCAACACTCTGAACGTCCACAGATTACAGAATGCCTCCAAATGTGTTTCGAAAACTACTACTGGTCTCCCAGGAGTCGATAAAAGCGTAGACAGTTTAAGACGTTACTCCAATGTAGAAAAGTGCTCATTGAGCGTGTTGTATTCAATACCGATGCAATTTCTGTGTTTCAACAACACTCTGAACGTCTACAGATTACAGAATGCCTCCAATTGTGTTTCGAAAACTACTACTGGTCTCCCATGAATCGATAAAAGCGTAGACAGTTTGAGACATTACTCCCATGGAGAAAAGTGCTCATGCTGCTTGTTGTATTCAAACCCGAAGCAATTTTTGTGTTTCATCAACACTCTGAACCTCCACAGATTACAGAATGCCTCCAAATGTGTTTCGAAAATTACTACTGGTCTCCCAGGAATCGTAATAAGCGTAGACAGTTTGAGACATTACTCCCATGGAGAAAAGTGCTCATGGTGCGTGTTGTATTCAATCCCAAAGCAATTTCTATGTTTCATCAACACTCTGAACGTCCACAGATTACAGAATGCCTCCAATTGTGTTTCGAAAACTACTACTGGTCTCCCTGGAATCGATAAAAGCGTAGACAATTTGAGACATTACTCCCATGGAGAAAAGTGCTCATGGTGCTTGTTGTATTCAATCCCGAAGAAATTTCTGTGTTTCATCAACACTCTGAACGTCCACAGATTACAGAATGCCTCCAAATGTGCTTCGAAAACTACTACTGGTCTCCCAGGAATCGATAAAAGCGTAGACAGTTTGAGACATTACTCCCATTAAGAAAAGTGCTCATGGTGCTTGTTGTATTCAATCCCGAAGCAAATTCTGTGTTTCATCAACACTCTGAACGTCCACAGATTACAGAATGCCTCCAAATGAGATTTTCGAAAACTACTACTGGTCTCCCAGGAATCGATAAAAGCGCAGACAATTTGAGACATTACTCCCATGGAGAAAAGTGCTAATGGTGCGTTTTGTATTCAATACCGATGCAATTTCTGTGTTTCATCAACACTCTGAACGTCCACAGATTACAGAATGCCTCCAAATGTGTTTCGAAAACTACTACTGGTCTCCCATTAATCGATAAAAGCGTAGACAGATTGAGACATTACTCCCATGGAGAAAAGTGCTCATGGTGCTTGTTGTATTCAATCCCGAAGAAATTTCTGTGTTTCATCAACACTCTGAACGTCCACAGATTACAGAATGCCTCCAAATGTGCTTCGAAAACTACTACTGGTCTCCCAGGAATCGATAAAAGCGTAGACAGTTTGAGACATTACTCCCATTAAGAAAAGTGCTCATGGTGCTTGTTGTATTCAATCCCGAAGCAAATTCTGTGTTTCATCAACACTCTGAACGTCCACAGATTACAGAATGCCTCCAAATGTGTTTCGAAAACTACTACTGGTCTCCCAGGAATCGATAAAAGCGTAGACAGATTGAGACATTACTCCCATGGAGAAAAGTGCTCATGGTGCGTATTGTATTCAATACCGATGCAATTTCTGTGTTTCATCAACACTCTGAACGTCTACAGATTACAGAATGCCTCCAATTGTGTTTCGAAAACTACTACTGGTCTCCCAGGAATCGATAAAAGCGTAGACAGTTTGAGACATTACTCCCATGGAGAAAACTGCGCATGGTGCTTGTTGTATTCAATCCCGAAGCAATTTCTGTGTTTCATCAACACTCTGAAGTCCACAGATTACAGAATGCCTCCAAATGAGATTTTCGAAAACTACTACTGGTCTCCCAGGAATCGATAAAAGCGCAGACAATTTGAGACATTACTCCCATGGAGAAAAGTGCTAATGGTGCGTTTTGTATTCAATACCGATGCAATTTCTGTGTTTCATCAACACTCTGAACGTCCACAGATTACAGAATGCCTCCAAATGTGTTTTTCGAAAACTACTACTGGTCTCCCAGGAATCGATAAAAGCGTAGACTGTTTGAGACTTTACTCCCATGGAGAAAAGTGCGCATGGTGCGTGTTGTATTCAATCCTGATGCAATTTCCCTGTTTCATCAACATTCTGAACGTCCACAGATTACAGAATGCCTCCAAAGGTGTTTCGAAAACTACTGCTGGTCTCCCAGCAATCGATAAAAGCGTAGATAGTATGAGACATTACTCCCATAGACAAAAGTGCGCATGGTGCGTGTTTTATGTAATCCCAATGAAATTTCTATATTTCATCAACACTCTGAACGTCCACAGATTACAGAATGCCTTCAAATGTGTTTCGAAAACTAGTACTGGTCTCCCAGGAATCGATAAAAGCGTAGACAGTTTGAGACATTACTCCCATGGAGAAAAGTGCTCATGGTGCGTGTTGTATTCAATACCGATGCAATTTCTGTGTTTCATCAACACTCTGAACGTCTACAGATTACAGAATGCCTCCAATTGTGTTTCGAAAGCTACTACTGGTCTCCCAGGAATCGATAAAAGCGTAGACAGTTTGAGACATTACTCCCATGGAGAAAAGTGCGCATGGTGCTTGTTGTATTCAATCCCGAAGCAATTTCTGTGTTTCATCAGCACTCTGAACGTCCACAGATTACAGAATGCCTCCAAATGTGTTTCGAAAACTACTACTGGTCTCCCATTAATCGATAAAAGCGTAGACAGTTTGAGACATTACTCCCATGGAGAAAAGTGCGCATGGTGCTTGTTGTATTCAATCCCGAAGAAATTTCTGTGTTTCATCAACACTCTGAACGTCCACAGATTACAGAATGCCTCCAAATGTGCTTCGAAAACTACTACTGGTCTCCCAGGAATCGATAAAAGCGTAGACAGTTTGAGACATTACTCCCATGAAGAAAAGTGCTCATGGTGCTTGTTGTATTCAATCCCGAAGCAAATTCTGTGTTTCATCAACACTCTGAACGTCCACAGATTACAGAAAGCCTCCAAATGTGTTTCGAAAACTACTACTGGTCTCCCAGGAATCGATAAAAGCGTAGACAGATTGAGACATTACTCCCATGGAGAAAAGTGCTCATGGTGCGTGTTGTAATCAATACCGATGCAATTTCTGTGTTTCATCAACACTCTGAACGTCCACACATTATAGAATGCCTCCAAATGTGTTTCGAAAATTACTACTGGTCTCCCAGGAATCGTAATAAGCGTAGACAGTTTGAGACATTACTCCCATGGAGAAAAGTGCTCATGGTGCGTGTTGTATTCAATCCCAAAGCAATTTCTGTGTTTCATCAACACTCTGAACGTCCACAGATTACAGAATGCCTCCAATTGTGTTTCGAAAACTACTACTGGTCTCCCAGGAATCGATAAAAGCGTAGACTGTTTGAGACATTACTCCCATGGAGAAAAGTGCTCGTGGTGCGTTTTGTATTCAATAACGATGCAATTTCTGTGTTTCATCAACACTCTGAACGTCTACAGATTACAGGATGCCTCCAAATGTGTTTCGAAAACTACTACTGGTCTCCCAGGAATCGATAAAAGCGTAGACAGTTTGAGACATTACTCCCATGGAGAAAAGTGCGCATGGTGCGTGTTGTATTCAATCCCGATGCAATTTCTGTGTTTCATCAACACTCTGAAGTCCACAGATTACAGAATGCCTCCAAATGAGATTTTCGAAAACTACTACTGGTCTCCCAGGAATCGATAAAAGCGCAGACAATTTGAGACATTACTCCCATGGAGAAAAGTGCTAATGGTGCGTTTTGTATTCAATACCGATGCAATTTCTGTGTTTCATCAACACTCTGAACGTCTACAGATTACAGAATGCCTCCAAATGTGTTTTTCGAAAACTACTACTGGTCTCCCAGGAATCGATAAGAGCGTAGACTGTTTGAGACATTACTCCCATGGAGAAAAGTGCGCATGGTGCGTGTTGTATTCAATCCTGATGCAATTTCCCTGTTTCATCAACATTCTGAACGTCCACAGATTACAGAATGCCTCCAATGGTGTTTCGAAAACTACTACTGGTCTCCCAGCAATCGATAAAAGCGTAGATAGTATGAGACATTACTCCCATAGACAAAAGTGCGCATGGTGCGTGTTTTATGTAATCCCAATGAAATTTCTATATTTCATCAACACTCTGAACGTCCACAGATTACAGAATGCCTTCAAATGTGTTTCGAAAACTAGTACTGGTCTCCCAGGAATCGATAAAAGCGTAGACAGTTTGAGACATTACTCCCATGGAGAAAAGTGCTCATGGTGCGTGTTGTATTCAATACCGATGCAATTTCTGTGTTTCATCAACACTCTGAACGTCTACAGATTACAGAATGCCTCCAATTGTGTTTCGAAAGCTACTACTGGTCTCCCAGGAATCGATAAAAGCGTAGACAGTTTGAGACATTACTCCCATGGAGAAAAGTGCTCATGGTGCTTGTTGTATTCAATCCCGAAGAAATTTCTGTGTCTCATCAACACTCTGAACGTCCACAGATTACAGAATGCCTCCAAATGTGCTTCGAAAACTACTACTGGTCTCCCAGGAATCGATAAAAGCGTAGACAGTTTGAGACATTACTCCCATGGAGAAAAGTGCTCATGGTGCTTGTTGTATTCAATCCCGAAGCAAATTCTGTGTTTCATCAACACTCTGAACGTCCACAGATTACAGAATGCCTCCAAATGTGTTTCGAAAACTACTACTGGTCTCCCAGGAATCGATAAAAGCGTAGACAGATTGAGACATTACTCCCATGGAGAAAAGTGCTCATGGTGCGTGTTGTAATCAATACCGATGCAATTTCTGTGTTTCATCAACACTCTGAACGTCCACACATTATAGAATGCCTCCAAATGTGTTTCGAAAATTACTACTGGTCTCCCAGGAATCGTAATAAGCGTAGACAGTTTGAGACATTACTCCCATGGAGAAAAGTGCTCATGGTGCGTGTTGTATTCAATCCCAAAGCAATTTCTGTGTTTCATCAACACTCTGAACGTCCACAGATTACAGAATGCCTCCAATTGTGTTTCGAAAACTACTACTGGTCTCCCAGGAATCGACAAAGGCGCAGACAGTTTGAGACATTACTCCCATGGACAAAAGTGCTAATGGTGCGTTTTGTATTCAATAACGATGCAATTTCTGTGTTTCATCAACACTCTGAACGTCTACAGATTACAGGATGCCTCCAAATGTGTTTCGAAAACTACTACTGGTCTCCCAGGAATCGATAAAAGCGTAGACAGTTTGAGACATTACTCCCATGGAGAAAAGTGCGCATGGTGCGTGTTGTATTCAATCCCGATGCAATTTCTGTGTTTCATCAACACTCTGAAGTCCACAGATTACAGAATGCCTCCAAATGAGATTTTCGAAAACTACTACTGGTCTCCCAGGAATCGATAAAAGCGCAGACAATTTGAGACATTACTCCCATGGAGAAAAGTGCTAATGGTGCGTTTTGTATTCAATACCGATGCAATTTCCCTGTTTCATCAACATTCTGAACGTCCACAGATTACAGAATGCCTCCAAAGGTGTTTCGAAAACTACTACTGGTCTCCCAGCAATCGATAAAAGCGTAGATAGTATGAGACATTACTCCCATAGACGAAAGTGCGCATGGTGCGTGTATTATGTAATCCCAATGAAATTTCTATATTTCATCAACACTCTGAACGTCCACAGATTACAGAATGCCTTCAAATGTGTTTCGAAAACTAGTACTGGTCTCCCAGGAATCGTAATAAGCGTAGACAGTTTGAGACATTACTCCCATGGAGAAAAGTGCTCATGGTGCGTGTTGTATTCAATACCGATGCAATTTCTGTGTTTCATCAACACTCTGAACGTCTACAGATTACAGAATGCCTCCAATTGTGTTTCGAAAGCTACTACTGGTCTCCCTGGAATCGATAAAAGCGTAGACAGTTTGAGACGTTACTCCCATGGAGAAAAGTGCGCATGGTGCTTGTTGTATTCAATCCCGAAGCAATTTCTGTGTTTCATCAGCACTCTGAACGTCCACAGATTACAGAATGCCTCCAAATGTGTTTCGAAAACTACTACTGGTCTCCCATTAATCGATAAAAGCGTAGACAGTTTGAGACATTACTCCCATGGAGAAAAGTGCGCATGGTGCTTGTTGTATTCAATCCCGAAGAAATTTCTGTGTTTCATCAACACTCTGAACGTCCACAGATTACAGAATGCCTCCAAATGTGCTTCGAAAACTACTACTGGTCTCCCAGGAATCGATAAAAGCGTAGACAGTTTGAGACATTACTCCCATGGAGAAAAGTGCTCATGGTGCTTGTTGTATTCAATCCCGAAGCAAATTCTGTGTTTCATCAACACTCTGAACGTCCACAGATTACAGAATGCCTACAAATGTGTTTCGAAAACTACTACTGGTCTCCCAGGAATCGATAAAAGCGTAGACAGATTGAGACATTACTCCCATGGAGAAAAGTGCTCATGGTGCGTGTTGTAATCAATACCGATGCAATTTCTGTGTTTCATCAACACTCTGAACGTCTACAGATTACAGAATGCCTCCAATTGTGTTTCGAAAACTACTACTGGTCTCCCAGGAATCGATAAAAGCGTAGACAGTTTGAGACATTACTCCCATGGAGAAAACTGCGCATGGTGCTTGTTGTATTCAATCCCGAAGCAATTTCTGTGTTTCATCAACACTCTGAACGTCCACAGATTACAGAATGCCTCCAAATGTGTTTCGAAAACTACTACTGGTCTCCCAGGAATCGATAAAAGCGTAGACAGTTTGAGACATTACTCCAATTTAGAAAAGTGCGCATGGTGCTTGTTGTATTCAATCCCGAAGCAATTTCTGTGTTTCATCAACACTCTGAACGTCCACAGATTACAGAATGCCTCCAAATGTATTTCGAAAACTACTACTGGTCTCCCAGGAATCGATAAAAGCGTAGACAGTTTGAGACATTACTCCCATGGAGAAAAGTGCTCATGGTGCTTGTTGTATTCAATCCCGAAGCAATTTCTGTGTTTCACCAACACTCTGAACGTCCACAGATTACAGAATGCCTCCAAATGTGTTTCGAAAACTACTACTGGTCTCCCAGGAATCGATAAAAGCGTAGAAAGTTTGAGACATTACTCCCATGGAGAAAAGTGCTCATGGTGCTTGTTGTATTCAATCCCGAAGCAATTTCTGTGTTTCATCAACACTCTGAACGTCCACAGATTACAGAATGCCTCCAAATGTATTTCGAAAACTACTACTGGTCTCCCAGAAATCGATAAAAGCGTAGACAGATTGAGACATTTCTCCCATGGAGAAAAGTGCTCATGGTGCGTGTTGTGTT
Source organism: Schistocerca gregaria (assembly GCF_023897955.1). NCBI lineage: Eukaryota > Metazoa > Arthropoda > Insecta > Orthoptera > Acrididae > Schistocerca > Schistocerca gregaria. The sequence continues at coordinate 7,349,239 of NC_064930.1, read as the reverse complement.
CAATACCGATGCAATTTCTGTGTTTCATCAACACTCTGAACGTCTACAGATTACAGAATGCCTCCAAATGTGTTTCGAAAACTACTACTGGTCTCCCAGGAATCGATAAAAGCGTAGACAGTTTGAGACATTACTCCCATGGAGAAAAGTGCTCATGGTGCGTCTTGTATTCCATACCGATGCAATTTCTGTGTTTCATCAACACTCTGAACGTCTACAGATTACAGAATGCCTCCAAATGTGTTTCGAAAACTACTACTGGTCTCCCAGGTGTCGATAAAAGCGTAGACAGTTTGAGACATTACTCCCATGGAGAAAAGTGCGCATGGTGCGTGTTGTATTCAATACCGATGCAATTTCTGTGTTTCATCAACACTCTGAACGTCCACAGATTACAGAATGCCTCCAAAAGTGTTTCAAAAACTACTGCTGGTCTCCCAGGAATCGATAAAAGCGTAGACAGTTTGAGACATTACTCCCATGGAGAAAAGTGCTCATGGTGCGTCTTGTATTCCATACCGATGCAATTTCTGTGTTTCATCAACACTCTGAACGTCTACAGATTACAGAATGCCTCCAAATGTGTTTCGAAAACTACTACTGGTCTCCCAGGAATCGATAAAATCGTAGACAGTTTGAGACATTACTCCCATGGAGAAAAGTGCGCATGGTGCCTGTTGTATTCAATCCCAATGCAATTTCTGTGTTTCATCAACACTCTGAACGTCCACACATTATAGAATGCCTCCAAATGTGTTTCGAAAATTACTACTGGTCTCCCGGGAATCGTAATAAGCGTAGACAGTTTGAGACATTACTCCCATGGAGAAAAGTGCTCATGGTGCCTGTTGTATTCAATCCCAAAGCAATTTCTATGTTTCATCAACACTCTGAACGTCCACAGATTACAGAATGCCTCCAATTGTGTTTCGAAAACTACTACTGGTCTCCCTGGAATCGATAAAAGCGTAGACAGTTTGAGACATTACTCCCATGGAGAAAAGTGCGCATGGTGCTTGTTGTATTCAATCCCGAAGCAATTTCTGTGTTTCATCAACACTCTGAACGTCCACAGATTGCAGAATGCCTCCAAATGTGTTTCGAAAACTACTACTAGTCTCCCAGGAATCGATAAAAGCGTAGACAGTTTGAGACATTACTCCCATGGAGAAAAGTGCTCAATGTGCTTGTTGTATTCAATCCCGAAGCAATATCTGTGTTTCATCAACACTCTGAACGTCCACAGATTACAGAATGCCTCCAAATGTGTTTCGAAAACTACTACTGGTCTCCCAGGAGTCGATAAAAGCGTAGACAGTTTGAGACGTTACTCCAATGTAGAAAAGTGCTCATTGAGCGTGTTGTATTCAATACCGATGCAATTTCTGTGTTTCATCAACACTCTGAACGTCTACAGATTACAGAATGCCTCCAATTGTGTTTCGAAAACTACTACTGGTCTCCCATGAATCGATAAAAGCGTAGACAGTTTGAGACATTACTCCCATGGAGAAAAGTGCTAATGGTGCTTGTTGTATTCAATCCCGAAGCAATTTCTGTGTTTCATCAACACTCTGAACGTCCACAGATTACAGAATGCCTCCAAATGTGTTTCGAAAATTACTACTGGTCTCCCAGGAATCGTAATAAGCGTAGACAGTTTGAGACATTACTCCCATGGAGAAAAGTGCTCATGGTGCGTGTTGTATTCAATCCCAAAGCAATTTCTATGTTTCATCAACACTCTGAACGTCCACAGATTACAGAATGCCTCCAAATGTGTTTCGAAAACTACTACTGGTCTCCCTGGAATCGATAAAAGCGTAGACAGTTTGAGACATTACTCCCATGGAGAAAAGTGCGCATGGTGCTTGTTGTATTCAATCCCGAAGCAATTTCTGTGTTTCATCAACACTCTGAACGTCCACAGATTGCAGAATGCCTCCAAATGTGTTTCGAAAACTACTACTGGTCTCCCAGGAATCGATAAAAGCGTAGACAGTTTGAGACATTACTCCCATGGAGAAAAGTGCTCAATGTGCTTGTTGTATTCAATCCCGAAGCAATCTCTGTGTTTCATCAACACTCTGAACGTCCACAGATTACAGAATGCCTCCAAATGTGTTTCGAAAACTACTACTGGTCTCCCAGGAGTCGATAAAAGCGTAGACAGTTTGAGACGTTACTCCAATGTAGAAAAGTGCTCATTGAGCGTGTTGTATTCAATACCGATGCAATTTCTGTGTTTCATCAACACTCTGAACGTCTACAGATTACAGAATGCCTCCAATTGTGTTTCGAAAACTACTACTGGTCTCCCATGAATCGATAAAAGCGTAGACAGTTTGAGACATTACTCCCATGGAGAAAAGTGCGCATGGTGCTTGTTGTATTCAATCCCGAAGAAATTTCTGTGTTTCATCAACACTCTGAACGTCCACAGATTACAGAATGCCTCCAAATGTGCTTCGAAAACTACTACTGGTCTCCCAGGAATTGATAAAAGCGTAGACAGTTTGAGACATTACTCCCATGGAGAAAAGTGCTCATGGTGCTTGTTGTATTCAATCCCGAAGCAAATTCTGTGTTTCATCAACACTCTGAACGTCCACAGATTACAGAATGCCTCCAAAGGTGTTTCGAAAACTACTACTGGTCTCCCAGCAATCGATAAAAGCGTAGATAGTATGAGACATTACTCCCATAGACAAAAGTGCGCATGGTGCGTGTTTTATGTAATCCCAATGAAATTTCTATATTTCATCAACACTCTGAACGTCCACAGATTACAGAATGCCTTCAAATGTGTTTCGAAAACTAGTACTGGTCTCCCAGGAATCGATAAAAGCGTAGACAGTTTGAGACATTACTCCCATGGAGAAAAGTGCTCATGGTGCGTGTTGTATTCAATACCGATGCAATTTCTGTGTTTCATCAACACTCTGAACGTCTACAGATTACAGAATGCCTCCAATTGTGTTTCGAAAGCTACTACTGGTCTCCCAGGAATCGATAAAAGCGTAGACAGTTTGAGACATTACTCCCATGGAGAAAACTGCGCATGGTGCTTGTTGTATTCAATCCCGAAGCAATTTTTGTGTTTCATCAACACTCTGAACGTCCACAGATTACAGAATGCCTCCAAATGTGTTTCGAAAACTACTACTGGTCTCCCAGGAATCGATAAAAGCGTAGACAGTTTGAGACATTACTCCCATTTAGAAAAGTGCGCATGGTGCTTGTTGTATTCAATCCCGAAGCAATTTCTGTGTTTCATCAACACTCTGAACGTCCACAGATTACAGAATGCCTCCAAATGTATTTCGAAAACTACTACTGGTCTCCCAGGAATCGATAAAAGCGTAGACAGTTTGAGACATTACTCCCATGGAGAAAAGTGCTCATGGTGCTTGTTGTATTCAATCCCGAAGCAATTTCTGTGTTTCACCAACACTCTGAACATCCACAGATTACAGAATGCCTCCAAATGTGTTTCGAAAACTACTACTGGTCTCCCAGGAATCGATAAAAGCGTAGAAAGTTTGAGACATTACTCCCATGGAGAAAAGTGCTCATGGTGCTTGTTGTATTCAATCCCGAAGCAATTTCTGTGTTTCATCAACACTCTGAACGTCCACAGATTACAGAATGCCTCCAAATGTATTTCGAAAACTACTACTGGTCTCCCAGGAATCGATAAATGCGTAGACAGTTTGAGACGTTACTCCCATGGAGAAAAGTGTGCATGGTGCGTGTTGTATTCAATCCCAATGGAATGTCTGTGTTTCATCAACACTCTGAAGTCCACAGATTACAGAATGCCTCCAAATGTGTTTCGAATACTACTACTGGTCTCCCAGGAATCGATCAAAGCATAGATAGTTTGAGACATTACTCACGTGGAAGAAAAGCGCCGTGGGGCCTGTTGTATTCAATACCGATGCCATTTCTGTGTTTCATCAACACTCTGAACGTCTACAGATTACAGAATGCCTCCAAATGTGTTTCGAAAACTACTACTGGTCTCCCAGGAATCGATAAAAGCGTAGACAGTTTGCGACATTACTTCCATGGAGAAAAGTGCGCATGGTGCGTGTTGTATTCAATCCCAATGCAATTTCTGTGTTTCATCAACACTCTGACCGTCTACAGATTACAGAATGCCTCCAAATGTGTTTCGAAAACGACTACTGGTCTCCCAGGAATCGGTAAATGCGTAGACAGGTTTAGACATTACTCCCATGGAGAAAAGTGCGCATGCTGCGTGTTGTATTCAATCCCGATGCAATTTCTGTATTCATCAACACTCTGAATCTCTACAGATTACAGAATGCCTCCAAATGTGTTTCGAATACTACTACTGGTCTTCCAGGAATCGATAAAAGCGTAGACAGTTTGAGACATTACTACCATGGAGAAAAGTGCGCATGCTGCGTGTTGTATTCAATCCCGATTCAATTTCTGTGTTTCATCAACACTCTGAACGTCCACAGATTACAGAATGCCTCCAAATGTGTTTTGAAAACTACTACTGGTCTCCCAGGAATCGGTAAAAGCGTAGACAGTTTGAGACATTACCCCCATGGAGAAAAGTGCGCATGGTGCGTGTTGTATTCAATCCCAATGCAATTTCTGTGTTTCATCAACACTCTGAACGTCAACAGATTACAGAATGCCTCCAAATGTGTTTCGAAAACTACTACTGGTCTCCCAGGAGTCGATAATAGCGTAGACAGTTTGAGACATTACTCCCATGGAGAAAAGTGCGCATGGTGCGTGTTGTATTCAATCCCAATGCAATTTCTGTGTTTCATCAACACTCTGAACGTCCATAGATTACAGAATGCCTCCAAATGTGTTTCGAAAACTACTACTGGTCTCCCAGGAATCGGTAAAAGCGTAGACAGTTTGAGACATTACCCCCATGGAGAAAAGTGCGAATGGTGCGTGTTGTATTCAATCCCAATGCAATTTCTGTGTTTCATCAACACTCTGAACGTCTACAGATTACAGAATGCCTCCAAATGTGTTTCGAAAACTACTACTGGTCTCCCAGGAATCGATAAAAGCGTAGACAGTTTGCGACATTACTTCCATGGAGAAAAGTGCGCATGGTGCGTGTTGTATTCAATCCCAATGCAATTTCTGTGTTTCATCAACACTCTGACCGTCTACAGATTACAGAATGCCTCCAAATGTGTTTCGAAAACGACTACTGGTCTCCCAGGAATCGATAAAAGCGTAGACAGTTTGAGACATTACTCCCATGGAGAAAAGTGCTCATGGTGCTTGTTGTATTCAATCCCGAAGCAAATTCTGTGTTTCATCAACACTCTGAACGTCCACAGATTACAGAATGCCTCCAAATGTGTTTCGAAAACTACTACTGGTCTCCCAGGAATCGATAAAAGCGTAGACAGATTGAGACATTACTCCCATGGAGAAAAGTGCTCATGGTGCTTGTTGTATTCAATCCCGAAGTAATTTCTGTGTTTCACCAACACTCTGAACATCCACAGATTACAGAATGCCTCCAAATGTGTTTCGAAAACTACTACTGGTCTCCCAGGAATCGATAAAAGCGTAGAAAGTTTGAGACATTACTCCCATGGAGAAAAGTGCTCATGGTGCTTGTTGTATTCAATCCCGAAGCAATTTCTGTGTTTCATCAACACTCTGAACGTCCACAGATTACAGAATGCCTCCAAATGTATTTCGAAAACTACTACTGGTCTCCCAGGAATCGATAAATGCGTAGACAGTTTGAGACGTTACTCCCATGGAGAAAAGTGTGCATGGTGCGTGTTGTATTCAATCCCAATGGAATGTCTGTGTTTCATCAACACTCTGAAGTCCACAGATTACAGAATGCCTCCAAATGTGTTTCGAATACTACTACTGGTCTCCCAGGAATCGATCAAAGCATAGATAGTTTGAGACATTACTCACGTGGAAGAAAAGCGCCGTGGGGCCTGTTGTATTCAATACCGATGCCATTTCTGTGTTTCATCAACACTCTGAACGTCTACAGATTACAGAATGCCTCCAAATGTGTTTCGAAAACTACTACTGGTCTCCCAGGAATCGATAAAAGCGTAGACAGTTTGCGACATTACTTCCATGGAGAAAAGTGCGCATGGTGCGTGTTGTATTCAATCCCAATGCAATTTCTGTGTTTCATCAACACTCTGACCGTCTACAGATTACAGAATGCCTCCAAATGTGTTTCGAAAACGACTACTGGTCTCCCAGGAATCGGTAAAAGCGTAGACAGGTTTAGACATTACTCCCATGGAGAAAAGTGCGCATGCTGCGTGTTGTATTCAATCCCGATGCAATTTCTGTATTCATCAACACTCTGAATCTCTACAGATTACAGAATGCCTCCAAATGTGTTTCGAATACTACTACTGGTCTTCCAGGAATCGATAAAAGCGTAGACAGTTTGAGACATTACTACCATGGAGAAAAGTGCGCATGCTGCGTGTTGTATTCAATCCCGATTCAATTTCTGTGTTTCATCAACACTCTGAACGTCCACAGATTACAGAATGCCTCCAAATGTGTTTCGAAAACTACTATTGGTCTCCCAGGAATCGGTAAAAGCGTAGACAGTTTGAGACATTACCCCCATGGAGAAAAGTGCGCATGGTGCGTGTTGTATTCAATCCCAATGCAATTTCTGTGTTTCATCAACACTCTGAACGTCAACAGATTACAGAATGCCTCCAAATGTGTTTCGAAAACTACTACTGGTCTCCCAGGAGTCGATAATAGCGTAGACAGTTTGAGACATTACTCCCATGGAGAAAAGTGCGCATGGTGCGTGTTGTATTCAATCCCAATGCAATTTCTGTGTTTCATCAACACTCTGAACGTCCATAGATTACAGAATGCCTCCAAATGTGTTTCGAAAACTACTACTGGTCTCCCAGGAATCGGTAAAAGCGTAGACAGTTTGAGACATTACCCCCATAGAGAAAAGTGCGAATGGTGCGTGTTGTATTCAATCCCAATGCAATTTCTGTGTTTCATCAACACTCTGAACGTCTACAGATTACAGAATGCCTCCAAATGTGTTTCGAAAACTACTACTGGTCTCCCAGGAATCGATAAAAGCGTAGACAGTTTGCGACATTACTTCCATGGAGAAAAGTGCGCATGGTGCGTGTTGTATTCAATCCCAATGCAATTTCTGTGTTTCATCAACACTCTGACCGTCTACAGATTACAGAATGCCTCCAAATGTGTTTCGAAAACGACTACTGGTCTCCCAGGAATCGATAAAAGCGTAGACAGTTTGAGACATTACTCCCATGGAGAAAAGTGCTCATGGTGCTTGTTGTATTCAATCCCGAAGCAAATTCTGTGTTTCATCAACACTCTGAACGTCCACAGATTACAGAATGCCTCCAAATGTGTTTCGAAAACTACTACTGGTCTCCCAGGAATCGATAAAAGCGTAGACAGATTGAGACATTACTCCCATGGAGAAAAGTGCTCATGGTGCGTGTTGTAATCAATACCGATGCAATTTCTGTGTTTCATCAACACTCTGAACGTCTACAGATTACAGAATGCCTCCAATTGTGTTTCGAAAACTACTACTGGTCTCCCAGGAATGGATAAAAGCGTAGACAGTTTGAGACATTACTCCCATGGAGAAAACTGCGCATGGTGCTTGTTGTATTCAATCCCGAAGCAATTTCTGTGTTTCATCAACACTCTGAACGTCCACAGATTACAGAATGCCTCCAAATGTGTTTCGAAAACTACTACTGGTCTCCCAGGAATCGATAAAAGCGTAGACAGTTTGAGACATTACTCCCATTTAGAAAAGTGCGCATGGTGCTTGTTGTATTCAATCCCGAAGCAATTTCTGTGTTTCATCAACACTCTGAACGTCCACAGATTACAGAATGCCTCCAAATGTATTTCGAAAACTACTACTGGTCTCCCAGGAATCGATAAAAGCGTAGACAGTTTGAGACATTACTCCCATTTAGAAAAGTGCTCATGGTGCTTGTTGTATTCAATCCCGAAGCAATTTCTGTGTTTCACCAACACTCTGAACATCCACAGATTACAGAATGCCTCCAAATGTGTTTCGAAAACTACTACTGGTCTCCCAGGAATCGATAAAAGCGTAGAAAGTTTGAGACATTACTCCCATGGAGAAAAGTGCTCATGGTGCTTGTTGTATTCAATCCCGAAGCAATTTCTGTGTTTCATCAACACTCTGAACGTCCACAGATTACAGAATGCCTCCAAATGTATTTCGAAAACTACTACTGGTCTCCCAGGAATCGATAAATGCGTAGACAGTTTGAGACGTTACTCCCATGGAGAAAAGTGTGCATGGTGCGTGTTGTATTCAATCCCAATGGAATGTCTGTGTTTCATCAACACTCTGAAGTCCACAGATTACAGAATGCCTCCAAATGTGTTTCGAATACTACTACTGGTCTCCCAGGAATCGATCAAAGCATAGATAGTTTGAGACATTACTCACGTGGAAGAAAAGCGCCGTGGGGCCTGTTGTATTCAATACCGATGCCATTTCTGTGTTTCATCAACACTCTGAACGTCTACAGATTACAGAATGCCTCCAAATGTGTTTCGAAAACTACTACTGGTCTCCCAGGAATCGATAAAAGCGTAGACAGTTTGCGACATTACTTCCATGGAGAAAAGTGCGCATGGTGCGTGTTGTATTCAATCCCAATGCAATTTCTGTGTTTCATCAACACTCTGACCGTCTACAGATTACAGAATGCCTCCAAATGTGTTTCGAAAACGACTACTGGTCTCCCAGGAATCGGTAAAAGCGTAGACAGGTTTAGACATTACTCCCATGGAGAAAAGTGCGCATGCTGCGTGTTGTATTCAATCCCGATGCAATTTCTGTATTCATCAACACTCTGAATCTCTACAGATTACAGAATGCCTCCAAATGTGTTTCGAATACTACTACTGGTCTTCCAGGAATCGATAAAAGCGTAGACAGTTTGAGACATTACTACCATGGAGAAAAGTGCGCATGCTGCGTGTTGTATTCAATCCCGATTCAATTTCTGTGTTTCATCAACACTCTGAACGTCCACAGATTACAGAATGCCTCCAAATGTGTTTCGAAAACTACTACTGGTCTCCCAGGAATCGGTAAAAGCGTAGACAGTTTGAGACATTACCCCCATGGAGAAAAGTGCGCATGGTGCGTGTTGTATTCAATCCCAATGCAATTTCTGTGTTTCATCAACACTCTGAACGTCAACAGATTACAGAATGCCTCCAAATGTGTTTCGAAAACTACTACTGGTCTCCCAGGAGTCGATAATAACGTAGACAGTTTGAGACATTACTCCCATGGAGAAAAGTGCGCATGGTGCGTGTTGTATTCAATCCCAATGCAATTTCTGTGTTTCATCAACACTCTGAACGTCCATAGATTACAGAATGCCTCCAAATGTGTTTCGAATACTACTACTGGTCTCCCAGGAATCGATCAAAGCATAGATAGTTTGAGACATTACTCACGTGGAAGAAAAGCGCCGTGGGGCCTGTTGTATTCAATACCGATGCCATTTCTGTGTTTCATCAACACTCTGAACGTCTACAGATTACAGAATGCCTCCAAATGTGTTTCGAAAACTACTACTGGTCTCCCAGGAATCGATAAAAGCGTAGACAGTTTGCGACATTACTTCCATGGAGAAAAGTGCGCATGGTGCGTGTTGTATTCAATACCGATGCAATTTCTGTGTTTCATCAACACTCTGAACGTCCACAGATTACAGAATGCCTCCAAAAGTGTTTCAAAAACTACTGCTGGTCTCCCAGGAATCGATAAAAGCGTAGACAGTTTGAGACATTACTCCCATGGAGAAAAGTGCTCATGGTGCGTCTTGTATTCCATACCGATGCAATTTCTGTGTTTCATCAACACTCTGAACGTCTACAGATTACAGAATGCCTCCAATTGTGTTTCGAAAACTACTACTGGTCTCCCAGGAATCGATAAAAGCGTAGACAGTTTGAGACATTACTCCCATTTAGAAAACGGCGCATGGTGCTTGTTGTATTCAATCCCAATGCAATTTCTGTGTTTCATCAACACTCTGAACGTCCACACATTATAGAATGCCTCCAAATGTGTTTCGAAAATTACTACTGGTCTCCCAGGAATCGTAATAAGCGTAGACAGTTTGAGACATTACTCCCATGGAGAAAAGTGCTCATGGTGCGTGTTGTATTCAATCCCAAAGCAATTTCTATGTTTCATCAACACTCTGAACGTCCACAGATTACAGAATGCCTCCAATTGTGTTTCGAAAACTACTACTGGTCTCCCTGGAATCGATAAAAGCGTAGACAGTTTGAGACATTACTCCCATGGAGAAAAGTGCGCATGGTGCTTGTTGTATTCAATCCCGAAGCAATTTCTGTGTTTCATCAACACTCTGAACGTCCACAGATTGCAGAATGCCTCCAAATGTGTTTCGAAAACTACTACTGGTCTCCCAGGAATCGATAAAAGCGTAGACAGTTTGAGACATTACTCCCATGGAGAAAAGTGCTCATGGTGCTTGTTGTATTCAATCCCGAAGCAATATCTGTGTTTCATCAACACTCTGAACGTCCACAGATTACAGAATGCCTCCAAATGTGTTTCGAAAACTACTACTGGTCTCCCAGGAGTCGATAAAAGCGTAGACAGTTTGAGACGTTACTCCAATGTAGAAAAGTGCTCATTGAGCGTGTTGTATTCAATACCGATGCAATTTCTGTGTTTCATCAACACTCTGAACGTCTACAGATTACAGAATGCCTCCAATTGTGTTTCGAAAACTACTACTGGTCTCCCATGAATCGATAAAAGCGTAGACAGTTTGAGACATTACTCCCATGGAGAAAAGTGCTCATGGTGCTTGTTGTATTCAATCCCGAAGCAATTTCTGTGTTTCATCAACACTCTGAACGTCCACAGATTACAGAATGCCTCCAAATGTGTTTCGAAAATTACTACTGGTCTCCCAGGAATCGTAATAAGCGTAGACAGTTTGAGACATTACTCCCATGGAGAAAAGTGCTCATGGTGCGTGTTGTATTCAATCCCAAAGCAATTCCTATGTTTCATCAACACTCTGAACGTCCACAGATTACAGAATGCCTCCAATTGTGTTTCGAAAACTACTACTGGTCTCCCTGGAATCGATAAAAGCGTAGACAGTTTGAGACATTACTCCCATGGAGAAAAGTGCGCATGGTGCTTGTTGTATTCAATCCCGAAGCAATTTCTGTGTTTCATCAACACTCTGAACGTCCACAGATTGCAGAATGCCTCCAAATGTGTTTCGAAAACTACTACTGGTCTCCCAGGAATCGATAAAAGCGTAGACAGTTTGAGACATTACTCCCATGGAGAAAAGTGCTCAATGTGCTTGTTGTATTCAATCCCGAAGCAATTTCTGTGTTTCATCAACACTCTGAACGTCCACAGATTACAGAATGCCTCCAAATGTGTTTCGAAAACTACTACTGGTCTCCCAGGAGTCGATAAAAGCGTAGACAGTTTGAGACGTTACTCCAATGTAGAAAAGTGCTCATTGAGCGTGTTGTATTCAATACCGATGCAATTTCTGTGTTTCATCAACACTCTGAACGTCTACAGATTACAGAATGCCTCCAATTGTGTTTCGAAAACTACTACTGGTCTCCCATGAATCGATAAAAGCGTAGACAGTTTGAGACATTACTCCCATGGAGAAAAGTGCTCATGGTGCTTGTTGTATTCAATCCCGAAGCAATTTCTGTGTTTCATCAACACTCTGAACGTCCACAGATTACAGAATGCCTCCAAATGTGTTTCGAAAACTACTACTGGTCTCCCAGGAATAGATAAAAGCGTAGACAGTTTGAGACATTACTCCCATGGAGAAAAGTGCTCATGGTGCGTTTTGTATTCCATACCGATGCAATTTCTGTGTTTCATCAACACTCTGAACGTCCACAGATTACAGAATGCTTCCAAATGTGTTTCGAAAACTACTACTGGTCTCCCAGGAATCGATAAAAGCGTAGACAGTTTGAGACATTACTCCCATGGAGAAAAGTCTGCATGGTGCGTGTTGTATTCAATACCGATGCAATTTCTGTGTTTCATCAACACTCTGAAGTCCACAGATTACAGAATGCCTCCAAATGTGATTTTCGAAAACTACTACTGGTCTCCCAGGAATCGATAAAAGCGTAGACAGTTTGAGACATTACTCCCATGGAGAAAAGTGCGCATGGTGCGTGATGTATTCAATCCCGATGTAATTTCTGTGTTTCATCAACACTCTGAACGTCCACAGGTTACAGAATGCCTCCAAATGTGTTTCAAAAACAACTGCTGGTCTCCCAGGAGTCGATAAAGCGTGGACAGTTTGAGACATTATTCGCATGGGGAAAATGTGCGCATGGTGCGTGTTGTATTCAATCCCAATGCAATATCTGTGTTTCATCAACACTCTGAAGTCCACAGATTACAGAATGCCTCCAAATGTGTTTCGAAAACTACTACTGGTCTCCCAGGAATCGATCAAAGCATAGTTAGTTTGTGACATTACTCACATGGAATAAAAGCGCCATGGTGCCTGTTGTATTCAATACCGATGCAATTTCTGTGTTTCATCAACACTCTGAAGATCCACAGATTACAGAATGCCTTCAGATGTGCTTCGATACCTACTACTGGTCTCCATGGAATCGATCAAAGCATAGACAGTTTAAAACATTACTCCCATGGAATAAAAACTTCAGAATGTTGATGAAACACAGAAATTGCATCGGTATTCCATACAACAGGCACCATGGGGACTTTTATTCCGTCGGAGTATGTCTCAAACTGTCTAGGATTTTATCGATACCTGGGAGCCCAGTACTAGATTTCGAAGCACATCTGGAGGCATTCTGTAATATGTGAACCTTCAGAGTGTTGACGAAACACGCAAATTGCACATAGATTTAATACAACAGTGCCTGCTTAAAAAACAACTACTCGTCTCCCAGGATTCGATCAAAGCATAGACAGTTTGAGACATCACTTCCATGGAATAATAGCTCCATGGTGCCTGTTGTATTCAATACCGATGCAATATCTATGTTTCATCAACACTCTGAAGGTCCACAGATTTCAGAATGCCTCCAGATGTGCTTCTAAAACTACTACTGGTCTCCCAGGAATCGATCAAAGCATAGACAGTTTGAAACATTGCTCCCATGGAATAAAAGTCCGCATGGTGCTGTTGTATTCAATACCGATGCAATATCTGTGTTTCATCAACACCCTGAACGTCCATAGATTACAGAATGCCTCCAAATGTATTTCGAAAACTACTACTGGTCTCCCAGGAATCGATAAAAGCGTAGACAGATTGAGACATTTCTCCCACTGAGAAAGTGCTCATGGTGCGTGTTGTATTCAATACCGATGCAATTTCTGTGTTTCATCAACACTCTGAACGTCTACAGATTACAGAATGATTCCAAATGTGTTTCGAAAACTACTACTGGTCTCCCAGGAATCGATAAAAGCGTAGACAGTTTGAGACATTACTCCCATGGAGAAAAGTGCTCATGGTGCGTCTTGTATTCCATACCGATGCAATTTCTGTGTTTCATCAACACTCTGAACGTCTACAGATTACAGAATGCCTCCAAATGTGTTTCGAAAACTACTACTGGTCTCCCAGGTATCGATAAAAGCGTCGACAGTTTGAGACATTACTCCCATGGAGAAAAGTGCGCATGGTGCGTGTTGTATTCAATACCGATGCAATTTCTGTGTTTCATCAACACTCTGAACGTCCACAGATTACAGAATGCCTCCAAAAGTGTTTCAAAAACTACTGCTGGTCTCCCAGGAATCGATAAAAGCGTAGAAAGTTTGAGACATTACTCCCATGGAGAAAAGTGCTCATGGTGCGTCTTGTATTCCATACCGATGCAATTTCTGTGTTTCATCAACACTCTGAACGTCTACAGATTACAGAATGCCTCCAATTGTGTTTCGAAAACTACTACTGGTCTCCCTGGAATCGATAAAAGCGTAGACAGTTTGAGACATTACTCCCATGGAGAAAAGTGCGCATGGTGCTTGTTGTATTCAATCCCGAAGCAATTTCTGTGTTTCATCAACACTCTGAACGTCCACAGATTGCAGAATGCCTCCAAATGTGTTTCGAAAACTACTACTGGTCTCCCAGGAATCGATAAAAGCGTAGACAGTTTGAGACATTACTCCCATGGAGAAAAGTGCTCAATGTGCTTGTTGTATTGAATCCCGAAGCAATTTCTGTGTTTCATCAACACTCTGAACGTCCACAGATTACAGAATGCCTCCAAATGTGTTTCGAAAACTACTACTGGTCTCCCAGGAGTCGATAAAAGCGTAGACAGTTTGAGACATTACTCCCATGGAGAAAAGTGCTCATGGTGCTTGTTGTATTCAATCCCGAAGCAATTTCTGTGTTTCATCAACACTCTGAACGTCCACAGATTACAGAATGCCTCCAAATGTGTTTCGAAAACAACTACTGGTCTCCCAGGAATCGATAAAAGCGTAGACAGTTTGAGACATTACTCCCATGGAGAAAAGTGCTCATGGTGCGTCTTGTATTCCATACCGATGCAATTTCTGTGTTTCATCAACACTCTGAACGTCTACAGATTACAGAATGCTTCCAAATGTGTTTCGAAAACTACTACTGGTCTCCCAGGAATCGATAAAAGCGTAGACAGTTCGAGACATTACTCCCATGGAGAAAAGTGCGCATGGTGCGTGTTGTATTCAATACCGATGCAATTTCTGTGTTTCATCAACACTCTGAAGTCCACAGATTACAGAATGCCTCCAAATGTGATTTTCGAAAACTACTACTGGTCTCCCACGAATCGATAAAAGTGTAGACAGTTTGAGACATTACTCCCATGGAGAAAAGTGCGCATGGTGCGTGTTGTATTCAATCCCGATGTAATTTCTGTGTTTCATCAACACTTTGAACGTCCACAGATTACAGAATGCCTCCAAATGTGTTTCAAAAACAACTGCTGGTCTCCCAGGAGTCGATAAAGCGTGGACAGTTTGAGACATTATTCGCATGGGGAAAATGTGCGCATGGTGCGTGTTGTATTCAATCCCAATGCAATATCTGTGTTTCATCGACACTCTGAAGTCCACAGATTACAGAATGCCTCCAAATGTGTTTTGAAAACTACTACTGGTCTCCCAGGAATCGATCAAAGCATAGTTAGTTTGAGACATTACTCACATGGAATAAAAGCGCCATGGTGCCTGTTGTATTCAATACCGATGCAATTTCTGTGTTTCATCAACACTCTGAAGATCCACAGATTACAGAATGCCTTCAGATGTGCTTCGATAACTACTACTGGTCTCCATGGAATCGATCAAAGCATAGACAGTTTGAAACATTACTCCCATGGAATAAAACCTTCAGAATGTTGATGAAACACAGAAATTGCATCGGTATTCCATACAACAGGCACCATGGGGACTTTTATTCCGTCGGAGTATGTCTCAAACTGTCTAGGATTTTATCGATACCTGGGAGCCCAGTACTAGATTTCGAAGCACATCTGGAGGCATTCTGTAATATGTGAACCTTCAGAGTGTTGACGAAACACGCAAATTGCACATAGATTTAATACAACAGTGCCTGCTTCAAAAACAACTACTCGTCTCCCAGGATTCGATCAAAGCATAGACAGTTTGAGACATCACTTCCATGGAATAATAGCTCCATGGTGCCTGTTGTATTCAATACCGATGCAATATCTATGTTTCATCAACACTCTGAAGGTCCACAGATTTCAGAATGCCTCCAGATGTGCTTCTAAAACTACTACTGGTCTCCCAGGAATCGATCAAAGCATAGACAGTTTGAAACATTGCTCCCATGGAATAAAAGTCCGCATGGTGCTGTTGTATTCAATACCGATGCAATATCTGTGTTTCATCAACACTCTGAACGTCCACAGATTACAGAATGCCTCCATATGTGCTTCGTGAACTACTATTGGTCTCCCACGAATCGATCAAAACGTAGACAGTTTGAGACATTAATCCCACGGAATAAAAGTCCCCATGGTGCTTGTTGTATTCAATACCGAAGCAATATCTGTGTTTCATCAACACTCTGAAGGTCCACAGATTACAGAATGCCTCCAGATGTGCTTCGAAAACTACTACTGGTCTGCCAGAAGCCGATCAAAGCATAGACAGTTTGAGACATTACTCCCATGGAATAAAAGTCCCATGGTGCCTGTTGTATTCAATACCGAAGCAATATCTGTGTTTCATCAACAGTCTGAAGGTCCACAGATTACAGAATGCCTCCAAATATATTTCGAAAACTACTACTGGTCTCCCAGGAATCGATCAAAGCATAGATAGTTTGAGACATTACTCACGTGGAAGAAAAGCGCCGTGGGGCCTGTTGTATACAATACCGATCCTATTTCTGTGTTTCATCAACACTCTGAACGTCTACATATTACAGAATGCCTCCAAATGTGTTTCGAAAACTACTACTGGTCTCCCAGGAATCGATAAAAGCGTAGACAGTTTGCGACATTACTTCCATGGAGAAAAGTGCGCATGGTGCGTGTTGTATTCAATCCCAAAGCAATTTCTATGTTTCATCAACACTCTGAACGTCCACAGATTACAGAATGCCTCCAATTGTGTTTCGAATACTACTACTGGTCTCCCTGGAATCGATAAAAGCGTAGACAGTTTGAGACATTACTCCCATGGAGAAAAGTGCGCATGGTGCTTGTTGTATTCAATCCCGAAGCAATTTCTGTGTTTCATCAACACTCTGAACGTCCACAGATTGCAGAATGCCTCCAAATGTGTTTCGAAAACGACTACTGGTCTCCCAGGAATAGGTAAAAGCATAGACAGGTTTAGACATTACTCCCATGGACAAAAGTGCGCATGCTGCGTGTTGTATTCAATCCCGATGCAATTTCTGTATTCATCAACACTCTGAATCTATACAGATTACAGAATGCCTCCAAATGTGTTTCGAAAACTACTACTGGTCTTCCAGGAATCGATAAAAGCGTAGACAGTTTGAGACATTACTACCATGGAGAAAAGTGCGCATGCTGCGTGTTGTATTCAATCCCGATTCAATTTCTGTGTTTCATCAACACTCTGAACGTCCACAGATTACAGAATGCCTCCAAATGTGTTTCGAAAACTACTACTGGTCTCCCAGGAATCGGTAAAAGCGTAGACAGTTTGAGACATTACCTCCATGGAGAAAAGTGAACATGGTGCGTGTTGTATTCAATCCCAATGCAATTTCTGTGTTTCATCAATTCTCTGAACGTCAACAGATTACAGAATGCCTCCAAATGTGTTTCGAAAACTACTACTGGTCCCCCAGGAATCGATAAATGCGTAGACAGTTTGAGACGTTACTCCCATGGAGAAAAGTGTGCATGGTGCGTGTTGTATTCAATCCCAATGGAATTTCTGTGTTTCATCAACACTCTGAAGTCCACAGATTACAGAATGCCTCCAAATGTGTTTCGAATACTACTACTGGTCTCCCAGGAATCGATCAAAGCATAGATAGTTTGAGACATTACTCACGTGGAAGAAAAGCGCCGTGGGGCCTGTTGTATTCAATACCGATGCCATTTCTGTGTTTCATCAACACTCTGAACGTCTACAGATTACAGAATGCCTCCAAATGTGTTTCGAAAACTACTACTGGTCTCCCAGGAATCGATAAAAGCGTAGACAGTTTGCGACATTCCTTCCATGGAGAAAAGTGCGCATGGTGCGTGTTGTATTCAATCCCAATGCAATTTCTGTGTTTCATCAACACTCTGACCGTCTACAGATTACAGAATGCCTCCAAATGTGTTTCGAAAACGACTACTGGTCTCCCAGGAATCGGTAAAAGCGTAGACAGGTTTAGACATTACTCCCATGGAGAAAAGTGCGCATGCTGCGTGTTGTATTCAATCCCGATGCAATTTCTGTATTCATCAACACTCTGAATCTCTACAGATTACAGAATGCCTCCAAATGTGTTTCGAATACTACTACTGGTCTTCCAGGAATCGATAAAAGCGTAGACAGTTTGAGACATTACTACCATGGAGAAAAGTGCGCATGCTGCGTGTTGTATTCAATCCCGATTCAATTTCTGTGTTTCATCAACACTCTGAACGTCCACAGATTACAGAATGCCTCCAAATGTGTTTCGAAAACTACTACTGGTCTCCCAGGAATCGGTAAAAGCGTAGACAGTTTGAGACATTACCCCCATGGAGAAAAGTGCGCATGGTGCGTGTTGTATTCAATCCCAATGCAATTTCTGTGTTTCATCAACACTCTGAACGTCAACAGATTACAGAATGCCTCCAAATGTGTTTCGAAAACTACTACTGGTCTCCCAGGAGTCGATAATAGCGTAGACAGTTTGAGACATTACTCCCATGGAGAAAAGTGCGCATGGTGCGTGTTTTATTCAATCCCAATGCAATTTCTGTGTTTCATCAACACTCTGAACGTCCATAGATTACAGAATGCCTCCAAATGTGTTTCGAAAACTACTACTGGTCTCCCAGGAATCGGTAAAAGCGTAGACAGTTTGAGACATTACCCCCATGGAGAAAAGTGCGAATGGTGCGTGTTGTATTCAATCCCAATGCAATTTCTGTGTTTCATCAACACTCTGAACGTCTACAGATTACAGAATGCCTCCAATTGTGTTTCGAAAACTACTACTGGTCTCCCAGGAATCGATAAAAGCGTAGACAGTTTGAAACATTACCCCCATGGAGAAAAGTGCGCATGGTGCGTGTTGTATTCAATCCCAATGCAATTTCTGTATTTCATCAACACTCTGAACGTCAACAGATTACAGAATGCCTCCAAATGTGTTTCGAAAACTACTACTGGTCTCCCAGGAATCGATCAAAGCATCGATAGTTTGAGACATTACTCACGTCGAAGAAAAGCGCCGTGGGGCCTGTTGTATTCAATACCGATGCAATTTCTGTGTTTCATCAACACTCTGAAGGTCCACAGATTACAGAATGCCTTCAGATGTGCTTCGATAACTACTACTGGTCTCCCAGGAGTCGATCAAAGCATAGACAGTTTGAGACATTACTACCATGGAATAAAAGCCCATGGTGCCAGTTGTATTCAATACCGATGCAATTTCTCTGTTTCTTCAACACTCTGAAGGCCCACAGATTACAGAATGCCTCCGGATGTGCTTCGAAAACTGCTACTGGTCTCCCAGGAATCAGGGCATAGATAATTTGAGACATTACTCCCATGGAATAAAAGTCCCATGGTGCCTGTTGTATTCAATACCGATGTAATTTCTCTGTTTCATCAACACTCTGAAGGCCCACAGATTACAGAATGCCTCCCGATGTGCTTCGAAAATTGCTACTGGTCACCCAGGAATCAGGGCATAGATAATTTGAGACATTACTCCCATGGAATAAAAGGTCAATGGTGCCTCTTGTATTCAATACCGATGCAATTTCTCTGTTTCTTCAACACTCTGAAGCTCCACAGATTACTGAATGGCTCCAGATGTGCTTCGAAAACTACTACTGGTCTCCCAGGAATCGTTCAAAACATAGACAGTTTGAGACATTACTCTCATGGAATAAAAGCCCCATGGTGCCTGTTGTATTCAATTCCGATGCAATATCTTTGTTTCATTAACACTCTGAAGGTCAACAGTTTATAGAATGCCTCCAGATGTGCTTCGAAAACTACTACTGGTCTCCAAGGAATCAATCAAAGCATAGACAGTTTGAGACATTACTCCCATGGAATAAAAGCCCCATGGTGCCTGTTGTATTCAATACCGATCAATATCTGTGTTTCATCAACACTCTGAACGTCCACAGATTACAGAATGTCTCCAGATGTGCTTCGGAAACTACTATTGGTCTCCCAGGAATCGATCAAAAGCGTAGACAGTTTGAGACATTACTCCCATGGAGAACAGTCCGCATTGAGCCAATTGTATTCAATCCCAATGCAATTCCTTTGGTTCATCATGAATCTGAACGTCCACAGATTACAGAATGTCTCCAGATATGCCTATGATATTACTACTGCTCACCCAGGATACGATCAAAGCGTAGACAATTTGAGACATTACTCCCATACAGAAAAGTGCGCATGGTGCCTGTTTTATTCAATCCCGATGCAATTTCCCTGTGTCATCAAAAGTCTGACGGTCCACAGATTACAGAATGCCCCCAGAAATGCTTTGAAAACTACTACTGGTCTCCGAGGAATCGATCAAAGCGTACACAGTTTGAGACATTACTCCCATGGAATAAAAGTCCCTATGGTGACTGTTGTATTCAATACCGGTACAATATCTGTGTTTCGTCAACTCTCTAAAGGTCCACAGATTTCAGAATGCCTCCAGATGTGCTTCGAAAACTATTACTGGTGTCCCAGGAATCGAACAGGGCATAGAGAGTTTGAGACATTACTTAGATGGAATAAAAGCCCGATAATGCCTGTTGTATTCAATACCGATGCAATATCTGTGTTTCATCAACACTCTGAAGGTCCACAGGAAGACGAATGCCTTCAGATGTGCTTCGAAAACTACTACTGATCACCCAGGAATCGATCAAAGCATAGACAGTTTGAGACATTACTCCCATGGAATAAAATCCCCATTGCCTGTTGTATTCAATACCGATGTAATACCTGTATTTCATCAACACTCTGAACGTACACAGATTACAGAATGCCTCCAGATGTGCTTCGGAAACTACTATTGGTCTCCCAGGTATCGATCATAGCGTAGACACTTTTGAGACATTACTCCCATGGAGATAAGTCCGCATGGTGCCTGTTGTATTCAATCCCGATGCAATTTCCCTGTATCATCAACACTCTGAAGGTCCACAGATTACAGAATGCCTCCAGATGTGTTTCGAAAACTACTACTGGTCTCCCAGGAATCGATAAAAGCGTAGACAGTTTGAGACATTACTCCCATTTAGAAAACTGCGCATGGTGCTTGTTGTATTCAATCCCGAAGCAATTACTGTGTTTCATCAACACTCTGAACGTCCACAGATTGCAGAATGCCTACAAATGTGTTCGAAAACTACTACTGGTCTCCCAGGAATCAATCAAAGCATAGACATTTTGAGACATTACTCCCATGGAATAAAAGCCCCATTTTGCCTGTTGTATTCAATACCGATGCAATATCTGTGCTTCATCAACACTCTGAATGTCCACAGATTACAGAATGCCTCCAGATGTGCTTCGAAAACTACTGCTGGTCTCCCAGTAATTGATGAAATCGTAGACAGTTTGACACATTACCCCCATGGAGAAAAGTACGCATAGTGCCTGTTGTATTCAATCCCGATGCAATTTCCCTGTTTCATCAACACTCTGAAGGTCCACAGATTACAGAATACCTCCAGATGTGCTTCGAAAACTACTACTGGTCTCCCAGGAATCGATCAAAGCATAGAAATTTTGAGACATTACTCCCATGGAATAAATGCCCAATTTTGCCTATTGTATTCAATACCGATGCAATTTCTGTGTTTCATCAACATTCTGAACGTCCACAGATTACAGAATGCCTCCAAAGGTGTTTCGAAAACTACTACTGGTCTCCCAGCAATCGATAAAAGCGTAGATAGTATGAGACATTACTCCCATAGACAAAAGTGCGCATGGTGCGTGTTTTATGTAATCCCAATGAAATTTCTATATTTCATCAACACTCTGAACGTCCACAGATTACAGAATGCCTTCAAATGTGTTTCGAAAACTAGTACTGGTCTCCCAGGAATCGATAAAAGCGTAGACAGTTTGAGACATTACTCCCATGGAGAAAAGTGCGCATGGTGCTTGTTGTATTCAATCCCGAAGCAATTTCTGTGTTTCATCAACACTCTGAACGTCCACAGATTACAGAAAGCCTCCAAATGTGTTTCGAAAACTACTACTGGTCTCCCATTAATCGATAAAAGCGTAGACAGTTTGAGACATTACTCCCATGGAGAAAAGTGCGCATGGTGCTTGTTGTATTCAATCCCGAAGAAATTTCTGTGTTTCATCAACACTCTGAACGTCCACAGATTACAGAATGCCTCGAAATGTGCTTCGAAAACTACTACTGGTCTCCCAGGAATCGATAAAAGCGTAGACAGATTGAGACATTTCTCCCATGGAGATAAGTGCTCATGGTGCGTGTTGTATTCAATACCGATGCAATTTCTGTGTTTCATCAACACTCTGAACGTCTACAGATTACAGAATGCCTCCAAATGTGTTTCGAAAACTACTACTGGTCTCCCAGGAATCGATAAAAGCGTAGACAGTTTGAGACATTACTCCCATGGAGAAAAGTGCTCATGGTGCGTCTTGTATTCCATACCGATGCAATTTCTGTGTTTCATCAACACTCTGAACGTCTACAGATTACAGAATGCCTCCAAATGTGTTTCGAAAACTACTACTGGTCTCCCAGGTGTCGATAAAAGCGTAGACAGTTTGAGACATTACTCCCATGGAGAAAAGTGCGCATGGTGCGTGTTGTATTCAATCCCGAAGCAATTTCTGTGTTTCATCAACACTCTGAACGTCCACAGATTACAGAATGCCTCCAAATGTGTTTCGAAAACTACTACTGGTCTCCCAGGAATCGATAAAAGCGTAGACAGTTTGAGACATTACTCCCATGGAGAAAAGTGCGCATGGTGCGTGTTGTATTCAATCCCAATGCAATTTCTGTGTTTCATCAACACTCTGAACGTCCACAGATTGCAGAATGCCTCCAAATGTGTTTCGAAAATTACTACTGGTCTCCCAGGAATCGATAAAAGCGTAGACAGTTTGAGACATTACTCCCATGGAGAAAAGTGCTCAATGTGCTTGTTGTATTCAATCCCGAAGCAATTTCTGTGTTTCATCAACACTCTGAACGTCCACAGATTACAGAATGCCTCCAAATGTGTTTCGAAAACTACTACTGGTCTCCCAGGAGTCGATAAAAGCGTAGACAGTTTAAGACGTTACTCCAATGTAGAAAAGTGCTCATTGAGCGTGTTGTATTCAATACCGATGCAATTTCTGTGTTTCATCAACACTCTGAACGTCTACAGATTACAGAATGCCTCCAATTGTGTTTCGAAAACTACTACTGGTCTCCCATGAATCGATAAAAGCGTAGACAGTTTGAGACATTACTCCCATGGAGAAAAGTGCTCATGGTGCGTGTTGTATTCAATCCCAAAGCAATTTCTATGTTTCATCAACACTCTGAACGTCCACAGATTACAGAATGCCTCCAATTGTGTTTCGAAAACTACTACTGGTCTCCCTGGAATCGATAAAAGCGTAGACAGTTTGAGACATTACTCCCATGGAGAAAAGTGCGCATGGTGCTTGTTGTATTCAATCCCGAAGCAATTTCTGTGTTTCATCAACACTCTGAACGTCCACAGATTGCAGAATGCCTCCAAATGTGTTTCGAAAACTACTACTGGTCTCCCAGGAATCGATAAAAGCGTAGACAGTTTGAGACATTACTCCCATGGAGAAAAGTGCTCAATGTGCATGTTGTATTCAATCCCGAAGCAATTTCTGTGTTTCATCAACACTCTGAACGTCCACAGATTATAGAATGCCTCCAAATGTGTTTCGAAAACTACTACTGGTCTCCCAGGAGTCGATAAAAGCGTAGACAGTTTGAGACGTTACTCCAATGTAGAAAAGTGCTCATTGAGCGTGTTGTATTCAATACCGATGCAATTTCTGTGTTTCATCAACACTCTGAACGTCTACAGATTACAGAATGCCTCCAATTGTGTTTCGAAAACTACTACTGGTCTCCCATGAATCGATAAAAGCGTAGACAGTTTGAGACATTACTCCCATGGAGAAAAGTGCTCATGGTGCTTGTTGTATTCAATCCCGAAGCAAATTCTGTGTTTCATCAACACTCTGAACGTCCACAGATTACAGAATGCCTCCAAATGTGTTTCGAAAACTACTACTGGTCTCCCAGGAATCGATAAAAGCGTAGACAGATTGAGACATTACTCCCATGGAGAAAAGTGCTCATGGTGCATGTTGTAATCAATACCGATGCAATTTCTGTGTTTCATCAACACTCTGAACGTCTACAGATTACAGAATGCCTCCAATTGTGTTTCGAAAACTACTACTGGTCTCCCAGGAATCGATAAAAGCGTAGACAGTTTGAGACACTACTCCCATGAAGAAAACTGCGC
This sequence comes from Schistocerca gregaria, assembly GCF_023897955.1. Lineage (NCBI taxonomy): Eukaryota > Metazoa > Arthropoda > Insecta > Orthoptera > Acrididae > Schistocerca > Schistocerca gregaria. The sequence continues at coordinate 7,324,894 of NC_064930.1, read as the reverse complement.
ATGGTGCTTGTTGTATTCAATCCCGAAGCAATTTCTGTGTTTCATCAACACTCTGAACGTCCACAGATTACAGAATGCCTCCAAATGTGTTTCGAAAACTACTACTGGTCTCCCAGGAATCGATAAAAGCGTAGACAGTTTGAGACATTACTCCCATTTAGAAAAGTGCGCATGGTGCTTGTTGTATTCAATCCCGAAGCAATTTCTGTGTTTCATCAACACTCTGAACGTCCACAGATTACAGAATGCCTCCAAATGTATTTCGAAAACTACTACTGGTCTCCCAGGAATCGATAAAAGCGTAGACAGATTGAGACATTTCTCCCATGGAGAAAAGTGCTCATGGTGCGTGTTGTATTCAATACCGATGCAATTTCTGTGTTTCATCAACACTCTGAACGTCTACAGATTACAGAATGCCTCCAAATGTGTTTCGAAAACTACTACTGGTCTCCCAGGAATCGATAAAAGCGTAGACAGTTTGAGACATTACTCCCATGGAGAAAAGTGCTCATGGTGCGTCTTGTATTCCATACCGATGCAATTTCTGTGTTTCATCAACACTCTGAACGTCTACAGATTACAGAATGCCTCCAAATGTGTTTCGAAAACTACTACTGGTCTCCCAGGTGTCGATAAAAGCGTAGACAGTTTGAGACATTACTCCCATGGAGAAAAGTGCGCATGGTGCGTGTTGTATTCAATACCGATGCAATTTCTGTGTTTCATCAACACTCTGAACGTCCACAGATTACAGAATGCCTCCAAAGGTGTTTCAAAAACTACTGCTGGTCTCCCAGGAATCGATAAAAGCGTAGACAGTTTGAGACATTACTCCCATGGAGAAAAGTGCTCATGGTGCGTCTTGTATTCCATACCGATGCAATTTCTGTGTTTCATCAACACTCTTAACGTCTACAGATTACAGAAAGCCTCCAATTGTGTTTCGAAAACTACTACTGGTCTCCCAGGAATCGATAAAAGCGTAGACAGTTTAAGACATTACTCCCATTTAGAAAACTGCGCATGGTGCTTGTTGTATTCAATCCCGAAGCAATTTCTGTGTTTCATCAACACTCTGAACGTCCACAGATTACAGAATGCCTCCAAATGTGTTTCGAAAACTACTACTGGTCTCCCAGGAATCGATAAAAGCGTAGACAAATTGAGACATTACTCCCATGGAGAAAAGTGCGCATGGTGCGTGTTGTATTCAATCCCAATGCAATTTCTGTGTTTCATCAACACTCTGAACGTCCACAGATTGCAGAATGCCTCCAAATGTGTTTCGAAAATTACTACTGGTCTCCCAGGAATCGATAAAAGCGTAGACAGTTTGAGACATTACTCCCATGGAGAAAAGTGCTCAATGTGCTTGTTGTATTCAATCCCGAAGCAATTTCTGTGTTTCATCAACACTCTGAACGTCCACAGATTACAGAATGCCTCCAAATGTGTTTCGAAAACTACTACTGGTCTCCCAGGAGGCGATAAAAGCGTAGACAGTTTAAGACGTTACTCCAATGTAGAAAAGTGCTCATTGAGCGTGTTGTATTCAATACCGATGCAATTTCTGTGTTTCATCAACACTCTGAACGTCTACAGATTACAGAATGCCTCCAATTGTGTTTCGAAAACTACTACTGGTCTCCCATGAATCGATAAAAGCGTAGACAGTTTGAGACATTACTCCCATGGAGAAAAGTGCTCATGGTGCGTGTTGTATTCAATCCCAAAGCAATTTCTATGTTTCATCAACACTCTGAACGTCCACAGATTACAGAATGCCTCCAATTGTGTTTCGAAAACTACTACTGGTCTCCCTGGAATCGATAAAAGCGTAGACAGTTTGAGACATTACTCCCATGGAGAAAAGTGCGCATGGTGCTTGTTGTATTCAATCCCGAAGCAATTTCTGTGTTTCATCAACACTCTGAACGTCCACAGATTGCAGAATGCCTCCAAATGTGTTTCGAAAACTACTACTGGTCTCCCAGGAATCGATAAAAGCGTAGACAGTTTGAGACATTACTCCCATGGAGAAAAGTGCTCAATGTGCATGTTGTATTCAATTCCGAAGCAATTTCTGTGTTTCATCAACACTCTGAACGTCCACAGATTACAGAATGCCTCCAAATGTGTTTCGAAAACTACTACTGGTCTCCCAGGAGTCGATAAAAGCGTAGACAGTTTGAGACGTTACTCCAATGTAGAAAAGTGCTCATTGAGCGTGTTGTATTCAATACCGATGCAATTTCTGTGTTTCATCAACACTCTGAACGTCTACAGATTACAGAATGCCTCCAATTGTGTTTCGAAAACTACTACTGGTCTCCCATGAATCGATAAAAGCGTAGACAGTTTGAGACATTACTCCCATGGAGAAAAGTGCTCATGGTGCTTGTTGTATTCAATCCCGAAGCAATTTCTGTGTTTCATCAACACTCTGAACGTCCACAGATTACAGAATGCCTCCAAATGTGTTTCGAAAACTACTACTGGTCTCCCAGGAATAGATAAAAGCGTAGACAGTTTGAGACATTACTCCCATGGAGGAAAGTGCTCATGGTGCGTCTTGTATTCCATACCGATGCAATTTCTGTGTTTCATCAACACTCTGAACGTCTACAGATTACAGAATGCTTCCAAATGTGTTTCGAAATCTACTACTGGTCTCCCAGGAATCGATAAAAGCGTAGACAGTTTGAGACATTACTCCCATGGAGAAAAGTGCGCATGGTGCGTGTTGTATTCAATACCGATGCAATTTCTGTGTTTCATCAACACTCTGAACGTCCACAGATTACAGAATGCTTCCAAATGTGTTTCGAAAACTACTACTGGTCTCCCAGGAATCGATAAAAGCGTAGACAGTTTGAGACATTACTCCCATTTAGAAAACTGCGCATGGTGCTTGTTGTATTCAATCCCGGAGCAATTTCTGTGTTTCATCAACACTCTGAACGTCCACAGATTACAGAATGCCTCCAAATGTGTTTCGAAAACTACTACTGGTCTCCCAGGAGTCGATAAAAGCGTAGACAGTTTGAGACGTTACTCCAATGTAGAAAAGTGCTCATTGAGCGTGTTGTATTCAATACCGATGCAATTTCTGTGTTTCATCAACACTCTGAACGTCCACAGATTACAGAATGCCTCCAATTGTGTTTCGAAAACTACTACTGGTCTCCCATGAATCGATAAAAGCGTAGACAGTTTGAGACATTACTCCCATGGAGAAAAGTGCTCATGGTGCTTGTTGTATTCAATCCCGAAGCAATTTCAGTGTTTCATCAACACTCTGAACGTCCACAGATTACAGAATGCCTCCAAATGTGTTTCGAAAACTACTACTGGTCTCCCAGGAATCGATAAAAGCGTAGACAGTTTGAGACATTACTCCCATGGAGAAAAGTGCTCATGGTGCGTCTTGTATTCCATACCGATGCAATTTCTGTGTTTCATCAACACTCTGAACGTCTACAGATTACAGAATGCTTCCAAATGTGTTTCGAAAACTACTACTGGTCTCCCAGGAATCGATAAAAGCGTAGACAGTTTGAGACATTACTCCCATGGAGAAAAGTGCGCATGGTGCGTGTTGTATTCAATACCGATGCAATTTCTGTGTTTCATCAACACTCTGAAGTCCACAGATTACAGAATGCCTCCAAATGTGATTTTCGAAAACTACTACTGGTCTCCCAGGAATCGATAAAAGCGTAGACAGTTTGAGACATTACTCCCATGGAGAAAAGTGCGCATGGTGCGTGTTGTATTCAATCCCGATGTAATTTCTGTGTTTCATCAACACTTTGAACGTCCACAGATTACAGAATGCCTCCAAATGTGTTTCAAAAACAACTGCTGGTCTCCCAGGAGTCGATAAAGCGTGGACAGTTTGAGACATTATTCGCATGGGGAAAATGTGCGCATGGTGCGTGTTGTATTCAATCCCAATGCAATATCTGTGTTTCATCGACACTCTGAAGTCCACAGATTACAGAATGCCTCCAAATGTGTTTCGAAAACTACTACTGGTCTCCCAGGAATCGATCAAAGCATAGTTAGTTTGAGACATTACTCACATGGAATAAAAGCGCCATGGTGCCTGTTGTATTCAATACCGATGCAATTTCTGTGTTTCATCAACACTCTGAAGATCCACAGATTACAGAATGCCTTCAGATGTGCTTCGATAACTACTACTGGTCTCCATGGAATCGATCAAAGCATAGACAGTTTGAAACATTACTCCCATGGAATAAAACCTTCAGAATGTTGATGAAACACAGAAATTGCATCGGTATTCCATACAACAGGCACCATGGGGACTTTTATTCCGTCGGAGTATGTCTCAAACTGTCTAGGATTTTATCGATACCTGGGAGCCCAGTACTAGATTTCGAAGCACATCTGGAGGCATTCTGTAATATGTGAACCTTCAGAGTGTTGACGAAACACGCAAATTGCACATAGATTTAATACAACAGTGCCTGCTTCAAAAACAACTACTCGTCTCCCAGGATTCGATCAAAGCATAGACAGTTTGAGACATCACTTCCATCGAATAATAGCTCCATGGTGCCTGTTGTATTCAATACCGATGCAATATCTATGTTTCATCAACACTCTGAAGGTCCACAGATTTCAGAATGCCTCCAGATGTGCTTCTAAAACTACTACTGGTCTCCCAGGAATCGATCAAAGCATAGACAGTTTGAAACATTGCTCCCATGGAATAAAAGTCCACATGGTGCTGTTGTATTCAATACCGATGCAATATCTGTGTTTCATCAACACTCTGAACGTCCACAGATTACAGAATGCCTCCATATGTGCTTCGTGAACTACTACTGGTCTCCCACGAATCGATCAAAACGTAGACAGTTTGAGACATTAATCCCACGGAATAAAAGTCCCCATGGTGCTTGTTGTATTCAATACCGAAGCAATATCTGTGTTTCATCAACACTCTGAAGGTCCACAGATTACAGAATGCCTCCAGATGTGCTTCGAAAACTACTACTGGTCTGCCAGAAGCCGATCAAAGCATAGACAGTTTGAGACATTACTCCCATGGAATAAAAGTCCCATGGTGCCTGTTGTATTCAATACCGAAGCAATATCTGTGTTTCATCAACAGTCTGAAGGTCCACAGATTACAGAATGCCTCCAAATATATTTCGAAAACTACTACTGGTCTCCCAGGAATCGATCAAAGCATAGATAGTTTGAGACATTACTCACGTGGAAGAAAAGCGCCGTGGGGCCTGTTGTATACAATACCGATGCCATTTCTGTGTTTCATCAACACTCTGAACGTCTACAGATTACAGAATGCCTCCAAATGTGTTTCGAAAACTACTACTGGTCTCCCAGGAATCGATAAAAGCGTAGACAGTTTGCGACATTACTTCCATGGAGAAAAGTGCGCATGGTGCGTGTTGTATTCAATCCCAAAGCAATTTCTATGTTTCATCAACACTCTGAACGTCCACAGATTACAGAATGCCTCCAATTGTGTTTCGAAAACTACTACTGGTCTCCCTGGAATCGATAAAAGCGTAGACAGTTTGAGACATTACTCCCATGGAGAAAAGTGCGCATGGTGCTTGTTGTATTCAATCCCGAAGCAATTTCTGTGTTTCATCAACACTCTGAACGTCCACAGATTGCAGAATGCCTCCAAATGTGTTTCGAAAACGACTACTGGTCTCCCAGGAATAGGTAAAAGCGTAGACAGGTTTAGACATTACTCCCATTGACAAAAGTGGGCATGCTGCGAGTTGTATTCAATCCCGATGCAATTTCTGTATTCATCAACACTCTGAATCTATACAGATTACAGAATGCCTCCAAATGTGTTTCGAAAACTACTACTGGTCTTCCAGGAATCGATAAAAGCGTAGACAGTTTGAGACATTACTACCATGGAGAAAAGTGCGCATGCTGCGTGTTGTATTCAATCCCGATTCAATTTCTGTGTTTCATCAACACTCTGAACGTCCACAGATTACAGAATGCCTCCAAATGTGTTTCGAAAACTACTACTGGTCTCCCAGGAATCGGTAAAAGCGTCGACAGTTTGAGACATTACCTCCATGGAGAAAAGTGAACATGGTGCGTGTTGTATTCAATCCCAATGCAATTTCTGTGCTTCATCAATTCTCTGAACGTCAACAGATTACAGAATGCCTCCAAATGTGTGTCGAAAACTACTACTGGTCTCCCAGGAATCGATAAATGCGTAGACAGTTTGAGACGTTACTCCCATGGAGAATAGTGTGCATGGTGCGTGTTGTATTCAATCCCAATGCAATTTCTGTGTTTCATCAACACTCTGAAGTCCACAGATTACAGAATGCCTCCAAATGTGTTTCGAACACTACTACTGGTCTCCCAGGAATCGATCAAAGCATAGATAGTTTGAGACATTACTCATGTGGAAGAAAAGCGCCGTGGGGCCTGTTGTATTCAATACCGATGCCATTTCTGTGTTTCATCAACACTCTGAACGTCTACAGATTACAGAATGCCTCCAAATGTGTTTCGAAAACTACTACTGGTCTCCCAGGAATCGATAAAAGCGTAGACAGTTTGCGACATTACTTCCATGGAGAAAAGTGCGCATGGTGCGTGTTGTATTCAATCCCAATGCAATTTCTGTGTTTCATCAACACTCTGACCGTCTACAGATTACAGAATGCCTCCAAATGTGTTTCGAAAACGACTACTGGTCTCCCAGGAATCGGTAAAAGCGTAGACAGGTTTAGACATTACTCCCATGGAGAAAAGTGCGCATGCTGCGTGTTGTATTCAATCCCGATGCAATTTCTGTATTCATCAACACTCTGAATCTCTACAGATTACAGAATGCCTCCAAATGTGTTTCGAAAACTACTACTGGTATTCCAGGAATCGATAAAAGCGTAGACAGTTTGAGACATTACTACCATGGAGAAAAGTGCGCATGCTGCGTGTTGTATTCAATCCCGATTCAATTTCTGTGTTTCATCAACACTCTGAACGTCCACAGATTACAGAATGCCTCCAAATGTGTTTCTAAAACTACTACTGGTCTCCCAGGAATCGGTAAAAGCGTAGACAGTTTGAGACATTACCCCCATGGAGAAAAGTGCGCATGGTGCGTGTTGTATTCAATCCCAATGCAATTTCTGTGTTTCATCAACACTCTGAACGTCAACAGATTACAGAATGCCTCCAAATGTGTTTCGAAAACTACTACTGGTCTCCCAGGAGTCGATAAAAGCGTAGACAGTTTGAGACATTACTCCCATGGAGAAAAGTGCGCATGGTGCGTGTTGTATTCAATCCCAATGCAATTTCTGTGATTCATCAACACTCTGAACGTCCATAGATTACAGAATGCCTCCAAATGTGTTTGGAAAACTACTACTGGTCTCCCAGGAATCGGTAAAAGCGTAGACAGTTTGAGACATTACCCCCATGGAGAAAAGTGCGCATGGTGCGTGTTGTATTCAATCCCAATGCAATTTCTGTGTTTCATCAACACTCTGAACATCTACAGATTACAGAATGCCTCCAATTGTGTTTCGAAAACTACTACTGGTCTCCCAGGAATCGATAAAAGCGTAGACAGTTTGAGACATTACCCCCATGGAGAAAAGTGCGCATGGTGCGTGTTGTATTCAATCCCAATGCAATTTCTGTGTTTCATCAACACTCTGAACGTCAACAGATTACAGAATGCCTCCAAATGTGTTTCGAAAACTACTACTGGTCTCCCAGGAATCGATAAAAGCGTAGACAGTTTGAGACATTACTCCCATGGAGAAAAGTGCTCATGGTGCGTCTTGTATTCCATACCGATGCAATTTCTGTGTTTCATCAACACTCTGAACGTCTACAGATTACAGAATGCTTCCAAATGTGTTTCGAAAACTACTACTGGTCTCCCAGGAATCGATAAAAGCGTAGACAGTTTGAGACATTACTCCCATGGAGAAAAGTGCGCATGGTGCGTGTTGTATTCAATACCGATGCAATTTCTGTGTTTCATCAACACTCTGAACGTCTACAGATTACAGAATGCCTCCAATTGTGTTTCGAAAACTACTACTAGTCTCCCATGAATCGATAAAAGCGTAGACAGTTTGAGACATTACTCCCATGGAGAAAAGTGCTCATGGTGCTTGTTGTATTCAATCCCGAAGCAATTTCTGTGTTTCATCAACACTCTGAACGTCCACAGATTACAGAATGCCTCCAAATGTGTTTCGAAAACTACTACTGGTCTCCCAGGAATAGATAAAAGCGTAGACAGTTTGAGACATTACTCCCATGGAGGAAAGTGCTCATGGTGCGTCTTGTATTCCATACCGATGCAATTTCTGTGTTTCATCAACACTCTGAACGTCTACAGATTACAGAATGCTTCCAAATGTGTTTCGAAAACTACTACTGGTCTCCCAGGAATCGATAAAAGCGTAGACAGTTTGAGACATTACTCCCATGGAGAAAAGTGCGCATGGTGCGTGTTGTATTCAATACCGATGCAATTTCTGTGTTTCATCAACACTCTGAACGTCCACAGATTACAGAATGCTTCCAAATGTGTTTCGAAAACTACTACTGGTCTCCCAGGAATCGATAAAAGCGTAGACAGTTTGAGACATTACTCCCATTTAGAAAACTGCGCATGGTGCTTGTTGTATTCAATCCCGGAGCAATTTCTGTGTTTCATCAACACTCTGAACGTCCACAGATTACAGAATGCCTCCAAATGTGTTTCGAAAACTACTACTGGTCTCCCAGGAATCGATAAAAGCGTAGACAGTTTGAGACATTACTCCCATGGAGAAAAGTGCGCATGGTGCGTGTTGTATTCAATCCCAATGCAATTTCTGTGTTTCATCAACACTCTGAACGTCCACACATTATAGAATGCCTCCAAATGTGTTTCGAAAATTACTACTGGTCTCCCAGGAATCGTAATAAGCGTAGACAGTTTGAGACATTACTGCCATGGAGAAAAGTGCTCATGGTGCGTGTTGTATTCAATCCCAAAGCAATTTCTATGTTTCATCAACACTCTGAACGTCCACAGATTACAGAATGCCTCCAATTGTGTTTCGAAAACTACTACTGGTCTCCCTGGAATCGATAAAAGCGTAGACAGTTTGAGACATTACTCCCATGGAGAAAAGTGCGCATGGTGCTTGTTGTATTCAATCCCGAAGCAATTTCTGTGTTTCATCAACACTCTGAACGTCCACAGATTGCAGAATGCCTCCAAATGTGTTTCGAAAACTACTACTGGTCTCCCAGGAATCGATAAAAGCGTAGACAGTTTGAGACATTACTCCCATGGAGAAAAGTGCTCAATGTGCTTGTTGCATTGAATCCCGTAGCAATTTCTGTGTTTCATCAACACTCTGAACGTCCACAGATTACAGAATGCCTCCAAATGTGTTTCGAAAACTACTACTGGTCTCCCAGGAGTCGATAAAAGCGTAGACAGTTTGAGACGTTACTCCAATGTAGAAAAGTGCTCATTGAGCGTGTTGTATTCAATACCGATGCAATTTCTGTGTTTCATCAACACTCTGAACGTCCACAGATTACAGAATGCCTCCAATTGTGTTTCGAAAACTACTACTGGTCTCCCATGAATCGATAAAAGCGTAGACAGTTTGAGACATTACTCCCATGGAGAAAAGTGCTCATGGTGCTTGTTGTATTCAATCCCGAAGCAATTTCAGTGTTTCATCAACACTCTGAACGTCCACAGATTACAGAATGCCTCCAAATGTGTTTCGAAAACTACTACTGGTCTCCCAGGAATCGATAAAAGCGTAGACAGTTTGAGACATTACTCCCATGGAGAAAAGTGCTCATGGTGCGTCTTGTATTCCATACCGATGCAATTTCTGTGTTTCATCAACACTCTGAACGTCTACAGATTACAGAATGCTTCCAAATGTGTTTCGAAAACTACTACTGGTCTCCCAGGAATCGATAAAAGCGTAGACAGTTTGAGACATTACTCCCATGGAGAAAAGTGCGCATGGTGCGTGTTGTATTCAATACCGATGCAATTTCTGTGTTTCATCAACACTCTGAAGTCCACAGATTACAGAATGCCTCCAAATGTGATTTTCGAAAACTACTACTGGTCTCCCAGGAATCGATAAAAGCGTAGACAGTTTGAGACATTACTCCCATGGAGAAAAGTGCGCATGGTTCGTGTTGTATTCAATCCCGATGTAATTTCTGTGTTTCATCAACACTTTGAACGTCCACAGATTACAGAATGCCTCCAAATGTGTTTCAAAAACAACTGCTGGTCTCCCAGGAATCGGTAAAAGCGTAGACAGGTTTAGACATTACTCCCATGGAGAAAAGTGCGCATGCTGCGTGTTGTATTCAATCCCGATGCAATTTCTGTATTCATCAACACTCTGAATCTCTACAGATTACAGAATGCCTCCAAATGTGTTTCGAAAACTACTACTGGTATTCCAGGAATCGATAAAAGCGTAGACAGTTTGAGACATTACTACCATGGAGAAAAGTGCGCATGCTGCGTGTTGTATTCAATCCCGATTCAATTTCTGTGTTTCATCAACACTCTGAACGTCCACAGATTACAGAATGCCTCCAAATGTGTTTCTAAAACTACTACTGGTCTCCCAGGAATCGGTAAAAGCGTAGACAGTTTGAGACATTACCCCCATGGAGAAAAGTGCGCATGGTGCGTGTTGTATTCAATCCCAATGCAATTTCTGTGTTTCATCAACACTCTGAACGTCAACAGATTACAGAATGCCTCCAAATGTGTTTCGAAAACTACTACTGGTCTCCCAGGAGTCGATAAAAGCGTAGACAGTTTGAGACATTACTCCCATGGAGAAAAGTGCGCATGGTGCGTGTTGTATTCAATCCCAATGCAATTTCTGTGATTCATCAACACTCTGAACGTCCATAGATTACAGAATGCCTCCAAATGTGTTTGGAAAACTACTACTGGTCTCCCAGGAATCGGTAAAAGCGTAGACAGTTTGAGACATTACCCCCATGGAGAAAAGTGCGCATGGTGCGTGTTGTATTCAATCCCAATGCAATTTCTGTGTTTCATCAACACTCTGAACATCTACAGATTACAGAATGCCTCCAATTGTGTTTCGAAAACTACTACTGGTCTCCCAGGAATCGATAAAAGCGTAGACAGTTTGAGACATTACCCCCATGGAGAAAAGTGCGCATGGTGCGTGTTGTATTCAATCCCAATGCAATTTCTGTGTTTCATCAACACTCTGAACGTCAACAGATTACAGAATGCCTCCAAATGTGTTTCGAAAACTACTACTGGTCTCCCAGGAATCGATAAAAGCGTAGACAGTTTGAGACATTACTCCCATGGAGAAAAGTGCTCATGGTGCGTCTTGTATTCCATACCGATGCAATTTCTGTGTTTCATCAACACTCTGAACGTCTACAGATTACAGAATGCTTCCAAATGTGTTTCGAAAACTACTACTGGTCTCCCAGGAATCGATAAAAGCGTAGACAGTTTGAGACATTACTCCCATGGAGAAAAGTGCGCATGGTGCGTGTTGTATTCAATACCGATGCAATTTCTGTGTTTCATCAACACTCTGAAGTCCACAGATTACAGAATGCCTCCAAATGTGATTTTCGAAAACTACTACTGGTCTCCCAGGAATCGATAAAAGCGTAGACAGTTTGAGACATTACTCCCATGGAGAAAAGTGCGCATGGTTCGTGTTGTATTCAATCCCGATGTAATTTCTGTGTTTCATCAACACTTTGAACGTCCACAGATTACAGAATGCCTCCAAATGTGTTTCAAAAACAACTGCTGGTCTCCCAGGAGTCGATAAAGCGTGGACAGTTTGAGACATTATTCGCATGGGGAAAATGTGCGCATGGTGCGTGTTGTATTCAATCCCAATGCAATATCTGTGTTTCATCGACACTCTGAAGTCCACAGATTACAGAATGCCTCCAAATGTGTTTCGAAAACTACTACTGGTCTCCCAGGAATCGATCAAAGCATAGTTAGTTTGAGACATTACTCTCATGGAATAAAAGCGCCATGGTGCCTGTTGTATTCAATACCGATGCAATTTCTGTGTTTCATCAACACTCTGAAGATCCACAGATTACAGAATGCCTTCAGATGTGCTTCGATAACTACTACTGGTCTCCATGGAATCGATCAAAGCATAGACAGTTTGAAACATTACTCCCATGGAATAAAACCTTCAGAATGTTGATGAAACACAGAAATTGCATCGGTATTCCATACAACAGGCACCATGGGGACTTTTATTCCGTCGGAGTATGTCTCAAACTGTCTAGGATTTTATCGATACCTGGGAGCCCAGTACTAGATTTCGAAGCACATCTGGAGGCATTCTGTAATATGTGAACCTTCAGAGTGTTGACGAAACACGCAAATTGCACATAGATTTAATACAACAGTGCCTGCTTCAAAAACAACTACTCGTCTCCCAGGATTCGATCAAAGCATAGACAGTTTGAGACATCACTTCCATGGAATAATAGCTCCATGGTGCCTGTTGTATTCAATACCGATGCAATATCTATGTTTCATCAACACTCTGAAGGTCCACAGATTTCGGAATGCCTCCAGATGTGCTTCTAAAACTACTACTGGTCTCCCAGGAATCGATCAAAGCATAGACAGTTTGAAACATTGCTCCCATGGAATAAAAGTCCGCATGGTGCTGTTGTATTCAATACCGATGCAATATCTGTGTTTCATCAACACTCTGAACGTCCACAGATTACAGAATGCCTCCATATGTGCTTCGTGAACTACTATTGGTCTCCCACGAATCGATCAAAACGTAGACAGTTTGAGACATTAATCCCACGGAATAAAAGTCCCCATGGTGCTTGTTGTATTCAATACCGAAGCAATATCTGTGTTTCATCAACACTCTGAAGGTCCACAGATTACAGAATGCCTCCAGATGTGCTTCGAAAACTACTACTGGTCTCCCAGAAGCCGATCAAAGCATAGACAGTTTGAGACATTACTCCCATGGAATAAAAGTCCCATGGTGCCTGTTGTATTCAATACCGAAGCAATATCTGTGTTTCATCAACAGTCTGAAGGTCCACAGATTACAGAATGCCTCCAAATATATTTCGAAAACTACTACTGGTCTCCCAGGAATCGATAAAAGCGTAGACAGTTTGCGACATTACTTCCATGGAGAAAAGTGCGCATGGTGCGTGTTGTATTCAATCCCAATGCAATTTCTGTGTTTCATCAACACTCTGACCGTCTACAGATTACAGAATGCCTCCAAATGTGTTTCGAAAACGACTACTGGTCTCCCAGGAATCGGTAAAAGCGTAGACAGGTTTAGACATTACTCCCATGGAGAAAAGTGCGCATGGTGCGTGTTGTATTCAATCCCGATGCAATTTCTGTATTCATCAACACTCTGAATCTCTACAGATTACAGAATGCCTCCAAATGTGTTTCGAAAACTACTACTGGTCTTCCAGGAATCGATAAAAGCGTAGACAGTTTGAGACATTACTACCATGGAGAAAAGTGCGCATGCTGCGTGTTGTATTCAATCACGATTCAATTTCTGTGATTCATCAACACTCTGAACGTCCACAGATTACAGAATGCCTCCAAATGTGTTTCGAAAACTACTACTGGTCTCCCAGGAATCGGTAAAAGCGTAGACAGTTTGAGACATTACCCCCATGGAGAAAAGTGCGCATGGTGCGTGTTGTATTCAATCCCAATGCAATTTCTGTGTTTCATCAACACTCTGAACGTCAACAGATTACAGAATGCCTCCAAATGTGTTTCGAAAACTACTACTGGTCTCCCAGGAGTCGATAAAAGCGTAGACAGTTTGAGACATTACTCCCATGGAGAAAAGTGCGCATGGTGCGTGTTGTATTCAATCCCAATGCAATTTCTGTGTTTCATCAACACTCTGAACGTCCATAGATTACAGAATGCCTCCAAATGTGTTTCGAAAACTACTACTGGTCTCCCAGGAATCGGTAAAAGCGTAGACAGTTTGAGACATTACCCCCATGGAGAAAAGTGCGCATGGTGCGTGTTGTATTCAATCCCAATGCAATTTCTGTGTTTCATCAACACTCTGAACATCTACAGATTACAGAATGCCTCCAATTGTGTTTCGAAAACTACTACTGGTCTCCCAGGAATCGATAAAAGCGTAGACAGTTTGAGACATTACCCCCATGGAGAAAAGTGCGCATGGTGCGTGTTGTATTCAATCCCAATGCAATTTCTGTGTTTCATCAACACTCTGAACGTCAACAGATTACAGAATGCCTCCAAATGTGTTTCGAAAACTACTACTGGTCTCCCAGGAATCGATAAAAGCGTAGACAGTTTGAGACATTACTCCCATGGAGAAAAGTGCTCATGGTGCGTCTTGTATTCCATACCGATGCAATTTCTGTGTTTCATGAACACTCTGAACGTCTACAGATTACAGAATGCTTCCAAATGTGTTTCGAAAACTACTACTGGTCTCCCAGGAATCGATAAAAGCGTAGACAGTTTGAGACATTACTCCCATGGAGAAAAGTGCGCATGGTGCGTGTTGTATTCAATACCGATGCAATTTCTGTGTTTCATCAACACTCTGAAGTCCACAGATTACAGAATGCCTCCAAATGTGATTTTCGAAAACTACTACTGGTCTCCCAGAATTCGATAAAAGCGTAGACAGTTTGAGACATTACTCCCATGGAGAAAAGTGCGCATGGTGCGTGTTGTATTCAATCCCGATGTAATTTCTGTGTTTCATCAACACTTTGAACGTCCACACATTACAGAATGCCTCCAAATGTGTTTCGAAAACTACTACTGGTCTCCCAGGAATCGGTAAAAGCGTAGACAGTTTGAGACATTACCCCCATGGAGAAAAGTCCGCATGGTGCTGTTGTATTCAATACCGATGCAATATCTGTGTTTCATCAACACTCTGAACGTCCACAGATTACAGAATGCCTCCATATGTGCTTCGTGAACTACTATTGGTCTCCCACGAATCGATCAAAACGTAGACAGTTTGAGACATTAATCCCACGGAATAAAAGTCCCCATGGTGCTTGTTGTATTCAATACCGAAGCAATATCTGTGTTTCATCAACACTCTGAAGGTCCACAGATTACAGAATGCCTCCAGATGTGCTTCGAAAACTACTACTGGTCTGCCAGAAGCCGATCAAAGCATAGACAGTTTGAGACATTACTCCCATGGAATAAAAGTCCCATGGTGCCTGTTGTATTCAATACCGAAGCAATATCTGTGTTTCATCAACAGTCTGAAGGTCCACAGATTACAGAATGCCTCCAAATATATTTCGAAAACTACTACTGGTCTCCCAGGAATCGATCAAAGCATAGATAGTTTGAGACATTACTCACGTGGAAGAAAAGCGCCGTGGGGCCTGTTGTATACAATACCGATGCCATTTCTGTGTTTCATCAACACTCTGAACGTCTACAGATTACAGAATGCCTCCAAATGTGTTTCGAAAACTACTACTGGTCTCCCAGGAATCGATAAAAGCGTAGACAGTTTGCGACATTACTTCCATGGAGAAAAGTGCACATGGTGCGTGTTGTATTCAATCCCAAAGCAATTTCTATGTTTCATCAACACTCTGAACGTCCACAGATTACAGAATGCCTCCAATTGTGTTTCGAAAACTACTACTGGTCTCCCTGGAATCGATAAAAGCGTAGACAGTTTGAGACATTACTCCCATGGAGAAAAGTGCGCATGGTGCTTGTTGTATTCAATCCCGAAGCAATTTCTGTGTTTCATCAACACTCTGAACGTCCACAGATTGCAGAATGCCTCCAAATGTGTTTCGAAAACGACTACTGGTCTCCCAGGAATAGGTAAAAGCGTAGACAGGTTTAGACATTACTCCCATTGACAAAAGTGCGCATGCTGCGTGTTGTATTCAATCCCGATGCAATTGCTGTATTCATCAACACTCTGAATCTATACAGATTACAGAATGCCTCCAAATGTGTTTCGAAAACTACTACTGGTCTTCCAGGAATCGATAAAAGCGTAGACAGTTTGAGACATTACTACCATGGAGAAAAGTGCGCATGCTGCGTGTTGTATTCAATCCCGATTCAATTTCTGTGTTTCATCAACACTCTGAACGTCCACAGATTACAGAATGCCTCCAAATGTGTTTCGAAAACTACTACTGGTCTCCTAGGAATCGGTAAAAGCGTAGACAGTTTGAGACATTACCTCCATGGAGAAAAGTGAGCATGGTGCGTGTTGTATTCAATCCCAATGCAATTTCTGTGTTTCATCAATTCTCTGAACGTCAACAGATTACAGAATGCCTCCAAATGTGTTTCGAAAACTACTACTGGTCTCCCAGGAATCGATAAATGCGTAGACAGTTTGAGACGTTACTCCCATGGAGAATAGTGTGCATGGTGCGTGTTGTATTCAATCCCAATGCAATTTCTGTGTTTCATCAACACTCTGAAGTCCACAGATTACAGAATGCCTCCAAATGTGTTTCGAAAACTACTACTGGTCTCCCAGGAATCGATCAAAGCATAGATAGTTTGAGACATTACTCACGTGGAAGAAAAGCGCCGTGGGGCCTGTTGTATTCAATGCCGATGCCATTTCTGTGTTTCATCAACACTCTGAACGTCTACAGATTACAGAATGCCTCCAAATGTGTTTCGAAAACTACTACTGGTCTCCCAGGAATCGATAAAAGCGTAGACAGTTTGCGACATTACTTCCATGGAGAAAAGTGCGCATGGTGCGTGTTGTATTCAATCCCAATGCAATTTCTGTGTTTCATCAACACTCTGACCGTCTACAGATTACAGAATGCCTCCAAATGTGTTTCGAAAACGACTACTGGTCTCCCAGGAATCGGTAAAAGCGTAGACAGGTTTAGACATTACTCCCATGGAGAAAAGTGCGCATGCTGCGTGTTGTATTCAATCCCGATGCAATTTCTGTATTCATCAACACTCTGAATCTCTACAGATTACAGAATGCCTCCAAATGTGTTTCGAAAACTACTACTGGTCTTCCAGGAATCGATAAAAGCGTAGACAGTTTGAGACATTACTACCATGGAGAAAAGTGCGCATGCTGCGTGTTGTATTCAATCCCGATTCAATTTCTGTGTTTCATCAACACTCTGAACGTCCACAGATTACAGAATGCCTCCAAATGTGTTTCGAAAACTACTACTGGTCTCCCAGGAATCGGTAAAAGCGTAGACAGTTTGAGACATTACCCCCATGGAGAAAAGTGCGCATGGTGCGTGTTGTATTCAATCCCAATGCAATTTCTGTGTTTCATCAACACTCTGAACGTCAACAGATTACAGAATGCCTCCAAATGTGTTTCGAAAACTACTACTGGTCTCCCAGGAGTCGATAAAAGCGTAGACAGTTTGAGACATTACTCCCATGGAGAAAAGTGCGCATGGTGCGTGTTGTATTCAATCCCAATGCAATTTCTGTGTTTCATCAACACTCTGAACGTCCATAGATTACAGAATGCCTCCAAATGTGTTTCGAAAACTACTACTGGTCTCCCAGGAATCGGTAAAAGCGTAGACAGTTTGAGACATTACCCCCATGGAGAAAATTGCGCATGGTGCGTGTTGTATTCAATCCCAATGCAATTTCTGTGTTTCATCAACACTCTGAACATCTACAGATTACAGAATGCCTCCAATTGTGTTTCGAAAACTACTACTGGTCTCCCAGGAATCGATAAAAGCGTAGACAGTTTGAGACATTACCCCCATGGAGAAAAGTGCTCATGGTGCGTGTTGTATTCAATCCCAATGCAATTTCTGTTTTTCATCAACACTCTGAACGTCAACAGATTACAGAATGCCTCCAAATGTGTTTCGAAAACTACTACTGGTCTCCCAGGAATCGATAAAAGCGTAGACAGTTTGAGACATTACTCCCATGGAGAAAAGTGCTCATGGTGCGTCTTGTATTCCATACCGATGCAATTTCTGTGTTTCATCAACACTCTGAACGTCTACAGATTACAGAATGCTTCCAAATGTGTTTCGAAAACTACTACTGGTCTCCCAGGAATCGATAAAAGCGTAGACAGTTTGAGACATTACTCCCATGGAGAAAAGTGCGCATGGTGCGTGTTGTATTCAATACCGATGCAATTTCTGTGTTTCATCAACACTCTGAAGTCCACAGATTACAGAATGCCTCCAAATGTGATTTTCGAAAACTACTACTGGTCTCCCAGGAATCGATAAAAGCGTAGACAGTTTGAGACATTACTCCCATGGAGAAAAGTGCGCATGGTGCGTGTTGTATTCAATCCCGATGTAATTTCTGTGTTTCATCAACACTCTGAACGTCCACAGATTACAGAATGCCTCCATATGTGCTTCGTGAACTACTATTGGTCTCCCACGAATCGATCAAAACGTAGACAGTTTGAGACATTAATCCCACGGAATAAAAGTCCCCATGGTGCTTGGTGTATTCAATACCGAAGCAATATCTGTGTTTCATCAACACTCTGAAGGTCCACAGATTACAGAATGCCTCCAGATGTGCTTCGAAAACTACTACTGGTCTGCCAGAAGCCGATCAAAGCATAGACAGTTTGAGACATTACTCCCATGGAATAAAAGTCCCATGGTGCCTGTTGTATTCAATACCGAAGCAATATCTGTGTTTCATCAACAGTCTGAAGGTCCACAGATTACAGAATGCCTCCAAATATATTTCGAAAACTACTACTGGTCTCCCAGGAATCGATATAAGCGTAGACAGTTTGCGACATTACTTCCATGGAGAAAAGTGCGCATGGTGCGTGTTGTATTCAATCCCAATGCAATTTCTGTGTTTCATCAACACTCTGACCGTCTACAGATTACAGAATGCCTCCAAATGTGTTTCGAAAACGACTACTGGTCTCCCAGGAATCGGTAAAAGCGTAGACAGGTTTAGACATTACTCCCATGGAGAAAAGTGCGCATGCTGCGTGTTGTATTCAATCCCGATGCAATTTCTGTATTCATCAACACTCTGAATCTCTACAGATTACAGAATGCCTCCAAATGTGTTTCGAAAACTACTACTGGTCTTCCAGGAATCGATAAAAGCGTAGACAGTTTGAGACATTACTACCATGGAGAAAAGTGCGCATGCTGCGTGTTGTATTCAATCCCGATTCAATTTCTGTGTTTCATCAACACTCTGAACGTCCACAGATTACAGAATGCCTCCAAATGTGTTTCGAAAACTACTACTGGTCTCCCAGGAATCGGTAAAAGCGTAGACAGTTTGAGACATTACCCCCATGGAGAAAAGTGCGCATGGTGCGTGTTGTATTCAATCCCAATGCAATTTCTGTGTTTCATCAACACTCTGAACGTCAACAGGTTACAGAATGCCTCCAAATGTGTTTCGAAAACTACTACTGGTCTCCCAGGAGTCGGTAAAAGCGTAGACAGTTTGAGACATTACTCCCATGGAGAAAAGTGCGCATGGTGCGTGTTGTATTCAATCCCAATGCAATTTCTGTGTTTCATCAACACTCTGAACGTCCATAGATTACAGAATGCCTCCAAATGTGTTTCGAAAACTACTACTGGTCTCCCAGGAATCGGTAAAAGCGTAGACAGTTTGAGACATTACCCCCATGGAGAAAAGTGCGCATGGTGCGTGTTGTATTCAATCCCAATGCAATTTCTGTGTTTCATCAACACTCTGAACATCTACAGATTACAGAATGCCTCCAATTGTGTTTCGAAAACTACTACTGGTCTCCCAGGAATCGATAAAAGCGTAGACAGTTTGAGACATTACCCCCATGGAGAAAAGTGCGCATGGTGCGTGTTGTATTCAATCCCGATGTAATTTCTGTGTTTCATCAACACTTTGAACGTCCACAGATTACAGAATGCCTCCAAATGTGTTTCGAAAACTACTACTGGTCTCCCAGGAATCGGTAAAAGCGTAGACAGTTTGAGACATTACCCCCATGGAGAAAAGTCCGCATGGTGCTGTTGTATTCAATACCGATGCAATATCTGTGTTTCATCAACACTCTGAACGTCCACAGATTACAGAATGCCTCCATATGTGCTTCGTGAACTACTATTGGTCTCCCACGAATCGATCAAAACGTAGACAGTTTGAGACATTAATCCCACGGAATAAAAGTCCCCATGGTGCTTGTTGTATTCAATACCGAAGCAATATCTGTGTTTCATCAACACTCTGAAGGTCCACAGATTACAGAATGCCTCCAGATGTGCTTCGAAAACTACTACTGGTCTGCCAGAAGCCGATCAAAGCATAGACAGTTTGAGACATTACTCCCATGGAATAAAAAACCCATGGTGCCTGTTGTATTCAATACCGAAGCAATATCTGTGTTTCATCAACAGTCTGAAGGTCCACAGATTACAGAATGCCTCCAAATATATTTCGAAAACTACTACTGGTCTCCCAGGAATCGATCAAAGCATAGATAGTTTGAGACATTACTCACGTGGAAGAAAAGCGCCGTGGGGCCTGTTGTATACAATACCGATGCCATTTCTGTGTTTCATCAACACTCTGAACGTCTACAGATTACAGAATGCCTCCAAATGTGTTTCGAAAACTACTACTGGTCTCCCAGGAATCGATAAAAGCTTAGACAGTTTGCGACATTACTTCCATGGAGAAAAGTGCGCATGGTGCGTGTTGTATTCAATCCCAAAGCAATTTCTATGTTTCATCAACACTCTGAACGTCCACAGATTACAGAATGCCTCCAATTGTGTTTCGAAAACTACTACTGGTCTCCCTGGAATCGATAAAAGCGTAGACAGTTTGAAACATTACTCCCATGGAGAAAAGTGCGCATGGTGCTTGTTGTATTCAATCCCGAAGCAATTTCTGTGTTTCATCAACACTCTGAACGTCCACAGATTGCAGAATGCCTCCAAATGTGTTTCGAAAACGACTACTGGTCTCCCAGGAATAGGTAAAAGCGTAGACAGGTTTAGACATTACTCCCATTGACAAAAGTGCGCATGCTGCGTGTTGTATTCAATCCCGATGCAATTTCTGTATTCATCAACACTCTGAATCTATACAGATTACAGAATGCCTCCAAATGTGTTTCGAAAACTACTACTGGTCTTCCAGGAATCGATAAAAGCGTAGACAGTTTGAGACATTACTACCATGGAGAAAAGTGCGCATGCTGCGTGTTGTATTCAATCCCAATTCAATTTCTGTGTTTCATCAACACTCTGAACGTCCACAGATTACAGAATGCCTCCAAATGTGTTTCGAAAACTACTACTGGTCTCCCAGGAATCGATCAAAGCATAGATAGTTTGAGACATTACTCACGTGGAAGAAAAGCGCCGTGGGGCCTGTTGTATTCAATACCGATGCCATTTCTGTGTTTCATCAACACTCTGAACGTCTACAGATTACAGAATGCCTCCAAATGTGTTTCGAAAACTACTACTGGTCTCCCAGGAATCGATAAAAGCGTAGACAGTTTGCGACATTACTTCCATGGAGAAAAGTGCGCATGGTGCGTGTTGTATTCAATCCCAATGCAATTTCTGTGTTTCATCAACACTCTGACCGTCTACAGATTACAGAATGCCTCCAAATGTGTTTCGAAAACGACTACTGGTCTCCCAGGAATCGGTAAAAGCGTAGACAGGTTTAGACATTACTCCCATGGAGAAAAGTGCGCATGGTGCGTGTTGTATTCAATCCCAATGCAATATCTGTGTTTCATCAACACTCTGAACGTCAACAGATTACAGAATGCCTCCAAATGTGTTTCGAAAACTACTACTGGTCTCCCAGGAGTCGATAAAAGCGTAGACAGTTTGAGACATTACTCCCATGGAGAAAAGTGCGCATGGTGCGTGTTGTATTCAATCCCAATGCAATTTCTGTGTTTCATCAACACTCTGAACGTCCATAGATTACAGAATGCCTCCAAATGTGTTTCGAAAACTACTACTGGTCTCCCAGGAATCGGTAAAAGCGTAGACAGTTTGAGACATTACCCCCATGGAGAAAAGTGCGCATGGTGCGTGTTGTATTCAATCCCAATGCAATTTCTGTGTTTCATCAACACTCTGAACATCTACAGATTACAGAATGCCTCCAATTGTGTTTCGAAAACTACTACTGGTCTCCCAGGAATCGATAAAAGCGTAGACAGTTTGAGACATTACCCCCATGGAGAAAAGTGCGCATGGTGCGTGTTGTATTCAATCCCAATGCAATTTCTGTGTTTCATCAACACTCTGAACGTCAACAGATTACAGAATGCCTCCAAATGTGTTTCGAAAACTACTACTGGTCTCCCAGGAATCGATAAAAGCGTAGACAGTTTGAGACATTACTCCCATGGAGAAAAGTGCTCATGGTGCGTCTTGTATTCCATACCGATGCAATTTCTGTGTTTCATCAACACTCTGAACGTCTACAGATTACAGAATGCTTCCAAATGTGTTTCGAAAACTACTACTGGTCTCCCAGGAATCGATAAAAGCGTAGACAGTTTGAGACATTACTCCCATGGAGAAAAGTGCGCATGGTGCGTGTTGTATTCAATACCGATGCAATTTCTGTGTTTCATCAACACTCTGAAGTCCACAGATTACAGAATGCCTCCAAATGTGATTTCCGAAAACTACTACTGGTCTCCCAGGAATCGATAAAAGCGTAGACAGTTTGAGACATTACTCCCATGGAGAAAAGTGCGCATGGTGCGTGTTGTATTCAATCCCGATGTAATTTCTGTGTTTCATCAACACTTTGAACGTCCACAGATTACAGAATGCCTCCAAATGTGTTTCAAAAACAACTGCTGGTCTCCTAGGAGTCGATAAAGCGTGGACAGTTTGAGACATTATTCGCATGGGGAAAATGTGCGCATGGTGCGTGTTGTATTCAATCCCAATGCAATATCTGTGTTTCATCAACACTCTGAAGATCCACAGATTTCAGAATGCCTCCAGATGTGCTTCTAAAACTACTACTGGTCTCCCAGGAATCGATCAAAGCATAGACAGTTTGAAACATTGCTCCCATGGAATAAAAATCCGCATGGTGCTGTTGTATTCAATACCGATGCAATATCTGTGTTTCATCAACACTCTGAACGTCCACAGATTACAGAATGCCTCCATATGTGCTTCGTGAACTACTATTGGTCTCCCACGAATCGATCAAAACGTAGACAGTTTGAGACATTAATCCCACGGAATAAAAGTCCCCATGGTGCTTGTTGTATTCAATACCGAAGCAATATCTGTGTTTCATCAACACTCTGAAGGTCCACAGATTACAGAATACCTCCAGATGTGCTTCGAAAACTACTACTGGTCTCCCAGGAATCGATCAAAGCATAGAGATTTTGAGACATTACTCCCATGGAATAAATGCCCAATTTTGCCTGTTGTATTCAATACCGATGCAATATCTGTGCTTCAGCAACACTCTGAAGGTCCACAGATTACAGAATGCCTCCAGATGTGCTTCGAAAACTACTACTGGTCTCCCAGGAATCGATCAAAGCATAGAGATTTTGAGACATTACTCCCATGGAATAAATGCCCAATTTTGCCTGTTGTATTCAATACCGATGCAATATCTGTGCTTCAGCAACACTCTGAAGGTCCACAGATTACAGAATGCCTCCAGATGTGCTTCGAAAACTACTACTGGTCTCCCCGGAATCGATCAAAGCATAGACAGTTTGGGACATTACTCCCATGGAATAAAAGCCCCATAGTGCTTGTTGTATTCAATACCGATGCAATATCTGTGTTTCATCAACACTCTGTAAGTCCACTGATTACAGAATGCCTCCAGATGTGCTTCGAAATCTACTACTGGTCTCCCAGGAATCGATCAAAGAGTAGACAATTTGAGACATTACTCCCACAGAATAAAAGTCCCCATAGTGTTTGTTGTATTCAATATCGATGGCATATCTGTGTTTCATCAACACTCTGAACGTCCACAGATTAAAGAATGCCTCCAGATGTGCTTCGGAAACTACTATTGGTCTCCCAGGAATTGATCAAAGCGTCGACAGTTTTAGACATTACTCACATGGAGAAAAGTGCGCATGGTGAATGTTGTATTAAATCTCGATGCAATTTCCCTGTTTCATCAGCACTCCGAAGGTCCACAGATTACAGAATGCCTCCAGATGTGCTTCGAAAACTACTACTGGTTTCCCAGGAATCGATCAAAGCATAGACAGTTTGAGACATTACTCCTATGGAATAAAAGTCCCATGGTGCTTGTTGTAATCAATAAAGATGCAATTTCCCTGTTTCATCAACACTCTCAAGGAGCACAGATTACAGAATACCTCCAGATGTGCTTCGAAAACTAATACTGGTTTCCCAGTTATCGATCTAAGCATTGACAGTTTGAGACATTACTCCCATGAAATAAAAGCACCATGGTGAATGTTGTATTCAATACCGATGCAATTTCCCTAGTTCATCAACAATCTGAAGGACCGCAGATTGCAGAATGCCTCCAGATATCCTTCGAAAACTACTACTGTCTCTCAGGAATCGATCAAAGCATAGACATTCTGAGACATTACTCCCATGGAATAAAAGCCCCTTGGTAACTGTTGTATTCAATACCGATGCAATATCTGTGTTTCTTCAACACTCTGAAGGTCGACAGATTACAGAATGCCTCCAGGTGTGCTTCAAAAACTACTATTGGTCTCCCAGGAATCGATCAAAGCGTAGACATTTTGAGACATTACTCCCATGGAATAAAAGAACCATATTGCCTTTTGTATTCAATACCGATGCAATATCTGTGTTCCATCAACACTCCGAAGGTCCACTGATTACAGAATGCCTCCAGATGTGCTTCGAAAACTACTACTGGTCTCCCAGGAATCGATCAAAGAGTAGACAGTTTGAGACATTACTCCCACAGAATAAAACTCCCCATAGTGTTTGCTGTATTCAATATCGATGGCATATCTGTGTTTCATCAACACTCTGAACGTCCACAGATTAAAAAATGCCTCCAGATGTGCTTCGGAAACTACTATTGGTCTCCCAGGAATCGATCAAAGCGTCGACAGTTTTAGACATTACTCACATGGAGAAAAGTGCGCATGGTGAATGTTGTATTAAATCTCGATGCAATATCCCTGTTTCATCAGCACTCCGAAGGCCCACAGATTACAGAATGCCTCCAGATGTGCTTCGAAAACTACTATTGGTCTTCCAGGAATCGATCAAAGAATAGACAGTTTGAGACATTATTCCCATGGAATAAAAGCCCCATGGTGCCTGTTGTATTCAATACCGATGCAATATCAGTGTTTCATCAACACTCTGAAGGTCCACAGATTACAGAATGCCTCCAGATGTGCTTCGAAAACTACTACTGGTCTCCCAGGAATCGATCAAAGCATTGACAGTTTGAGACATTACTCCCATGGAATAAAAGCCCCATGGTGCCTGTTGTATTCAATACCGATGCAATATCTGTGTTTCATCAACACTCTGAACGTCCACAAATTACACAATGCCTCCAGATGTGGTGCGGAAACTATTATTGCTCTCCCAGGAATCGATCAAATCATAGACAGTTAAAGATATTACTCCCATTGAATAAATGCCGTATTGTGCCTGTTGTATTCAATACCGATGCAATATCAGTGTTTCATCAACACTCTGAAGGTCCACAGTTTACAGAATACCTCCAAATGTGCTTCGAAAACTAATACTGGTCTCCCAGGAATCGATCAAAGCTTAGAGATTTTGAGACATTACTCCCATGGAATAAATGCCCAATTTTGCCTGTTGTATTCAATACCGATGCAATACCTGTGCTTCATCAACACTCTGTAGGTCCACAGATTACAGAATACCTCCATATGTGCTTCGAAAACTACTACTGGTTTCCCAGGAATCGATCAAAGCATAGAGATTTTGAGACATTACTCCCATGGAATAAATGCCCAATTTTGCCTGTTGTATTCAATACCGATGCAATATCTGTGTTTCATCAACACACTGAAGGTCCACAGATTACAGAATACCTCCATATGTGCTTCGAAAACTACTTCTGGTCTACCAGGAATCGAACAAAGTACAGACATTTTGAGACATTACTCCCATGGAATAAAAGCACGATGGTGCCTGTTGTATTCAATAAAGATGCAATATCCCTGTTTCATCAACATTCTGAATGTCCACAGATTACAGAATGCCTCCATATGTGCTTCGAAAACTACTACTGGTCTCCCAGGAATCGATCAAAGCATAGACAGTTTGAGACATTACTCCCATTGAATAAAAGCCCCATGGTGCCTGTTGTGTTCAATACCGATGCAATATCAGTGTTTCATCAACACTCTGAAGGTCCACAGATTACAGAATACCTCCAGATGTGCTTCGAAAACTACTACTGGTCTCCCAGGAATCGATCAAAGCATAGAGATTTTGAGACATTACTCCCATGGAATAAATGCCCAATTTTGCCTGTTGTATTCAATACCGATGCAATATCTGTGCTTCATCAACACTCTGAAGGTCCACAGATTACAGAATGCCTGATGATGTGCTTCGAAAACTACTACTGGTCTCCCAGGAATCGATCAAAGCATTGAGAGTTTGAGACATTGCTCCCATGAAATAAAAGCACCATGGTGCGTGTTGTATTCAATACCGATGCAATTTCCCTATTTCATCAACAATCTGAAGGTCCGCAGATTGCAGAATGCCTCCAGATGTCCTTAGAAAACTACTACTGGTCTCCCAGGAATCGATCAAAGCATAGACAGTCTGAGACATTACTCCCATTGAATAAAAGCGCCATGGAGCCTGTTGTATTCAATACCGATGCAATAACTGTGTTTCATCAACAGTCTGAAGGTCCACAGATTACAGAATGCCTCCAGATGTGCTTCGAAAGCTACTACTGGTCTCCCAGGAATCGATCAAAGCATAGACATTTTGAGACATTACTCCCATGGAATAAAAGCACCATGGTGCCTGTTGTATTCAATACCGATGCAATATCCCTGTTTCATCAACACTCCGAAGGTCCACAAATTACAGAATGCCTCCATATGTGTTTCGAAAACTACTACTGGTTTCCCAGGAATCGATCAAAGCATAGACAGTTTGAGACATTACTCCCATGGAATAAAAGCCCCATGGTGCCTGTTGTGTTCAATACCGATGCAATATCTGTGTTTCATCAACACTCTGGAGGTCCGCAGATTACAGAATACCTCCAGATATCCTTCGAAAACTACTACTGTCTCCCAGGAATCGATCAAAGCATAGACAGTTTGAGACATTACTCCCATGGAATAAAAGCCCCATTGTAACTGTTGTATTCAATACCGATGCAATATCTGTGTTTCATCAACACTCTGAAGGTCCACAGATTACAGAATGCCTCCAGATGTTTTTCAAAAACTACTACTGGTCTCCCAGGTATCGATCAAAGCGTAGACATTTTGAGACATTACTCCCATGGAATAAAAGCCCCTTTTCGCCTGTTGTATTCAATACCGATGCAACATCTGTGTTCCATCAACACTCTTAAGGTCCACAGATTACAGAATGCCTAAAGATGTGCTTCGAAAACTACTACTGGTCTCCCAGGAATCGATCAACGCATAGACAGTATGAGACATTACTCCCATGGAATAAAAGCCCCATGTTGCCTGTTGTATTCGAAACCGATGCAATTTCCCTGTTTCATCAACATTCTGAAGGTCTACTGATTACAGAATGCATCCTGATGTGCTTTCTAAACTACTACTGGTCTCCCAGGGATCGATCAAAGCGTAGACAGTTTGAGATATTACTCCCATTGAGAAAAGTCCGCATGGTGTCTGTTGTATTCAATTTCGATGCTATTTCTGTGTTTCATCAACACTCTGAAGGTCCAGAGATTACAGAATGCCACCAGATGTGCTTCGAAAACTACTACTGGTCTCCCAGAAATCGATCAAAGTGTAGACAATTGGAGACATTAATCCCATGGAATAAAAGTCTCCATGGTGATTGTTGTATTCAATAACGATGCAATATCTGTGTTTCATCAACACTCTGAAGGTACACAGATTACAGAATGCCTCCAGATGTGCTTCGAAAATTACTACTGGTCTCCCAGGAATCGATGAAAGCGTAGACAGTTTTAGACATTACTCTCATGGAGAAAAGTGGGCATGGGGAAACTTGTATTAAATCTCGATGCAATTTCCCTGTTTCATCAGCACTCCGAAGGTCCACAGATTACAGAATGCCTCCAGATGTGCTTCGAAAACTACTATTGGTCTTCCAGGAATCGATCAAAGCGTAGACAGTTTGAGACATTACTCCCATGCAATAAAAGTCCCTTGGTGCTTGTTGTATTCAATACCGATGCAATTTCCCTGTTTCTTCAACACTCTGAAGGACCACAGATTACAGAATGCCTCCAGATGTGCTTCGAAGACTACTGATGGTGTTCCAGTAATTGATGAAAGCGTAGACAGTTTGAGACATTACTCCCATGGAGAAAAGTCCGCATAGTGCCTGTTCTATTCAATCCCGATGCAATTTCCCTGTTTCATCAACACTCTGAAGGTCCACAGATTACAGAATGCCACCAGATGTGCTTCGAAACCTACTACCGGTTTCCCAGGAATCGATCAAAGCATAGACAGTTTGAGACATTACTACCATGGAATAAAAGTCCCCATGGTGCTTGTCGTACTCAATACGGATGCAATATCTGTGTTTCATCAACACTCTGAAGGTCCACGAATTACAGAATGCCTCCAGATGTGCTTCGAAAACTACTACTGGTCTCCCAGGAATCGATCAAAGCATAGACATTTTGAGACACTACTCCCATGGAATAAAAGCCCCATTTTGCATGTTGTATTCAATACCGATGCAATATCTGTGCTTCATCAACACTCTGAAGGTCCACAGATTACAGAATACCTCCAGATGTGCTTCGAAAACTACTACTGGTCTCCCAGGAATCGATCAAAGCATAGACAGTTTGAGACATTACTCTCATGGAATAAGAGCCCCATGGTGCCCGTTGTATTCAATTCCGATGCAATATCTGTGTTTCATCAACACTCTGAAAGTCCACAGATGACAGAATGCCTCCAGATGTGCTTCGAAAACTACTACTGGTCTCCCAGTTATCGATCAAAGAGTAGACGGTTGGAGACATTACTCCCATGGAATAAAAGTCTCCATGGTGCTTGTTGTATTCAATACCGATGCAATATCTGTCTTTCGTCAACACTCTGAACGTCCACAGTTTACACAATACCTCCAGATGTGCTTCGGAAACTACTATTGGTCTCCCAGGAATCGATCAAAGCATAGACAGTTTGAGATATTATTCCCATGGAATGAAAGCCACATGGTGCCTGTTGTGTTCAGTACCGAGTCAATATCTGTGTTTCGTCAACACTCTGAAGGTACACAGATTACAGAATGCCTCCAGATGTGCTTCGAAAACTACTACTGGTCTCCCATTAATCGATCTAAGCGGAGACAGTTTGAGACATTACACCTATGGAATAAAAGTCTCCCATGGTGCTTGTTGTATTCAATACCGATGCCATATCTGTGTTTCATCAACACTCTGAAAGTCCACAGGTTACAAAATGCCTCCAGATGTCCTTCGGAAACTATAATTCTTCTCCCAGGAATCGATCAAAGCGTAGGCAGTGTGAGACATTACTCCCATGGAGAAAAAGGCGCATGGTGAATGTTGTATTACATCTCGATGCAATTTCCCTGTTTCATCAACACTCTGAAGGTCCACAGATTACACAATTCCTCCAGGTGTACTTCGAAAACTACTATTGGTCTCCCAGGAATCGATCAAAGCTTTTACAGTTTGAGACATTATTCCCATGGAATAAAAGCCCCATGGTGACTGTTGTATTCAATACCGATGCAATATCTGTGTTTCATCAACACTCTGAACGTCCACAAATTACACAATGCCTCCAGATGTGGTGCGGAAACTATTATTGCTCTCCCAGGAATCGATCAAATCATAGACAGTTAAAGATATTACTCCCATTGAATAAAAGCCGTATTGTGCCTATTGTATTCAATACCGATGCAATATCAGTGTTTCATCAACACTCTGAAGGTCCACAGTTTACAGAATACCTCCAAATGTGCTTCGAAAACTACTACTGGTTTCCCAGGAATCGATCAAAGCATAGAGATTTTGAGACATTACTCCCATGGAATAAATGCCCAATTTTGCCTGTTGTATTCAATACCGATGCAATATCTGTGTTTCATCAACACCCTGAAGGTCCACAGATTACAGAATGCCTGATGATGTGCTTCGAAAACTACTACTGGTCTCCCAGGAATCGATCAAAGCATTGACAGTTTGAGACATTACTCCCATGGAATAAAAGCCCCATGGTGCCTGTTGTATTCAATACCGATACAATATCTGTGTTTCATCAACACTCTGAACGTCCACAAATTACACAATGCCTCCAGATGTGGTGCGGAAACTATTATTGCTCTCCCAGGAATCGATCAAATCATAGACAGTTAAAGATATTACTCCCATTGAATAAAAGCCGTATTGTGCCTGTTGTATTCAATACCGATGCAATATCAGTGTTTCATCAACACTCTGAAGTTCCACAGTTTACAGAATACCTCCAAATGTGCTTCGAAAACTACTACTGGTCTCCCAGGAATCGATCAAAGCATAGACAGTTTGAGACATTACTCTCATGGAATAAGAGCCCCATGGTGCCCGTTGTATTCAATACCGATGCAATATCTGTGTTTCATCAACACTCTGAAAGTCCACAGATGACAGAATGCCTCCAGATGTGCTTCGAAAACTACTACTGGTCTCCCAGTTATCGATCAAAGAGTAGACGGTTGGAGACATTACTCCCATGGAATAAAAGTCTCCATGGTGCTTGTTGTATTCAATACCGATGCAATATCTGTCTTTCGTCAACACTCTGAACGTCCACAGTTTACACAATGCCTCCAGATGTGCTTCGGAAACTACTATTGGTCTCCCAGGAATCGATCAAAGCATAGACAGTTTGAGATATTATTCCCATGGAATGAAAGCCACATGGTGCCTGTTGTGTTCAGTACCGAGTCAATATCTGTGTTTCGTCAACACTCTGAAGGTACACAGATTACAGAATGCCTCCAGATGTGCTTCGAAAACTACTACTGGTCTCCCATTAATCGATCTAAGCGGAGACAGTTTGAGACATTACACCTATGGAATAAAAGTCTCCCATGGTGCTTGTTGTATTCAATACCGATGCCATATCTGTGTTTCATCAACACTCTGAAAGTCCACAGG
The DNA here is from genome assembly GCF_023897955.1 of Schistocerca gregaria. Lineage (NCBI taxonomy): Eukaryota > Metazoa > Arthropoda > Insecta > Orthoptera > Acrididae > Schistocerca > Schistocerca gregaria. Next base: position 7,293,429 of record NC_064930.1, on the reverse strand, counting down.
TTACAAAATGCCTCCAGATGTCCTTCGGAAACTATAATTCTCCTCCCAGGAATCGATCAAAGCGTAGGCAGTGTGAGACATTACTCCCATGGAGTAAAAGGCGCATGGTGAATGTTGTATTACATCTCGATGCAATTTCCCTGTTTCATCAACACTCTGAAAGTCCGTAGGTTCCAGAACGCCTAAAGATGTGCTTCGAAAACTACTACTGGTCTCCCAGGAATCGATCACAGCGTAGACAGTTTGAGACATTACCCCCATGGAGATAAAGTCCGCATGGTGCCGGTTGTATTCAATCCCGATGCAATTTCTGTGTTTCATCAGCACTCTGAATGTCCGCAGATTACAGAATGACTCCAGATGTGCTTAGAAAACTACTACTGGTCTCCCAGGAATCGATCAAAGCGTAGTCAGTATGAGACATTACTCCCATGGAGAAAAGTCCGCATGTTGCTTGTTGTATTGAATACCGATGCAATTTCTGTGTTTCATCAACACTCTGAAGGTCCAAAGATTACAGGGTGCTTCCAGATGTGCTTCGAAAACTACTACTGGTCTTCCAGGAATCGATCAAAGTATAGACATTTTGAGACATTAATCCCATGGAATAAAACACCATGGTGCCTGTTGTATTCAATACCGATGCAATCTCCCTGTTTCATCAACACTCTGAAGGTCCACAGATAAAAGTATGCCTGCAGATGGGCTTCGAAAACTACTACTGGTTTCCCAGGAATCGATCAAAGCATAGACAGTTTGAGACATTACTCCCATGGAATAAATGCCCCATGGTGCCTGTTGTGTTCAATACCGATGCCATATCTGTGTTTCATCAACACTCTGAACGTCCACAGGTTACAGAATGCCTCCAGATGTGCTTCGGGAACTACTATTGTTCTCCCAGTAATCGATCAAAGCGTAGACAGTGTGAGAAATTACTCCCATGGAGAAAAGTGCACATGGTGAATGTTATATTAAATCTCGATGCAATTTCCCTGTTTCATCAACACTCTGAAGGTCCACAGATTACACAATTCCTCCAGGTGTACTTCGAAAACTACTATTGGTCTCCCAGGAATCGATCAAAGCTTTTACAGTTTGAGACATTATTCCCATGGAATAAAAGCCCCATGGTGACTGTTGTATTCAATACCGATGCAATATCTGTGTTTCATCAACACTCTGAACGTCCACAAATTACACAATGCCTCCAGATGTGGTGCGGAAACTATTATTGCTCTCCCAGGAATCGATCAAATCATAGACAGTTAAAGATATTACTCCCATTGAATAAAAGCCGTATTGTGCCTGTTGTATTCAATACCGATGCAATATCAGTGTTTCATCAACACTCTGAAGGTCCACAGTTTACAGAATACCTCCAAATGTGCTTCGAAAACTACTACTGGTCTCCCAGGAATCGATCAAAGCTTAGAGATTTTGAGACATTACTCCCATGGAATAAATGCCCAATTTTGCCTGTTGTATTCAATACCGATGCAATATCTGTGCTTCATCAACACTCTGTAGGTCCACAGATTACAGAATACCTCCATATGTGCTTCGAAAACTACTACTGGTTTCCCAGGAATCGATCAAAGCATAGAGATTTTGAGACATTACTCCCATGGAATAAATGCCCAATTTTGCCTGTTGTATTCAATACCGATGCAATATCTGTGTTTCATCAACACTCTGAAGGTCCACAGATTACAGAATGCCTCCAGATGTGCTTCGAAAACTACTACTGGTCTCCCAGGAATCGATCAAAGCATTGACAGTTTGAGACATTACTCCCATGGAATAAAAGCCCCATGGTGCCTGTTGTATTCAATACCGATGCAATATCTGTGTTTCATCAACACTCTGAACGTCCACAAATTACACAATGCCTCCAGATGTGGTGCGGAAACTATTATTGCTCTCCCAGGAATCGATCAAATCATAGACAGTTAAAGATATTACTCCCATTGAATAAAAGCCGTATTGTGCCTGTTGTATTCAATACCGATGCAATATCAGTGTTTCATCAACACTCTGAAGTTCCACAGTTCACAGAATACCTCCAAATGTGCTTCGAAAACTACTTCTGGTCTCCCAGGAATCGATCAAAGCTTAGAGATTTTGAGACATTACTCCCATGGAATAAATGCCCAATTTTGCCTGTTGTATTCAATACCGATGCAATATCTGTGCTTCATCAACACTCTGTAGGTCCACAGATTACAGAATACCTCCATATGTGCTTCGAAAACTACTACTGGTTTCCCAGGAATCGATCAAAGCATAGAGATTTTGAGACATTACTCCCATGGAATAAATGCCCAATTTTGCCTGTTGTATTCAATACCGATGCAATATCTGTGTTTCATCAACACTCTGAAGGTCCACAGATTACAGAATACCTCCATATGTGCTTCGAAAACTACTTCTGGTCTACCAGGAATCGAACAAAGCACAGACTTTTTGAGACATTTATCCCATGGAATAAAAGCACGATGGTGCCTGTTGTATTCAATAAAGATGCAATATCCCTGTTTCATCAACATTCTGAATGTCCACAGATTACAGAATGCCTCCATATGTGCTTCGAAAACTACAACTGGTCTCCCAGGAATCAATCAAAGCATAGACAGTTTGAGACATTACTCCCATTGAATAAAAGCCCCATGGTGCCTGTTGTGTTCAATACCGATGCAATATCAGTGTTTCATCAACACTCTGAGGGTCCACAGATTACAGAATACCTCCAGATGTGCTTCGAAAACTACTACTGGTCTCCCAGGAATCGATCAAAGCATAGAGATTTTGAGACATTATTCCCATGGAATAAATGCACAATTTTGCCTGTTGTATTCAATACCGATGCAATATCTGTGCTTCATCAACACTCTGAAGGTCCACAGATTACAGAATGCCTGATGATGTGCTTCGAAAACTACTACTGGTCTCCCAGGAATCGATCAAAGCATTGAGAGTTTGAGACATTGCTCCCATGAAATAAAAGCACCATGGTGCCTGTTGTATTCAATACCGATGCAATTTCCCTATTTCATCAACAATCTGAAGGTCCGCAGATTGCAGAATGCCTCCAGATGTCCTTAGAAAACTACTACTGGTCTCCCAGGAATCGATCAAAGCATAGACAGTCTGAGACATTACTCCCATGGAATAAAAGCCCCATGGAGCCTGTTGTATTCAATACCGATGCAATATCAGTGTTTCATCAACACTCTGAAGGTCCACAGATTACAGAATGCCTCCAGATGTGCTTCGAAAGCTACTACTGGTCTCCCAGGACTCGATCAAAGCATAGACATTTTGAGACATTACTCCCATGGAATAAAAGCACCATGGTGCCTGTTGTATTCAATACCGATGCAATATCCCTGTTTCATCAACACTCCGAAGGTCCACAGATTACAGAATGCCTCCATATGTGTTTCGAAAACTACTACTGGTTTCCCAGGAATCGATCAAAGCATAGACAGTTTGAGACATTACTCCCATGGAATAAAAGCCCCATGGTGCCTGTTGTGTTCAATACCGATGCAATATCTGTGTTTCATCAACACTCTGGAGGTCCGCAGATTACAGAATACCTCCAGATATCCTTCGAAAACTACTACTGTCTCCCAGGAATCGATCAAAGCATAGACAGTTTGAGACATTACTCCCATGGAATAAAAGCCCCATTGTAACTGTTGTATTCAATACCGTTGCAATATCTGTGTTTCATCAACACTCTGAAGGTCCACAGATTACAGAATGCCTCCAGATGTGCTTCAAAAACTACTACTGGTCTCCCAGGTATCGATCAAAGCGTAGACATTTTGAGACATTACTCCCATGGAATAAAAGCCCCTTTTCGCCTGTTGTATTCAATACCGATGCAACATCTGTGTTCCATCATCACTCTTAAGGTCCACAGATTACAGAATGCCTAAAGATGTGCTTCGAAAACTACTACTGGTCTCCCAGGAATCGATCAACGCATAGACAGTATGAGTCATTACTCCCATGGAATAAAAGCCCCATGTTGCCTGTTGCATTCGAAACCGATGCAATTTCCCTGTTTCATCAACACTCTGAAGGTCCACAGATTACAGAATGCCTCCAGATCTGCTTCGAAAACTACTGCTGCTCTCCCAGTAATTGATGAAAGCGTAGACAGTTTGACACATTACCCCCTTGGAGAAAAGTCCCCATAGTGCCTGTTGTATTCAATCCCGATGCAATTACTTTGTTTCATCAACACTCTGAAGGTCTACTGATTACAGAATGCATCCTGATGTGCTTTCTAAACTACTACTGGTCTCCCAGGGATCGATCAAAGCGTAGTCAGTTTGAGATATTACTCCCATTGAGAAAAGTCCGCATGGTGTCTGTTGTATTCAATTTCGATGCCATTTCTGTGTTTCATCAACACTCTGAAGGTCCACAGATTACAGAATGCCACCAGATGTGCTTCGAAAACTACTACTGGTCTGCCAGAAATCGATCAAAGTGTAGACAATTGGAGACATTAATCCCATGGAATAAAAGTCTCCATGGTGATTGTTGTATTCAATACCGATGCAATATCTGTGTTTCATCAACACTCTGAAGGTACACAGATTACAGAATGCCTCCAGATGTGCTTCGAAAATTACTACTGGTCTCCCAGGAATCGATGAAAGCGTAGACAGTTTTAGACATTACTCTCATGGAGAAAAGTGGGCATGGGGAAACTTGTATTAAATCTCGATGCAATTTCCCTGTTTCATCAGCACTCCGAAGGTCCACAGATTACAGAATGCCTCCAGATGTGCTTCGAAAACTACTATTGGTCTTCCAGGAGTCGATCAAAGCGTAGACAGTTTGAGACATTACTCCCATACAATAAAAGTCCCATGGTGCTTGTTGTATTCAATACCGATGCAATTTCCCTGTTTCTTCAACACTCTGAAGGACCACAGATTACAGAATGCCTCCAGATGTGCTTCGAAGACTACTGATGGTGTCCCAGTAATTGATGAAAGCGTAGACAGTTTGAGACATTACTCCCATGGAGAAAAGTCCGCATAGTGCCTGTTCTATTCAATCCCGATGCAATTTCCCTGTTTCATCAACACTCTGAAGGTCCACAGATTACAGAATGCCACCAGATGTGCTTCGAAACCTACTACCGGTTTCCCAGGAATCGATCAAAGCATAGACATTTTGAGACATGACTCCCATGGAATAAAAGCCCCATTTTGCCTGTTGTATTCAATACCGATGCAATATCTGTGCTTCATCAACACTCTGAAGGTCCACAGATTACAGAATACCTCCAGATGTGCTTCGAAAACTACTACTGGTCTCCCAGGAATCGATCAAAGCATAGACAGTTTGAGCCAATACTCCCATGGAATAAAAGCCCCATGGTGCCTGTTGTATTCAATACCGACGCAATTCATCAACAGTCTGAAGGTATTTAGATTACAGAATGCATCCTGATGTGCTTTCTAAACTACTACTGGTCTCCCAGGGATCGATCAAAGCGTAGACAGTTTGAGATATTACTCCCATGGAGAAAAGTCCGCATGGTGCCTGTTGTATTCAATACCGATGCAATTTCTGTGTTTCATCAACACTCTGAATGTCCACCGATTACAGAATGCCTCCAGATGTGCTTCGAAAACTACTACTGGTCTCCCATTAATCGATCTAAGCGGAGACAGTTTGAGACATTACTCCCATATAGAAAAGTCCGCATGGTGCTTGTTGTATTGAATACTGATGCAATTTCTGTGTTTCATCAACACTCTGAAGGTCCACAGATTACAGAATGCCTCCTGATGTGCTTCGAAAACTACTACTGGTTTCCCAGGAATCGATCAAAGCATAGACAGTTTGAGACATTACTCCCATGGAATAAAAGCCCCATTGTAACTGTTGTATTCAATACCGTTGCAATATCTGTGTTTCATCAACACTCTGAAGGTCCACAGATTACAGAATGCCTCCAGATGTGCTTCAAAAACTACTACTGGTCTCCCAGGTATCGATCAAAGCGTAGACATTTTGAGACATTACTCCCATGGAATAAAAGCCCCTTTTCGCCTGTTGTATTCAATACCGATGCAACATCTGTGTTCCATCATCACTCTTAAGGTCCACAGATTACAGAATGCCTAAAGATGTGCTTCGAAAACTACTACTGGTCTCCCAGGAATCGATCAACGCATAGACAGTATGAGTCATTACTCCCATGGAATAAAAGCCCCATGTTGCCTGTTGCATTCGAAACCGATGCAATTTCCCTGTTTCATCAACACTCTGAAGGTCCACAGATTACAGAATGCCTCCAGATCTGCTTCGAAAACTACTGCTGCTCTCCCAGTAATTGATGAAAGCGTAGACAGTTTGACACATTACCCCCTTGGAGAAAAGTCCCCATAGTGCCTGTTGTATTCAATCCCGATGCAATTACTTTGTTTCATCAACACTCTGAAGGTCTACTGATTACAGAATGCATCCTGATGTGCTTTCTAAACTACTACTGGTCTCCCAGGGATCGATCAAAGCGTAGTCAGTTTGAGATATTACTCCCATTGAGAAAAGTCCGCATGGTGTCTGTTGTATTCAATTTCGATGCCATTTCTGTGTTTCATCAACACTCTGAAGGTCCACAGATTACAGAATGCCACCAGATGTGCTTCGAAAACTACTACTGGTCTGCCAGAAATCGATCAAAGTGTAGACAATTGGAGACATTAATCCCATGGAATAAAAGTCTCCATGGTGATTGTTGTATTCAATACCGATGCAATATCTGTGTTTCATCAACACTCTGAAGGTACACAGATTACAGAATGCCTCCAGATGTGCTTCGAAAATTACTACTGGTCTCCCAGGAATCGATGAAAGCGTAGACAGTTTTAGACATTACTCTCATGGAGAAAAGTGGGCATGGGGAAACTTGTATTAAATCTCGATGCAATTTCCCTGTTTCATCAGCACTCCGAAGGTCCACAGATTACAGAATGCCTCCAGATGTGCTTCGAAAACTACTATTGGTCTTCCAGGAGTCGATCAAAGCGTAGACAGTTTGAGACATTACTCCCATACAATAAAAGTCCCATGGTGCTTGTTGTATTCAATACCGATGCAATTTCCCTGTTTCTTCAACACTCTGAAGGACCACAGATTACAGAATGCCTCCAGATGTGCTTCGAAGACTACTGATGGTGTCCCAGTAATTGATGAAAGCGTAGACAGTTTGAGACATTACTCCCATGGAGAAAAGTCCGCATAGTGCCTGTTCTATTCAATCCCGATGCAATTTCCCTGTTTCATCAACACTCTGAAGGTCCACAGATTACAGAATGCCACCAGATGTGCTTCGAAACCTACTACCGGTTTCCCAGGAATCGATCAAAGCATAGACATTTTGAGACATGACTCCCATGGAATAAAAGCCCCATTTTGCCTGTTGTATTCAATACCGATGCAATATCTGTGCTTCATCAACACTCTGAAGGTCCACAGATTACAGAATACCTCCAGATGTGCTTCGAAAACTACTACTGGTCTCCCAGGAATCGATCAAAGCATAGACAGTTTGAGCCAATACTCCCATGGAATAAAAGCCCCATGGTGCCTGTTGTATTCAATACCGACGCAATTCATCAACAGTCTGAAGGTATTTAGATTACAGAATGCATCCTGATGTGCTTTCTAAACTACTACTGGTCTCCCAGGGATCGATCAAAGCGTAGACAGTTTGAGATATTACTCCCATGGAGAAAAGTCCGCATGGTGCCTGTTGTATTCAATACCGATGCAATTTCTGTGTTTCATCAACACTCTGAATGTCCACCGATTACAGAATGCCTCCAGATGTGCTTCGAAAACTACTACTGGTCTCCCATTAATCGATCTAAGCGGAGACAGTTTGAGACATTACTCCCATATAGAAAAGTCCGCATGGTGCTTGTTGTATTGAATACTGATGCAATTTCTGTGTTTCATCAACACTCTGAAGGTCCAAAGATTACAGAATGCCTCCTGATGTGCTTCGAAAACTACTACTGGTTTCCCAGGAATCGATCAAAGCATAGACAGTTTGAGACATTACTCCCATGGAGTAAAAGTCCCATGGTGCTTGTTGTATTCAATACCGATGCAATTTCCCAGTTTCATCAACACTCTGAAGGACCACAGATTACAGATTGCCTCCAGATGTGCTTCGAAAACTCCTACTGGTCTCCCAGGAATCGATCAAAGCATAGACAGTTTGAGACATAACTCTCATGGAATAAGAGCCCCATGGTGCCCGTTGTATTAAATACCGATGCAATATCTGTGTTTCATCAACACTCTGAAGGTCCACAGATGACAGAATGCCTCCAGATGTGCTTCGAAAACTACTACTGGTCTCCCAGTTATCGATCAAAGAGTAGACAATTGGAGACATTACTCCCATGGAATAAAAGTCTCCATTGTGCTTGTTGTATTCAATACCGATGCAATATCTGTCTTTTGTGAACACTCTGAACGTCCACAGATAACAGAATGCCTCCAGATGTGCTTCGGAAACTACCATTGGTCTCCCAGGAATCGATCAAAGCGTAGACAGTTTTAGACATTACGCCCATGGAGAAAAGTGCGCATGGTGAATGTTATATTAAATCTCGATGCAATTTCCCTGTTGCATCAGCAGTCCGAAAGGCCACAGATTACAGAATGCCTCCAGATGTGCTTCACCAACTACTATTGGTCTTCCAGGAATCGATCAAAGCGCAGACAGTTTGAGACATTACTCCCATGCAATAAAAGAACCATGGTGCTTGTTGTATTTAATACCGATGCAATTTCCCTGTTTCATCAACACTCTGAAGGACCACACATTACAGAATACCTCTTGATGTGCTTCGAAAACTACTACTTGTCTCCCAGGAATCGATCAAAGCATAGACAGTTTGAGACATTACTCCCATGCAATAAAAGCCCCATGGTGCCTGTTGTAATCAATACCGATGCAATATCTGTGTTTCATCAAAACTCTGAAGGTACACAGATTACAGAATGCCTCCAGATGTGCTTCGAAAACTACTACTTCCCTCAAAGTTATCGATCAAAGCGTAGACAGTTTGAGACATTACTCCCATGGAATAAAAGTCTCCATGGTGCTTGTTGTATTCAATACCGATGCAATATCTGTCTTTCGTCAACACTCTGAACGTCCGAAGTTTACAGAATGCCTCCAGATGTGCTTTGGAAACTACTATTGGTCTCCCAGGAATCGATCAAAGCATAGACAGTTTGAGTTATTACTCTCATGGAATAAAAGCCCCATGGTGCCTGTTGTATTCAGTACCGAGTCAATATATGTGTTTCATCAACACTCTGAAGGTACGCAGATTACAGAATGCCTCCAGATGTGCTTCGAAAACTACCCCTGGTCTCCCAGGAATCGATCAAAGCATAGACAGATTGAGACATTACTCCCATGGATAAAGTCCCCATGGTGCTTGTTGTATTCAATACCGATGGCATATCTCTGTTTCATCAACACTCTGAACGTCCACAGATTACAGAATGCCTCCAGATGTGCTTCGGAAACTACTACTGGTTTCCCAGGAATCGATCAAAGCATAGACAGTTTGAGACATTACTCCCATGGAATAAAAGCCCCATGGTGCCTGTTGTGTTCAATACCGATACAATATCTGTGCTTCATAAACACTCTGAAGGTCCACAGATAACAGAATGCCTCCAGATGTGCTTCGAAAACTACTACTGGTCTCCCAGGAATCGATCAAAGCGTAGACAGTTTGAGACATTACTCCCACGGAATAAAAGTCCCCATGGTGATTGCTGTATTCAATGCCGATGCCATATCTGTGTTTCATCAACACTCTGAACGTCCACAGATTACAGAATGCCTCCAGATGTGCTTCGGAAACTACTATTGTTCTCCCAGGAATCGATGAAAGCGTAGACAGTGTGAGAAATTACTCCCGTGGAGAAAAGTGCACATGGTGAATGTTGTATTAAATCTCGATGCAATTTCCCTGTTTCATCAACACTCTGAAGGTCCACAGATTACCGAATGCCTCCAGGTGTACTTCGAAAACTACTATTGGTCTCCCAGGAATCGATCAAAGCGTAGACAGTTTAGATATTACTCCCATGGAATAAAAGTCCCATGGTGCTTGTTGTATTCAATACCGATGCAATTTCCCAGTTTCATCAACACTCTGAAGGACCACAGATTACAGATTGCCTCCAGATGTGCTTCGAAAACTCCTACTGGTCTCCCAGGAATCGATCAAAGCATAGACTGTTTGAGACATTACTCTCATGGAATAAGAGCCCCATTGGTCCCGTTGTATTCAATACCGTTGCAATTTCCCTGTTTCATCAAAACTCTGAAGGTCCACGGATTACAGAAGGGCTCCAGATGTGCTTCGAAAACTACTACTGGTCTTCCAGGAATCGATCAAAGCATAGACAGTTTGAGACATTACTCCCAGGGAATAAAACACCATGGGGCTTGTTGTATTCAATACCGATGCAACATCTGTGTTTCATCAACACTCTGAAGGTACACAGATTGCAGAATGCCTCCAGCTGTGCTTCGAAAACTACTACTGGTCTCCCAGGTATCGATCAAATCATAGACAGATTGAGACATTACTCCCATGGAATAAAGTCCCCATGGTGCTTGTTGTATTCAATACCGATGGCATATCTGTGTTTCATCAACACTCTGAACGTCCACAGATTACAGAATGCCTCCAGATTTGCTTCGCAAACTACCATTGGTCTCCCAGGAATCGATCAAAGCGTAGACAGTTTTAGACATTACGCCCATGGAGAAAAGTACGCATGGTGAATGTTGAATTAAATCTCGATGCAATTTCCTTGATTCATCAGCACTCCGAAGGTCCACAGATTACAGAATGCCTCCAGTTGTGCTTCGAAATCTACTACTGGTCTCCCAGGAATCGATCAAAGCATAGACAGTTTGAGACATTACTCCCATGGAATAAAAGCCCCATGGTGCCTGTTGTATCCAATACCGATGCAATATCTGTGTTTCATCAACACTCTGAAGGTACACAGATTACAGAATGCCTCCAGATGTGCTTCAAAAACTACTACTGGTCTCCCAGGAATCCATCAAAGCATAGACATTTTGAGACATTACTCCCAAGTAATAAAAGCACCATGGTGCCAGTTGTATTCAATACCGATGCAATATCCCTGTTTCATCAACACTCTGAAGGTCGACAGATTACAGAATGCCTCCATATGTGCATCGAAAACTACTACTGGTTTCCCAGGAATCGATCAAAGCAAAGACATTTTGAGACATTACTCCAATGGAATAAAAGGCCCATGGTGCCTGTTGTGTTAAATACCGATGCAATATCTGTGTTTCATCAACACCCTGAAGGTGCACAGATTACAGAATGCTTCCAGATGTGCTTCGAAAACTACTACTGGTCTCCCAGGAATCGATCGAAGCATAGAGATTTTGAGACATTACTCCCATGGAATAAAAGCCCCATGGTGCCTGTTGTGTTAAATACCGATGCAATATCTGAGTTTCATCAACACTCTGAACGTCCACACATTACAGAATACCTCCTGATGTGCTTCGAAAACTACTACTGGTCTCCCAGGAATCGATCAAAGCATAGACAGTTTGAGACATTACTCCCATGGAATAAAAGCCCCATGGTGACTGTTGTATTCAATACCGATGCAATTTCCCTGTTTCATCAAAACTCTGAAGGTCCACGGATTAAAGAATGCCTACAGATGTGCTTCGAAAACTACTACTGGTCGCCCAGGAATCGATCAAAGCATAGACATTTTGAGAAATTACTCCCATGGAATAAAAGCCCCATGGTGCCTGTTGTGTTAAATACCGATGCAATATCTGTGTTTCATCAACACTCTGAAGGTCCACAGATTACAGAACGCCTCCAGATGTGCTTCGAAAACTACTACTGGTCTCCCAGGAATCGATCAAAGCATAGACAGTTTGAGACATTACTCCCACGGAATAAAAGTCCCCATGGTGAATGTTGTATTAAATCTCGATGCAATTTCCCTGTTTCATCAACACTCTGAAGGTCCACAGATTACCGAATGCCTCCAGGTGTACTTCGAAAACTACTATTGGTCTCCCAGGAATCGATCAAAGCATAGACAGTTTAGATATTACTCCCATGGAATAAAAGTCCCATGGTGCTTGTTGTATTCAATACCGATGCAATTTCCCAGTTTCATCAACACTCTGAAGGACCACAGATTACAGATTGCCTCCAGATGTGCTTCGAAAACTCCTACTGGTCTCCCAGGAATCGATCAAAGCATAGACTGTTTGAGACATTACTCTCATGGAATAAGAGCCCCATTGGTCCCGTTGTATTCAATACCGTTGCAATTTCCCTGTTTCATCAAAACTCTGAAGGTCCACGGATTACAGAAGGCCTCCAGATGTGCTTCGAAAACTACTACTGGTCTTCCAGGAATCGATCAAAGCATAGACAGTTTGAGACATTACTCCCATGGAATAAAACACCATGGGGCTTGTTGTATTCAATACCGATGCAATATCTGTGTTTCATCAACACTCTGAAGGTACACAGATTGCAGAATGCCTCCAGATGTGCTTCGAAAACTACTACTGGTCTCCCAGGTATCGATCAAATCATAGACAGATTGAGACATTACTCCCATGGAATAAAGTCCCCATGGTGCTTGTTGTATTCAATACCGATGGCATATCTGTGTTTCATCAACACTCTGAACGTCCACAGATTACAGAATGCCTCCAGATTTGCTTCGCAAACTACCATTGGTCTCCCAGGAATCGATCAAAGCGTAGACAGTTTTAGACATTACGCCCATGGAGAAAAGTACGCATGGTGAATGTTGAATTAAATCTCGATGCAATTTCCCTGATTCATCAGCACTCCGAAGGTCCACAGATTACAGAATGCCTCCAGTTGTGCTTCGAAATCTACTACTGGTCTCCCAGGAATCGATCAAAGCATAGACAGTTTGAGACATTACTCCCATGGAATAAAAGCCCCATGGTGCCTGTTGTATTCAATACCGATGCAATATCTGTGTTTCATCAAAACTCTGAAGGTACACAGATTACAGAATGCCTCCAGATGTGCTTCAAAAACTACTACTGGTCTCCCAGGAATCCATCAAAGCATAGACATTTTGAGACATTACTCCCAAGTAATAAAAGCACCATGGTGCCAGTTGTATTCAATACCGATGCAATATCCCTGTTTCATCAACACTCTGAAGGTCGACAGATTACAGAATGCCTCCATATGTGCATCGAAAACTACTACTGCTTTCCCAGGAATCGATCAAAGCAAAGACATTTTGAGACATTACTCCAATGGAATAAAAGGCCCATGGTGCCTGTTGTGTTAAATACCGATGCAATATCTGTGTTTCATCAACACCCTGAAGGTGCACAGATTACAGAATGCTTCCAGATGTGCTTCGAAAACTACTACTGGTCTCCCAGGAATCGATCGAAGCATAGAGATTTTGAGACATTACTCCCATGGAATAAAAGCCCCATGGTGCCTGTTGTGTTAAATACCGATGCAATATCTGAGTTTCATCAACACTCTGAACGTCCACACATTACAGAATACCTCCTGATGTGCTTCGAAAACTACTACTGGTCTCCCAGGAATCGATCAAAGCATAGACAGTTTGAGACATTACTCCCATGGAATAAAAGCCCCATGGTGCCTGTTGTATTCAATACCAATGCAATTTCCCTGTTTCATCAAATCTCTGAAGGTCCACGGATTACAGAATGCCTCCAAATGTGCTTCGAAAACTACTACTGGTCTCCCAGGAATCGATTAAAGCATAGACATTTTGAGAAATTACTCCCATGGAATAAAAGCCCCTATGGTGCCTGTTGTATTCAATACCGATGCAATATCTGTGTTTCATCAACACTCTGAAGGTCCACCGATTACAGAACGCCTCCAGATGTGCTTCGAAAACTACTACTGGTCTCCCAGGAATCGATCAAAGCATAGACAGTTTGAGACATTACTCTCACGGAATAAAAGTCCCCATGGTGTTTGTTGTATTCAATACCGATGCCATATCTGTGTTTCATCAACACTCTGAACGTCCACAGATTACAGAATGCCTCCAGATGTGCTTCGGAAACTACTATTGGTCTCCCAGGAATCGATCAAAGCGTAGACAGTATTAGACATTAATCCCATGGAGAAAAGTGCGCATGGTGAATGTTGTATTAAATCTCGATGCAATTTCCCTGTTTCATCAGCACTCCGAAGGTCTACAGATTACAGAATGCCTCCAGATGTGATTCGAAAACTACTATTGATCCTCCAGGAGTCGATCAAAGCGTAGACAGTTTGAGACATTACTCCCATGGACTAAAAGCCCCACGATGCCAGTTGTATTCAATACCGATGCAATTTCCCTGTTTCATCAACACTCTGAAGGACCACAGATTACAGAATACCTCCAGATGTGCTTCGAAACCTACTACTGGTTTCCCAGGAATCGATCAAAGCGTAGACAGTTTGAGACATTACTCCCATGGAATAAATGCCCCACGATGCCTGTTGTATTCAATACCGATGCAATTTCCCTGTTTCTTTAACACTCTGAACGTCCACACATAACAGAATACCTCCTGATGTGCTTCGAAAACTACTACTGGTCTCCCAGGAATCGATCAAAGCATAGACAGTTTGAGACATTACTCCCATGGAATAAAAGCCCCATGGTGACTGTTGTATTCAATACCGATGCAATTTCCCTGTTTCATCAAAACTCTGAAGGTCCACGGATTAAAGAATGCCTCCAGATGTGCTTCGAAAACTACTACTGGTCTCCCAGGAATCGATCAAAGCATAGACAGTTTGAGACATTACGCCCATGGAATAAAGCCCGATAGTGCCTGTTGTATTCAATACCGATGCAATATCTGAGTTTCATCAACACTCTGAACGTCCACACATTACAGAATGCCTCCGAATGTGCGTCGAAAATTACTACTGGTCTCCCAGGAATCGATCAAAGCATAGACAGTTTGAGACATTACTCCCATGGAATAAAAGCCCCATGGTGCCTGTTGTATTCAATACCAATGCAATTTCCCTGTTTCATCAAATCTCTGAAGGTCCACGGATTACAGAATGCCTCCAAATGTGCTTCGAAAACTACTACTGGTCTCCCAGGAATCGATCAAAGCATAGACAGTTTGAGATATTACACCCATGGAATAAAAGCCCCATGGTGCCTGTTGTATTCAATACCGATGCAATTTCCCTGTTTCATCAACACTCTGAAGGACCACAGATTACAGAAGACCTCCAGATGTGCTTCGAAACCTACTACTGGTTTCCCAGGAATCGATCAAAGCGTAGACAGTTTGAGACATTACTCCCATGGAATAAATGCCCCACGATGCCTGTTGTATTCAATACCGATGCAATTTCCCTGTTTCTTCAACACTCTGAAGGTCCAGAGATAACAGAATGCCTCCATATGTGCTTCGAAAACTACTACTTGTCTCCCAGGAATCGATCAAAGCATAGACAGTTTGAGACATTACTCCCATGGAATAAAAGCCCCATGGTGCCTGTTGTATTCAATACCGATGCAATATCTGTGTTTCATCAACACTCTGAAGGTCCACAGATTACAGAATGCCTCCAGATGTGCTTCGAAAACTACTACTGGTCTCCCAGGAATCGATCAAATCATAGACATTTTGAGACATTACTCCCATGGAATAAAAGCCCCATGGTGCCTGTTGTATTCAATACCGGTGCAATTTCTGTGTTTCATCAACAGTCTGAAGGTCCACAGATTACAGAATGCCTCCAGATGTGCTTCGAAAACTACTACTGGTCTCCCAGGAATCGATCAAAGCATAGACATTTTGAGACATTACTCCCACGGAATAAAAGTCCCCATGGTGCTTGTTGTATTCAATACCGATGCCATATCTGTCTTTCATCAACACTCTGAACGTCCACAGATTACAGAATGCCACCAGATGTGCTTCGGAAACTACTATTGGTCTCCCAGGAATCGATCAAAGCATAGACATTTTGAGACATTACTCCCATGGAATAAAAGCCCCATGGTGCCTGTTGTATTCAATACCGATGCAATATCTGTGTTTCATCAACACTCTGAACGTCCACAGATTAGAGAATGCCTCCAAATGTGCTTCGAAAACTACTACTGGTCTCCCAGGAATCGATTAAAGCATAGACATTTTGAGAAATTACTCCCATGGAATAAAAGCCCCATGGTGCCTGTTGTATTCAATACCGATGCAATATCTGTGTTTCATCAACACTCTGAAGGTCCACAGATTACAGAACGCCTCCAGATGTGCTTCGAAAACTACTACTGGTCTCCCAGGAATCGATCAAAGCATAGACAGTTTGAGACATTACTCCCACGGAATAAAAGTCCCCATGGTGTTTGTTGTATTCAATACCGATGCCATATCTGTGTTTCATCAACACTCTGAACGTCCACAGATTACAGAATGCCTCCAGATGTGCTTCGGAAACTACTATTGGTCTCCCAGGAATCGAACAAAGCGTAGACAGTATTAGACATTAATCCCATGGAGAAAAGTGCGCATGGTGAATGTTGTATTAAATCTCGATGCAATTTCCCTGTTTCATCAGCACTCCGAAGGTCTACAGATTACAGAATGCCTCCAGATATGATTCGAAAACTACTATTGATCCTCCAGGAATCGATCAAAGCGTAGACAGTTTGAGACATTACTCCCATGGAATAAAAGCCCCACGATGCCTGTTGTATTCAATACCGATGCAATTTCCCTGTTTCATCAACACTCTGAAGGACCACAGATTACAGAATACCTCCAGATGTGCTTCGAAAACTACTACTGGTCTCCCAGGAATCGATCAAAGCATAGACAGTTTGAGACATTACGCCCATGGAATAAAGCCCGATAGTGCCTGTTGTATTCAATACCGATGCAATATCTGTGTTTCATCAACACTCTGAAGGTCCACAGATTACAGAATGCCTCCAGATGTGCTTCGAAAACTACTACTGGTCTCCCAGGAATCGATCAAATCGTAGACATTTTGAGACATTGCTCCCATGGAATAAAAGCCCCATTATGCCTGTTGTATTCAATACCGACGCAATATCTGAGTTTCATCAACACTCTGAACGTCCACACATTACAGAATGCCTCCAGATGTGCGTCGAAAACTACTACTGGTCTCCCAGGAATCGATCAAAGCATAGACAGTTTGAGACATTACTCCCATGGAATAAAAGCCCCATGGTGCCTGTTGTATTCAATACCAATGCAATTTCCCTGTTTCATCAACACTCTGAAGGTCCACATATTTCAGAATGCCTACATATGTGCTTCGAAACTTACTACTGGTTTCAAAGGAATCGATCAAAGCATAGACAGTTTGAACATTAATCCCATGGAATAAAAGACCCATGGTGCCTGTTGTGTTAAATACCGATGCAATATCTGTGATTCATCAACACTCTGAGGGTCCACAGATTACAGAATGCCTCCAGATGTGCTTCGAAAACAACTACTGGTCTCCCAGGAATCGATCAAAGCATACAGATTTTCAGACATTACTCCCATGGAATAAAAGCCCAATTTTGTCTGTTGTATTCAATACCGATGCAATATCTGTGCTTCATCAACACTCTGAAGGTCCACAGATTACAGAATGCCTCCAGATGTGCTTCGAAAACTACTACTGGTCTCCCAGGAATCGAACAAACCATAGACAGTTTGAGACATTACTCCATGGAATAAAAGCCCCATGGTGCCTGTTGTATTCAATACCGATGCAATTTCCCTGTTTCATCAAAACTCTGAAGGTCCACGGATTACAGAATGCCTCCAGATGTGCTTCGAAAACTACTACTGATCTCCCAGTAATTGATGAAAGCGTAGACAGTTTGACACATTACCCCCATGGAGAAAAGTCCGCATACTGCCTGTTGTATTCAATCCCGATTAAATTTCCCTGTTTCATCAACACTCTGAAGGTCCACAGATTGCAGAATGCCTCCAGATGTGCTTCGAAAACTACTATTGGTTTCCCAGGAATCGATCAAAACATAGACAGTTTGAGACAATACTCCCATGGAATAAGAATCCCATGGTGCCTGTTGTATTCAATACCGATGCAATATCTGTGTTTCATCAACACTCTGAAGGACCACAGATTACAGAACGCCTCCAGATGTGCTTCGAAAACTACTACTGGTCTCCCAGGAATTGATCAAATCATAGACCGTTTGAGACATTACTTCCATGGAATAAATGCCCGAAGATGCCTGTTGTATTCAATACTGATGCAATATCTGAATTTCATC